>NW_003852399.1:39961972-40187133 GCF_000181295.1 Otolemur garnettii
TATTTCAAATTGTATATAGAAACAACACACTGTACCCCATGATAGTATTAATGTACACAGCTATGACTTACTAAAAAATAAAAATAAAAAAAAAAAACCTTGTTACCATGTGAGCGCATTACCTGTCTGATGTGAAGAGAAGAAAAGAAACAAAAAGAAAAGAAAAAAAAACTTTCATAAATCAAACTTCATTAAAAATAAATAAAACACACCCTTTAAATAGTCTTTTCCGCAGTCAAAAGCATTAGAAAATTCTGTATGTTCTAGGAAAGGAACTTCCTGGAGTAAGGTAGAAGTACATTTTGATACTGTCTTTCCTTCTCTCTCTTTTTGTTTCTCTCCCCTTCTCACTCTTTCCTTTTCTCCTTCCTCTTTTCCTCCACACCCAGTCTATACTCTATACCTGTCGCACATATATGTATTTTAAAAAATGAAAACATTGTTCAAATACGTTCTCCATGTACTTCCTGGCTATATTATGTGCATAAGAGTCAATTAGTTCACCAGATTCGTCAACACACTAACCTGTTTGAACTTAGTGTACAAAATAGGCATGCCAGTCTTAGTGGTGCCCAGGAAGTTCTGTATATAACCTGTATGCACATACTACAAATTATCAATATGAGAATGAATAATTTAAGAAATAAAATTAAATTGACCTATGCACTGATCCTGATATGTCAAAATAACGTGTTGCAATTTTTGAGTTTTGATTGATAGCACTTACATGCAGGAAGGAAATTAGGCTCTTTAGATGATGGCAATTTTCTCCGGCACCTCCATTGATTGCTTTCTTATTATAAATGGAAAATACTGAATGCATTTCCATAAATCCATAAATGCAGCATCTATGTAGATAAAATTTGCTAATTCTTATATTTTCTGAGTTAAGTCATGGCAGATTACATTCATTTAGTATATTCTTATCCCATCCTACATGTTTCAAAAGAGATAGTGGCTGTTTGGCACCTTTCCAGTTTATTAGGAAGAAAACCACCTGCAGCTTTAATATTTCATTACCCCCAGCACAATTTTTTTCCTACCCTTTCCTTTCCTCCTTAATTGTAAATGATTACATACAAAGAAGAAAAAAAAGGTAGGTTTAAAAATAATTTACCCAAGTCTTATTTCTTGCCATAAAGCTTTGAAGCATTTTTGCCTGTTACTGGTATGAAATAAAAGCTTCATTAACTTTGCATTGTGAAGTAGGTATGACTAACCATATGTATACAAGTCATGATCATAAGTCTCCTTATCTAAAAACAATGACAAAACATAGTCACAAAGCTTTTCCTAGAACTTGCACTCTGAGAAAGAACTTGCAGTCTTGTTGTTGGTTTGTAATGGCCTGGGAGAAAGGGGAAAAATAACCCTGTTCTTGCTGTCTTTTTCTCAAGAAAGACAGTCACTTAAGGAGCTGATTGGTTTAGTATAACACAAAACTAATTGTGCTCTCCTTCTCTTGAATAGTGGGTAATTTATCTACTAGCTGTACAGGAGCTTGGATGCTTTTTAAACAAATTCTCCTGATGATGAATGCCTTTTCAACTCTCAATCTCTCCCATTTCTGAAACATAACAAAGAGAGCTACTCAAATGGGACTGGATTGTCCTGAACTAAGCAATTTGCTTCTTTTCAACAAAGATGAAAAGGAGCGTATTAATCTAGGGGGCAAGAATATCTAATTTTAAACTTTACACATTAGCATGTTTGAAGTAAAATAAGTACAGAAATGTATGAAATAAATACACCTATACAGTAACAAAATATCATGCTTTTAAATGTCTTATGACTTCTTTAGTTGCAGAAATGCTTCAGCTATCTTTTTTTTTCTAATTGAGATTTATAACTAATAAGAAATTAGATAAGTCTAAACAATCTATATTTTTAGGTAGCATCTATAAATGCTAAAGAAGGCGCAAGGAACTATGTGGGTAATATAGGCCATCTAACATCTTATAAAAACCCAGAATCTTATGAACCCGGAATTATCTGTATTTCTTGCTGTCATGATCACTTTTCTTGAGTAATGGTTCCACCACTTACTATTTATGGACTATGGGAATATATTTAGCTTTTATGAACCCCTCCTTATAAATAAGATACAATTTGATTCTTTTTTTAACAACAAAAATTCATACCATCCAGGTTAATTTTAAGTTAAAATTTTGCCTTCTATCAATAAACTCTTGAGGGAAACAATTACACCATACTTCTAGGCTAAAAGGATCAGATCACAAAAAATTTAATGAAATGAAAACCAAAATGGGTAGTAACTTATTGGAATAGCTACAAGTAAAGGTGATTGCTTGATTAGGCAGTTTCTGGAGTTAAAGCTCTATGCTTTAGCTGAAGGCCATTTAGGGTGGAGGAGGGTGAGTCTGGAAACAGGAGAGAACAAAAATTGAGTAGACCACAAGAAGCTTGGATTCTTAACTCTCAGGTGGTCTTTGAGATTTTCACTTTAGAATCAAGACTTAAATGATTAGGGCAGAGACTGTGCAATGTTACCTAAGAGAGGGAGAAGGTTTCTAAGTCCCTGAGAATTGACTAGAACGTGAATGAAGCTTGTTGAGTCAGCCAAAGAAAGAATGTATTGTCTGAAAGCAACTTGTTTGTCACTGAAAGGACAGAAAAATAAGAGAGTTTTGGAGGACAACTGGCTGTGCCCTTCCAAGAACTGTTCATAGGAGAAAGTGTCCACGGCTTGGAAGTGAACCTGGCCTGTGATCACAGGCATACTCCTATTGAAGATAGAGACACATCAGCAACCTTAGGACATTCAATAACACGGCTTACTCTTGTTCTAAATCCATGCTCTCCAAGGAAAACTTATAATTCCTAGCAGTTTGTCCACTGGAGAAAATTCTCCAGCCAAAGGACATAAGGCTAGCTTACTTTTTCATAGATGCCACTGTAAACTGACAAACAGATCTGAATTTGTATGCCAGCCTATTCTAGAATGCTTTCTTCACATTTTCCCAAGGTAGTTAAGTACGTTCTGTGAAGCTGGAGGGCTAGCTTCAGACTCTGTACAGCCCGGGGTGGTAATGAAACCCTGCAGACCTGCCTACTTGCTAGCTGATTTCTCCTAGCTCTGCCAATATGTGCCATATGTATTTCAAGATCTTTAATACAAGAAAAAATTACAATTTACAATATGGTTAATATGTCAAGGTATATAGGATTTTACTGGGTTTGAGCAATTGGAATTAGAAATTATGTAATCCTATTCTGTTACAGGTAAAGATACTAAGGCCCCGGCAGGTTGAGAAACATGTTCAGGAAGTTGATGACTGTCCTCACTAGTCCCAGAATCCGGAGGATCAAGAATCCTTACCCTTAAACTCTTAATTCTCAAATTTTAGTCAGCCTCGGATTTACCAAGTGAGTTTGTAAAACTCAAACTGCAGAATTTCTGACTCACTAGGGAGTCACTGACTCACTAAGGTAGGCCCCAGAAATTGCATTTCTGATAATCTCCCCGGTGATATGGATCTGTGCATCCCGGGCACTGAGAACCACTTCATTTTCCTCGTGAGAGGCGGTTCTCTGGGGCCTCCTGCCTGCCTTTGAACTCATCCCAGGAAAAGTGCCACATACCTAGGGTGACCAGACGTCCCACTTTTCAACAATTTGTTCCGCGTCCCACGGCATTTTTAAAAAGTCCTGATTTTTGGAAAGAATGCACGAATGGGCGGGAGAACAGGAAGGGAATATACGGTTTTCAGCTGCCAAGTGGCTATTTCGCCAGAATATGAGTTTTATATTATTTTTGTTAATTTTATAATGTTAAACTGTAATAGTAACAAATAATTGCTGAGAAGTGTTTATCTAGAACTGCTTATCAAAGTTTGCATTGTTGTCAGGCCCTGCCATGCCCCGTCCTCTGCCCCGCCCCCCGGCCATGTTGTCCCGCCTTACGGATGTTAAAATCTGGTCATCCTACACATACCTCACTGCTGAATCACTATGGTCACCTTCAAAGTATTCCTCTTGGGCAGCTAAGGTACAGATGCCAGTACACTCTTTGAAGCAATTTTGGAACTCTCTTTCTATAATGACTATCAGAGCTGTCACTGAATGAATGTATGACGATTAAGTTTGTGAACTTGCCACTGTGCCTTGTGTTGGTAGAATTGTACAAAAAACTCAGAAAGGATTCATAGCTTTGGTATACCAGTGTCTCACAGCCGTCATGTAGCGGTGTCTTGCTGAGTAGCATTCATTATTGTTGCATGTTTTTGTGTGCCTTATGTAATTAAAAAAATCCCAACTCTTTCAGAGTTAATGCCCTCATTACCTCTGATGACTGCTATATTTAACAAAGACATTAGTACAGTAACACGTTCAACATGTAGACACACAGATTATTTCTGTTTCTGGAGTATGTTTCATTTAATCAAAATCGCAAAAAATTTTAAAATAAGTAGAAAAGGCATCGTTTGGCCTTATTATAGAAATAATGTTTTAGTGTGGTAAGACGCAAGTATGTCAGGAACTGTGTATGCTAGAAGCATCAGAGAACCACAGTGACTGACTGGTTAATCAGGTGATGATCTTGTTTTAC
This sequence comes from Otolemur garnettii, assembly GCF_000181295.1. Classification (NCBI taxonomy): domain Eukaryota; kingdom Metazoa; phylum Chordata; class Mammalia; order Primates; family Galagidae; genus Otolemur; species Otolemur garnettii. The sequence continues at coordinate 39,966,543 of NW_003852399.1, forward strand.
CTCCCAATGAAAGCAGCAGTGCCTTTCTTAGGGGTCATGGCTGATGAGTACATGGCTTTGTCCTGACTATCTCCAAAGAGGACACTTGACCTTACAAGGCAACTTGCTCCATTTGTAAATAATACGGCTAGAAAAGAATTTGTTACATTGAGTTTAAATCAACTAAAATGGCTGAAGCCCCAAACCTAGACTATGGTGCCAGGCAGACTTTGAGGGGTATTGAAGTATCAGGGGTCCTCAGGGAAGGGAATACTTCCATGGTAATAGATGGTAGGAAAGAGCAAGGCAGAGACCAATGCCAGGGGAAAGTGAATGGGTTTTAGACAGAACATTAAGACAGAAATCTTAAGTACAAAGCATTCATTAATTTATTTTTGTATTTTTTGTATTTTGTACTTATAATTGTATTTTTGTGACCACATTTACTCTAAGGATTAAAGAAGAATCCAGTTATTAGAATGAACCAAGAACACCTGTAATAAGTTTACACCAAGAATTATTTAAAGTCTGGGACATCTGAATTACTTAGCTAAGGCTTTCTTAGTTTGCGCCAAGTAGAGATCACACAGTCATTCTCTATTATTGGGTGATTAGAATTGGAAACTGGGCAAAGTCTGTGGGCATGGGTCACAATCATCATAACACTGATTTGTATTGTATGTGGAAGTTTATAAATACTTCATATGTATATTCTTACTTGATTTTCATTACAAACCTGCGAGGCAGTTTGTTGGGCAAGAATCATCTTCATATTACTTATTAATTCTTGGCTCAGAGAGCAGTGTCTTACCTATATCAAAGCCAGACTAGAGATCTTCCTAATATTCTGTACCACCCAATTGTGGAAGGAAGCACATCCCTAATTTTAGCACAGATGACTTAACTAGAATGTGGGTATACACTGGTGCACTTTTGATGAGTGGGAGAAAAAGGATGAAATTACTGGGAATCTATTAGGATTTGTGCATAAGCTCCCACTTGCCTTTCCCTGATTTGTAGCTGTTCTACCTAGGTTTTTTTTTTTTTTTTTTGTCTTGCTTTGAACTAATTCAAAACCATTTTAATTAAAAACTTGTTTTAGGTTATTGTCTAGAAAAAGACATGGTACATTGTAAAACTACATTTTATTAAGAAAAAAGAAAAATTAACTTTAGAGTAAAATTGTCTAGTATAGACTACATAATTTTATTTAAGAGGTCTCGGTAAAAATTCAATTAATTTAATATTGAAAAAAATGTAATCACATTGCTAAGTTATGTGAAATACCAGATCTGGGCTGTTTTTTTACACACACATTAATATTTCTCTTATTTTTTTCCAAACTGTACTCTGATACTATCTGAAGATAATAACTATGTTTTGAGATCACTGATAATCTTATTTAATTAATTGAATTGATACATTATAAGAATTTTATTTGGTACATAATTTTTTTGCATTAATTCCTAATTTCTCATACTAATTATATAGTGTCTCACAACCAATGCTGGAAATGATACGATAACTTTAGGATGGTACTCTAACTTGATTAAGTTAATCCTCATCCAGAAAACCGAATGCTGATTAATGCTAAGATTATTATGAATGTTGAAATTTCATACATTTGACTGTTTTCTATAGTTCTTAGGGAAATTAATTTTAACACTAACACCATAAGTGTTAAATATTTAAAAAATCATTTCATATGTGACAGAAAATTGTGATTTAGAAATGGCTGCTTAGAGGTATGATTTAAAAAACCCTTCAAAATGATCCTTCTGAATAGCTGGGGAAATGTCATCATGGTACTTAACAATTGTCATTTCATATAATTATATTTACTATATACACTGTTTAAAAATTAGAATATAATAAATAGCTTCTATTTTTAAATTGAGTAAAATTAATCTGAGAAAGTGAGTGAACTACTAAGGTGGAAAAATACTTAAGCTATTATCCTATTATAAACTTGGTTTTTTGTCAGTATATTTAGGAAACATAGTTAATTAAACAAAAACTTAAGTCTTAAAGCTTTGGAATATTACCAAAATGCCTGTATCACTCAAATTATTTCATAATAGAATCCGGGATGATTAGAAGATATTTCAGAGTCTTATAGTACCTTCAGTTACATGAGTATAAAATAATTTCCAGACTTATAACAGACGTAGAAGGAATTGAAAATTGGGATTTATCTGTGTTATATATGACTGATCATGCCATGACTTCTGGAAGTTAATTTTTAAAGTAGGTTTTGGGTAACAGCTCACTTACTGTGCTTTCCTTTTTCATTATATGAGAATAAAGAATTTAGAGAGTATTATTATATGACTCTACTGGTATGAATTAAGATAATAAAGCCTTGGGGGAATTTTAACATTTTACTTTAATAAATTTTTGAAATAATTCAATGTAAGTTGAGTTCTGTCCTATGTTTCTATAAACAAATCTATCCTCAAATCAGAAAACTTTATTTGAAAGTTTTTTTCCTTTACAATCCAATTCCTCTGATACGTCACTTTTAATGGACCTGAGTGGAATGTTGTATCATCTTCTGTTCATTGGAATTGGACTTTGGTAATCCCCAACATTCATGATTTCTGTGGTATTTTTCACTAAAGGGAAAGGACATGGTGCTTACCTAGTTTCTGTTGTATCATTTATACCTGGAATTATTTGCTCAATAAATAATAAGTGGTATTACTTGGCACATATCTATATAAACACACAACACACATATATGAATATCTTACATCTGTTCTGTACATCTGAAACTCTAAATTATTTCCCTGAATTTCACAAATACTTAATGAAAAGTCTTAGGCACAAGGAAAGAAAGTCACTTGACTGTGATCTTATTAAAGGTGATAAAATAAATCCATCCCAGAATCACATTGTTCCGCCCTTATCAAGGGCCACATTAAATAATGTTTGATCTGAAATGAAGATCACAGAACAGATGACCCATGTGTAGCTATGATATCAACTAGGAATGTTACAACGTTGCATCACTTGAAAGGTAATAACAGACCTTTAAAGAAATATTTATGAAAGTACTTTAGGAGCCTCTGGGTGCTAGCCTGACAGTTTCTCTATGGACAATAAACTTGCTCTACAGAAACATATGTGCATAAAATACTCAGATTTCAAGTGTTCTTTCATTGTGGTGAAAGCTTTCCCTATCTACATGAAGAATGTTTGAGAAGGCAATGTCCTGTTTTGATGAAAATCATTTGGCATGTCATAGAGAGAGCCAAAGTGAGGGCTTCCTGGTTACCAGCAGTGGAGAGTGAGCCAGAAAGCCATCTGTCTCCTGAGATTCTCTGGGGTTTGGGAATACACAGCATAAAAGAGTTATTTTATTTTTTTATCAACTCTGAAGTATCAAATTCTTTAAAATTTGGGGTACTTTTGTAATTGATCTAAAAAGTAAATTTGTATACAGAGTTTCTGTAGTCTTTCAAGTAGAAAATTGTGTGAAAAAATGACTGCAGAAGGCTGATGTACAAGCAGGCTGCCATTTAGAGGCATCACTTCATCAGGCATAAAGTGCAGATCTGCACAGGTGAGCTCCCTTTTTCCCAGGGCAGTGCACAAATTGCTGGTGGTGCCCAAGATATTGTTAGATGGTAAGATACATTAAAAATCATCACTCATGGGTGGCACCTATGGCTCAGTGGGTAGGACGTGGCCCCATATACCGAGGGTGGCGGGTTCAAACTTGGCTCCAGCCAAACTGCACCAAAAAAATAGCCAGGTGTTGTGGCGGGCACCTATAGTCCCAGCTACTTAGGAGGCTGGGGCAAGAAAATCTCCTAAGCCCAGGAACTGGAGGTTGCTGTGAGCTGTGATTCCACAGCACTCTCCTGAGGGTGACGAAGTGAAACTGTGTCTCTAAAAAAAAAAAATCATCACTCACTGTAGGCAGAATAGGGACAAAAGACCCATTCTTGGCAAGGGAAAACACCCCCATAAAAAGAGTAAAATAAAAAAGTAAGCTGAGTGAGGCAGAACAAAGCAAAGTCAGCTAGTTTACCTTTAAACTAGCCACTGCTAAATTTCTTATCTGAGCAAATTTCCTGCTTTTCCTAGAAGCTTGGCCTGTTGAGGATACAACTTACTAACATCCCTGCTGAGTCTGTAAACACTCTGAAGGAATAATGGTCACAGAGGAAGCTGTGTGCAAGGCCTAGCAAGAAACATTAACTAGGCTGGTTCCTGCCTAGTTAATAGTCAAAGCAAATACCTATTGTGGAGATTTGTCTCTGCTTGGGACAGAGATCAAGGGAACAGCTTGAGCCCTGAAAAATGGGTAGGAGGACTTATATCCCTTATCACAGAAGATGATCATCATTGGTGGTGATGAGAGGAAAATTCCTCTCTCCTACTAATTCTTTAGAGGAGATTCATGCCAGTGGCATTTTACTGTGCAGTGAACTAGTGGAGATTATTACTTCCCTAGGAATCTGTATGTGTGTGACCACAGATAGGAGGCTGCCCACCTCAAGGCTCAGGTTATGGATTTCTCAAGGCTGTTCTGACCCTTAAGGTTAATGATTAAAGAAACAATAGGAGCTGATAGGCTCACTCAGAGAAACTGATGGCATCTTTGTTTCCTTCCTCAGCTTACCCTCTGGGTTAATGAACAATATGAACATAATGAACAATTTATGACTTCAATAAAAGCTGAGTGGGACTGACGCAATTCCACAAATGGGTGATGGTCCCCTGTTCCCAACTTTGAAAATTCTATTCTGTGTCTTTTGTCTCTTTATCTTTCATTTTTTCTAACTTTATATTTCTTCAGTGGGTTGCCACCAGATCCACAGATCTTAACAGACACTGCCCCTGGGGTGGGTCTCCAGCAACTCACATTTGAAGAGATATTTGCAATCCCATGTTTACTTCAGCAGTATTCACAATAGCCAAAGAATGGAATCAACCTAAGTGACCCTCAGTGGATGAAAGGATAAAGAAAATATGAGATACACACACACAACATATATTATATATGAGCATTTTCCAACCTTTTTGGCACTGGGGACTAGTTTCATTGAAGACAATTTTTCCATGGATCTGAGGGTGGAGGAAAGGGTTTCAGAACAGTTTGAGCACATTACATCTCTACTCAGGTCATTAGGCATTAGATTCTCATAAGGAGTGTGCAACCTAGATTGGTTGTATGTGCTGTTTACAGTAGGGTTCATACTCCCTACTGAGGATCCTCCCTGTGAGGATCTAATGCCACCACTTATCTGCCAGGAGGTGGAGCTCAGGGGGTTATGTAAGACATGGGGAATGGCTGTAAAAACAGATGAAGCTTCACTCCTTCATCTCTTGCTCACGTCCTGCTGTGCAGCCTGGTTCCTAACAGGCCCTGGGTTTGGGGACTGCAGAATGCTATTCAACCTTAAAAAAGAAGAAAATCCTGTCATTTTCAACAAAATGGATAAACTTTGAAGACATTATATTAAGTGAAATAAGCCAGGCATGGAAAGACAAATCCTATCCATTCTCACTTCTATGTAAACTCTAAAACAATTGAAAAACAGAGTGGAATGGTAGTTACCAGAGGCTGGGAGGTGGGAAGAGTATGAAAGTGTTTGTCAAAGGGCATAAAGTTTTAGTCAGACAGGAGGAATACATTTTTGATATCTATTGCACAGCATGGTGATTATACTTTATAATAGCACATTGTATATTTCAAAATTGTTAAGAGAGTAAATTTCAAATGCTCTCACCATAAAAATAGATATGTATTTGAGGTGATGGCTATGTTAATTAGTTTGATTCAACCATTCACATATGTATGCATATATTATAACATGAATTTATACCCCATAAATATAGAGTACCCAAAAATATATACATATTTTAAGAAAGGAAAAAAACTATATTAAAATTATAATACTCCATGTATACTACTAGTAAAAGATGAATACAAGTCACGTTTGAACACCTCTTATAATTACAGAAGTCAAACATGACTTGTGTATTATAATTTTAATATGTTTTTTTCTGGCAGAGCATGATGGCTCATGCCTATAATCCTAGCACTTTGGGAGGCTGAGGCAGGAGAATTCCTTGAGCTCAGGACTTTGAGATCAACCTGAGTAAGAGTGAGACCCCTGCTCTCCTAAAAATTGAAAAATTTGTTGGGCGTGGTGGTGCATGCCTGTGGTCCAGCTACTTGGGAGGCTGAGGCAAGAGGATCATTTGAGCCCAAAAGTAATGTCTATTTATTTATTTAATTTTTTAGTAACCTCTGTACCTACTATTATAATTTGTCAATGATAGACTGGTTGGAGGAACTCCCAGAACACAGCAGGCATGGGCCACTCCATTCTGAGCATTAGGCACTCCATCCTGGCTGTTCAGTGATCTCTGCTGAAACCCACACCCCCAGCAAGAAAGAAAGAGGAACTAGCAGACACAATAGCACCAGTGAATTGTTCCAGACCCAAAGATAAAAATCATTCTGAGGCGTGAGATGGAATGGAAGGTGGAGTCCCAATTTGTGCAATCAAAGCGGCCTTTAACCACTGGGGTGCAGGTGGGGTGAGATTCCTGACTATGGAGAAATCCACATGTGGGCTATGGCAGACAGGGGCTAGGGAAGCCAGATTGGTTCATCCATAGCTTTACCTGGGCAGGTAGGTAGGAAAATAGGGAAGCCTGGATTGGTCCGTTCACTATTTCCTGGGAGGGACATGTTTTCCAGGAAAGGGATACTTCCTAGGTGAGTCAGTAGCCTGAACCTATCACTCACAGGGGGACTAAATTATAATAGAAAAATAGAACCTGGCAACCGTCACTAACACACCAATGTAACACTCCCCGCCTCCTACCCTACTTACAACCTTTAAAAGGTAAGCACTCTTGCTTTTCTGGGCTGATGCCTGTTGAGTCTCATCCCGCCTTCACCGAGGTGCCAAATATACTTTAGCTATTGTTCTCCATCTGGCCTTGTGACTTGATTGAGTTGACCCCTACCTTACAGTCAATGTACAAGAAAATAAGATACACATTGACTCACGTAGTGAGAACATCGCCTTTCTCAGTGTTCTTCCAGTTCTTTGCATTAATGAGAAAGTTTATTTGTGTTAGTCTTAACATTTCTCTAAGACTGTCCAATTTTTAATGGGAGAGAGAGGAGATGAGGAACACAGAAATTTTTGTCATACAAAAATATCAAGTTAAATTAAAAACAGTTATATCTCAATAGCATAAATGGGGAAAAGAAGCCCCATTCAATAAATGCTGCTGGAAAAACTGAGTAGCTGTATGCAGAAGAATAAATCAGGGTATCTATCTCTCACCAATCACAAAAATTAATTAAAGCTGGATAAAAGACTTAAACACAGGCATTAAACCATAACAATTATAGAAGAAAATGCAGGAGAAACTTTTCTAGATATCAGTACAAGCAAAGAATTTATGACTAAAACCCAAAAGCAATTACAGCAACAACAAAAAGAAATGGAACTTGATTACATTTAAAAGCTTATGCACAGCAAAGGAAATAATCAACAGAGCAAAGAGACAACCTACAGAATGGGAGAAAATAGTCACAATTTATGCATCTGACAAGGGGCAAGTAACCAGAATCTACAAAGAACTCAAGCAAATCAGTAAGAAAAAAAAAGAAAAAACAGTTAAAAACTGGGCAAAAGACATGAATAGCAGTTTTTCAAAAGAAGATAGACAAGGGGCAGTGTTTGTGGCTCAGTGGGTGGGGTGCTGGCCCCATATACTGAGGGTGGTGGGTTTAAACTCTGCCCTAGCCAAACTGCAACAAAAAAATAGCCGGGCCTTGTGGCAGACACCTGTAGTCCCAGCTACTTGGGAGGCTGAGGTAAGAGAATCGCCTAAGCCCAGAAGTTGGAGGTTGCTGTGAGCTGTGACGCCAGAGCACTCTACCAAGGGTGATAAAGTGAATCTCTGTCTCTAAAAAGAAAAAAAAAAAGACAGACAAATGATTAACAAATATGAAAAATGTTCAGTATCACTGATCATCACTGAAATGAAAAAACCTCAATGACATATCACTTTACCTCTGTCAGTATGGTTTTTATCAAAAAGTCAAAAAAAAAAAATAGGTGCTGGCAGGGGGATGCAAAGAGAAAGGCATGCTTATGCATTGTTGGATGGATTATAGATTAGTATAACCTCTATGGAAAACAGTATGGAGATTCAGCAAAGAACTAAAAGTAGACCTATCATTCCCTCCAACATTCCCACATCTACCTCACAGGAATAGAAGTCATTTTATCAAAAAGACACCTGTGCTCAAATGTTTATTGCAGCACAGTTCACATTTACAAAGATGTGCGATCTACCTAAGTGCCCATCAATTCATGAGTGGATTAACAAAATGTGGTATATTTACACCATAGGATACTACTTGGTCATAAAAAGAAATTTGCAGCAACTTGAATGGAACTGGAGCAACTTATCCTGAGTGAAGTACCTCAGGAATAGATAAACACCACATGTACTCTCTAGTAAGTTGGAAGTAACCGGTGGGTACACAGGGCACAGGGGGAAGTAAAAGTCTCTGGAAATCAAGAAGGGGGAGGGAGAAGAAAAGAGGGGCAAAAACCTACAACAGTACACTAAGGTTACGCAATGGGCACTATGTGGGTGATGGGTACATGAGTAGCCCTAATTCAAATATTATAGAAGTTATCCATGTAACAAAAACATTTGACCTTCCTTAATATTTTGAAATTATAAAATGTTTTATCTCCTTATTTTATTTATTTAAAATATACTGCCTACTTATGTAAAGTACTTGTGTTAAAGATATTAAGAAAAAAAGAAGTAAGCCAATTTAATCAAAAATTAAGTAAAAAAGGCTTGGTGCCGTAGCTCAGTGGTTAGGGCACCAGCCACATACAACAGAGGCAGCAGTTTCAAACCCAGGCTGGGCCTGCTAAGGGACAATGACAACTACAATAAAAAATGAAAATAGCCAGGTGTTGTGGTGGGTGCCTGTAGTCCCAGCTCCTTGGGAGGCTGAGGCAAGAAAATCACTTAAGCTCAGGAGTTTGAGGTTGCTGTGAGCTGTGATGTCACAGCACTCTACTGAGGGTGACATAGTGAGACTCTGTCTCAAAAAAAAAAATTAAGTAAAATATCATACAAACGGTACATAGATATGGAAAAATAATAAATTGTCCTTATTAAACAAATTAAAATTAATGTTTGTGAGACACTAATATAGAAAAATATCTAATGGTGTTAGGATCTTACAGACACTGAATCTTGATTATGCCTTTTATTAGAAGTATGACCTTGGTTGGGATCTCACCTTACATGCAGGATGTGAGGGTGTTCAGCGTGCCTCCTGGGCGAAGGAACTTTACTTTAGAAGTGTAAACAAAGTAACCTGTATTAATTGTTTGTGCTCTCATACTAATTTAAAATAAAAGCAAACACAAATCTATAAATCATACACACACAAAAAGAAATATGATGTTGGGGAAGTTACTTAGCCTTTCTAAAATCAGTTATTTGTAAAATGCCTAGTCCTCACGCTTATTATAAGGAATTGTGAAGTCACATATGTAAAAAAAAAAAAAAAAACCTTTAGCATTGTTGCCGGAAGATAGTGAAAATGGAAAAAGTATTGTTTCCTTTCCTCTTCTTGATTTGGAATAAAATAAAAATCCTCTCTAGGTGTGTGTGTATGTGTGTGCACGAATGCCATATCTTATTTTCTCAGCTTCCTGCATTTTTGCAGATAAGCTATTTTTCTACATTTTTGAGACAACTAAGGCCCCAAATCATTCTACAACGTGTTCAATTCCCACAGCTTTAAATGACAGAGGTAGATATTACTTCCAGCAGACCACAGGCTAGGAAGGTTTATTTTTAGGTAATGTTACTTAACATTATTATAATGTATTCCTAAAAATGTGGCAAGACAGAAAATATCAAATATGTATAAGGTACGTGTATCCAGGATACTTATCAGGCGCCAGTTGAGAAGAATTCTTATCAGACTTTCAAAGGCGTGAACTTTCATTTCATCTCAGGCTGTCTGCAGCTTGTGATTTTTCCATATTCAGAACTATTCTAAAGACAGTGAAAGTTTATAAGGGACGATCCTAAGGTAGGGTAAGGCTGATAGTGCAGCTTTAATCAGTGGGGAACCAGCGGGGCATAGTCCAGGCTGGCAATAGAGGTGCACAGTGCAGATGGGTGAACTTGAGTCAAGGATGTCCTTTGCAACTTGAATGTTGCCTGGATAAAAACTTTGTGCCATTCCATGACAATCTTTTTTAGGAATTAACTTCCAGAATATGGGGCAAGAATTGTAAAAGGTCAGTACCAATTAGGCAATAGATCTCTTTTCTACTGTAATCTTGTCTGTTGAGCTTTGAATAAAATTGGAAAAAAGTGCCAAGCTTTCCTCTCTTTCAATTTCTGATTTAACGAAATGCTTTTATTCCTCTAATCATTTCTTCTGCCACAGATCATTGGATTTAGTGTAGCCCGAGCAGGTGTAACATCAGTTTCTATCAGAAATACGGCTATTAATGAGTTTCTTAGCTTGTTCAAGTATAATTTTCTTGCCCTGATATTTATCAAATCATTATCTTTTATCTATTCATTTATTTTTATTCTGTTTTAGAGTTTTTAAAGTTCATCCTAGTCAATACTTTTTAAACTAGCTAGGAAAAAAAATATGTGAAGCCCTATGCATATATCATGCTGGGAAATGGATTAACTATATTTGGAGCACTAAAAAAGTGAAATGAAAAAATTACTGATCATTTGGCAGGTAAAAGCTTAGGCTACTAAGTTCAACAACCTCTGGTAAAGGCAGTGAGAGGTGAATATCTACAATTAACTAACTCTCATCAAAAAAGTCTATTAATCTATGCAGTAAATGCAATGTCGGAAAATTAGTTTGTATACTTTGAATATACCTTACCTAAAACTTTACATGGACAAATTGCTGAATATATCTAACAAATAGATTATGGTATGTCCAAATAAGAATATTTTACTTGTTTATAACATTTTAATTTTAAAATAAAGTATATAGTTAAAAGTTCCAGCACTTTTATAGATTTGATACTGTAGGAAATAGGAAGTACTGCTGTCACATAGATTTGGAAAAAACCTAGTATTTACATAATGTTAATGTAAAAGAATTCATTCAAGGAATACATCATTACTGTGTCAGAGATCCAAAATTCATTGTTAAATAGGATGAAGGGAATTATTCTATGTGCATCTTAGCATATAAAAATAGATGACGAGGCTCGGTGCTCATAGCACAGTGGTTATGGCACCAGACACATACACTGAGGGTGGCGGGTTCGAACACCGCCAGGGCCAGCTAAACAACTGCAACAAGAAAATAGCCAGGTGTTGTGGCAGGCGCCTGTGGTCCCAGCTACTTGGGAGGCTGAGGCAGGAGAACCACTTAAGCCCAGGAGTTTGAGATTGCTGTGAGCTGTGATGCTACGGCACTCTACCAAGGGCAACATAGTGCGACTCTGTCTCAAAAGAAAAAAAAATAGATGGAGAAATTGGAACCCTTGTACATTGTTGATGGTGACGAAAAATGGTGCCTGACTATGGAAACAATATGGAAGTTCTCCCCCCAAATAAAAGCAGAACTACCAGATGACCTAGCCCACTACTGGGTGTTTACCTAAAGGAACTGAAATGCAGATCTAAAAGAGATTACAGCACCCCAATATTCACTGCAATACTAGTTACAATCGCCAAGATATAGAAACATCCCACACGCCTACTGACGAATGGATTTTTAAAAAGCAATATATACATTCAATGAAATATCCTTTTTTTGCTTTAACAAAGAAGGAAATTCAGGAATAAACCTTCGGGGATGTTTTGCTAAGTGAAATAAACTAGTTATAGGAAGACAAATACTGTGTTGATTCTACTTATTTGGGTATCTAAAATAGTCAAATTCATGGCCTGGAGAAGAGGAATAAAGTTTGAAAGTTAAGCAAGATGAATAAATAAATATTAGAGCTCTGCTGTACTACATTGTGTTGTCAACATGACTGATCGTACCCTTAGTTTTTATGAGGCTGGATCTCATGTGTTCTTTCCTTCCATTTTTGGAGTCTTCACTAATAGATAATTCTCTATTTAAAATAGTAAACACTTAAAAAGCCATAAGAAAATTGCATGGAATATGCATATAATATGCCACAGCGAACAGAGGCGGCCTTAGAAACCAGAAAGGGAATATAGAAAAAGTGTGGGTGAAATTTTAGGACTATATTTCCATGGTTACAGTGCCATTTTTTAAAATTTTAGTTTTTTAGCCAACGCAGTTTGTAGAGTCTTTACATTTTCCCATAAACAGAAGGTAATTCTAGTTAAAATGATCCTTTAAAAGTCAAATGAAGCAAATCTGCAACTACGCAGTACTAGGCAATCAGGGAGTCATTTAACGCTCTTGCCAGGCTGGCACAAAAACAGGAGCATTTTCAAAAATATGGAATAGGTTTGGCTAAGCATACTTACAAACACATATTTGTATATTTTGGAATTATTTCTTATAGAAATAAAATTGATCCTTTTGGTTCTCTCATGCTTTATATTATTTGCTCAAATTATATTTTACATCTTACAAATACTGTGCAAATGTTAGCATTTTTAAAAGTCACACCACTTTTATTTTATTTATTCATTTATTTTTGAGACCAGGTCTCACTCTATCATCCTGGGTAGAATGCCATGGTGTCATTACTTTTCATCGCAACCTCAAACTCTTGGGCTTGAACAATCCTCTTGCCTCAGTCTCCCAAGCAACTGGGACTATGGCCGTGAACCACTATGCTTGGCTAATTTTCATATTGTTTTTTAGTAGAGTTGGGGTCTTGCTCTTGTTCAGGATAGTCTTCAACTCTGAGCTCAAGCTATCCACCTGCCTTGGCCTCCCAGAGTGCTAGGATTACAAGCATGAGCCTCTATACCTGGCCCATATGTTTTAATACAAGTTTCCTTGCAGCTAGAATTAATTACTATGACAGAATATTTCCTTGATGCTCATATTTCTAACTACCTTTCATAAGCCTCCTTTTAAAGATATCTACCATAGCCTCAACTTTCTTCAGTGAGTTGCAAAATAGACCTTTTAATTGACAAGTTCGATGTTAAACAACAGTGAAGCTAATAATAAACAGTCCAGTAAAAATGAATTTAATACTCCAGTTAGGTTTATAGGATATGTTCAGGTTGAAGTATATGTTTTAGAATGTGAATCTCGAACATGTTTTAGAATGTAACCATCCTTTTGAGAATGAAGCAGCCTGTCTGCTGCTCTCCCTTCTCTAAGGAGGCTTTATCTTTCTTATTTAATTCTTGTACTTAAGGCACCATTCAGTTCTTAGAATGTTGCCTGAGCATAGTAATCATTTAATAAATATTTGCTGGCTGACTGAATACAGTAGCATTAAGGAAAAAAACACACAATTAGGCTAATTATTATTCTGTTACATAAAACTCAATGTCACTAGGACCATCTTTTGTCCTTTAGGATTTGGAAATAATTTACAAGAAAAATCTTGTTTGCCACTTAGAATCCTAGAAGAGTTTATTGATTTAATGTCTGGGTAAACAACATAGAACTATGATACAAGTTTTGTCCCGCTGACACAAAAACAGGCATTCTGAGCAAACCAAGTGCTTGGGTTCTTTGAGAACCTGTGATACTGACATCAGTAGGTAGCATCTCACTCATCCTCAGCAAACAATGGGAATTACCTCTTAGGCATGAAGATGACATTTCTACGCCAGGCAATTCCCTGTTAAATGTGTGTATTTGATCTCTCAGGTGGGAATTCCTATCCATAAGTGATCTAATTTTTCTATCTGCCTTCAGGTCTAAGGAATCAAGGGTGAGGGTTAGGGTTAGAGGTGGAGTGACTTCCAAAAGGCAATAACACACAAATCTAGAATTTGTCAGGTCAGCTTAAGAGTGTGAATGGCTAAGTAAATAATAGAGAAATACTTCTTCTTAAGTTAGTACTCATATGTATCCTCTTTTATATCAAAACTAGTTCACTTTTTCTTATTATTCCTAGAAGTAAAAACAACTTCTCCCCCAATCACTCTAAGTTTTTTAGAGATTTCAAATGGTTTTGTGCTTGCTTATACCTCAGCGCAACAGAAAATACTGCAAAAGAGTGTCAACAGAAAATATTGCAAAAGATTGCTACTGTTTATGCTGGAATTTTAAGACAATAAAAGTTGCAAGGGATATAGATAAACACTATAACCAAGTCATTTTAACCTTTTTCTTTCAAAGTCATTGAAACTTCCTACAACTGGCACTTTTGCTAAATTTTGTTACTTGAGGAAAAAGATTCACTTTTCCATACAACATCTCGTGGCAGGGATTTTTGTAAAAAATATCATATTTAATAATTCATGAAGACCTGAAAACAAGCTTCGGAGACTCAGAGATTTGCCTGAGGTCCGATATCTATTACTAGATATGTGTGTCTGATCCTAAAACCCAAACAGCCCTTCTTTTTTTTTTTTTTTTTTTTGAGACAGAGTCTCACTAAGTTGCCCTGGGCAGAGTGCTGTAGCATCACAGCTAACAGCAACCTCAAACTCTTGGGCTTAAGTGATTCTCTTGCCTCAGCCTCCCAAGTAGCTGGGACTACAGGTGCCCGCCACAATGCCTGGCTATTTTTTTTGTTGCAGTTGTCATTGTTGTTTAGCTGGCCCAGGGCAGGTTCAAATCCACAAACTTCAGTGTATGTGGCTGGCACTGTAACCACTGTGCCGGTTATGGGCACCAACCCCCAAATAGCCCTTCTATGAACTGAATTGATAAACATATAACTGTACATTCTAAGGGCAAATGGAAGTGGCTTTCTCCTTTTATAAAAGACAAGGAGACCAGATTTCTTTGTCCCTTTCTTAGAGCGTCTGTTTGGAGGCCTTGTGAATCTAAGTCCTTCTTCTTATGTTTGACATAGAAATAAATTTTATTAGTTTTGAAGCCCAGTGTACAATGTTTACCATGCAGACATATCTCTCAGATTATGAGTCAAATAACTTCTAGATATGTTATGATGTCAACATTTTTAAGAAAGTTGTTCTGGGAAATGGCTTACTGCAAAGAACCACTCTTCCCCATTTAACTTAGGTAAGACTCACACCTGCTTGTTTACATTGACAAGGCCAGACACACATCCTCCAAATCCCTATTCTTGCCCTCCTATGCGATTAGCTGAACTGTGTTGTGCCTATTGGTCAATGAGAATAAAGCACCTGTGAACCCAACTTTGGTTAAAGTTTACTCCTTCCTCCAGGACCCACCCTTGGCCTGAGCCAGCATCCAGTCCTTCTAAAGGCCCTCCCCAAGAAAAGGCTGGCTTCAGGGTAAAACATTCCTAAGCAGCATACGGGTCAATATGCCAGTCTTTCATTTCTGTTCCCCATGGTGGGTTCTTTCTAGTGTTGCCTATTCCTCGTAAATGAAAAATTCTTTTGGCTGAACTCTTTATGTGTAGGCAAAAAGTCTCATTTCTATGTCCAGGTTTTCTATTTTATGTTTTTATTTTTTTGGCAAATGTAAAAGTGTAACTCTGGAATTAGCTCTGATCTCTCAAGAGCTGTATGGGAGATAGTAACTTTTTGACTCTTGGGGAGAATATTGTCCTTTCTTCTGCTTTGCTGCATAAAATGTGCGAGATTTTGTCCTAATGACCAAGAAGACTGGATAAAACTTCAGACTGATTTCTTCCTGATTATAGGCTCCTGATCTTACTTTCTGAAGAGCATTTATTTGAGGAAAATTATATTTGTAAATTTTGTCTCTGTCTGTCTGAGGTATAAGTCTTCCCTCAGCTTCTGGACAACTTTATAAACCCAGGAATGCCTTTCTCAAGGAACTGGAAGCCATTCCTTTGAAATGTAATCCTCAAGAAAGAAAGCAGCCCCTATCTGCCAATCTGTGGGAACTAGAAACCTAACTTAGATAAGTACCAATTAGCCAACACGGATGGCCTAACGCTATGGGCAAACCTTCCCCTAACCCTCTCCGGGGACTTTTCAACAAGCTTCCTCCAAGGACTCAAAAACTCCTTTTCCTTTTGTTTCAGCTGAGCTGAGTTTGTTCTCTTGAATAAAGTCTTCCTTTTCTGGTTAATTAACTTTGTCCAGTGGTTTTTTTTTTTTTTTTCTTTGACTCTAATATTGTGATCACTTTGGTGCTACCTTACATGCTGGTAAATATGTTATAGCTTAATTAAAAAATTCGTGCTGTATTCTCTCTCTATATTGGTAGGGAGAGGTTTTCCTGATGGCAGGATTGTTTTATTTCCCCAGTCATTTTCATACCTACTCTCCTGAAATCTGATAGAATTAATACTTTAGATGGCTCTCCCCAACACATTATAGCATTCCTAGAAAAGTTTCTTCCCCTGTTTTTGTATATTTAAGACTTATTTGTGGACTTCTTATTTTCAAAGGACTTCAATATCTTTCTGTAGAAACTCAGGGATGGTAAAAAATATTTTATTTCGTTTGCATCTGTACTCTAGATTTATTATTCTGCTTTTAACATCCTTAGAGACAGTTTGAAAATTGCATGTCTATCAGAATAGTCTTCACATCTCAAAAATCCTTAGCTCTACCCCCTTTTAATGACCACCTCGTCCTTTTAGCTGCAGTTGGAACCAGAGCATTTGTCTTATTTATCTGGGCATACTTGAATTTTGATTCCTCTGAAATTTGTTTTCTTATGAACTTGTGCCTTTCTGGGATTTTTGCTTTTGGCTATAAAAAACCTACAGATCAGAAGTGAGAGAAAGCCTGCTTTTCTGGTTTGTTTCATAACTTAGCATTCTAGCTTTGCTAACTAAATTCAGGTTAGTTCATATTTGCATTTTTATCACTCGTGGGAGGCAATATTGCAGAACCACTGAAAACCAACACAACAGAGTCAATACTGGTGTGTTGACTTTGATGTGTTGGTTTTAAACCTCCTTCTGCTGTTCCTTCTCAGTGCCTTTAATACTCAGCTGCTGCCTGAATGACCTAGAGAATTAGTTATAATGAAAACTGTTCGTTTCCATGCTTTGTATAATAATCTTCTAAAGCACAGAGGGAATGCATTCAAAAGTAACCCTTAGAACACAATCTGATTACAACAGGCAGTAAAAAATATGCTTAAAAAGGCTCTTAATATGTTGGAGGTAATCTGAGGACATTTTCTTTTCTCTTTCTCTAATAAATATTTATTTACGTTAACATATGCTAAGCACTCCACTAAGGAAACATACACAATAAAATAAGCCCTGAGAGATTTACAAATCAGTGATCCAGAAAGGAGGAAAATCATTAACTACAATATAGTAAGTTAAGTGTAATGAGCTGTGTACAGAGCACGGCTTAAAGAAAGAAGCCCACACAAATGGACATGTCCTTATTTAGGAGCAGATTCATGGAACAGGGCCATGTACTGGTGCTCCTAATGAGAGGAGTTGTGTTTGCCAGGTGGACAAAGGTGAGGCCGACTAGTTCAGGTAAAGGGAACTAGTGTGGCATGTGTGAATGGGTGGCGGCACCATACAGTGTGTCAAAGACATCAAGTCATCGGACATCCCTCCAACCTCCCTCATCCATCTCCATCCGCGTGCTGGACTCTGTGCTGCCCGTGAGGGATCCAAAGTGCAAAGAAAACACCCACCTTCAAATAGTTTCAGTCCCACTGAAGAAACAGACCATTTTTATAAATTTCAAAATGTTAACTAAGGGGGTACAAGTGTTTCTGTTCTACGAATTATACCTTGTATAATGCTTAAATTTAGGATGTTGGTGTGCCTGTCACTAGATAGTGTTTATTGTACTCAACAGGTAAATGTTTATCCCACGCTCCTCCTCCCAATCTCACCCCTTGTTGGTATCTCATCTCCTTTATATAGCTTTGTGGCCATATGTACCTATCAATTAGCTCCAGTCTATTAGTGAGAATATATAGTGCTTGGTTTTCCACTTAGGAAAATGTTCTCCAGTTCTATCCAACCTGCTGCAAAGGCATTATTTCATTTCTTTTCTTTCTTTTTTTTTTTTTTTGGTGGCTGAGTAGTAATATACATCTTCTTTATCCACTCATGAATTGGTGGGCACTTGGCTTGATTGTACACTTTTGCAATTGTGAATTGTGCTGCAATAAACATTAGAGTGCAGGTATCTTTTTGATAAAATTTTTCTACATTTTTCCTGGAATTTTTATGGTTTCACACCTTGCATTTAAGTCTTTAATTTGTCTTGCGTTAATTTTTGTAAAGATAGGATTCCTGTTTTATTCTTCCACATAAAGAAGAAGTGTTATCCAATTTTCCCCTCATTATTTATTAAATAGGGCTTCCTATCCCCCATACATGTTACGCTTTCTCAAAGATAGCTGGCTATAGGAAGGTGAGTTTATTTCTGGGTTCTCTATTGTGTTCCATCGGTCTGTGTCTTTACTTTTCTACCAGTACCATATTACTTTGCTTGCTTGTAGGATAATTTGCAGTTAGGTAGATTATCTTTTTGATGTACTATTGAAATTGGTTTGCTAGTATTTTGTTGAAAACTTTTGCATCTATGTCCATAAGGAATATTAGTGTCTCGTTTTCTTTTTTGCCATGTCCATTCCTGGCTTTGACATCAAGGTATTACTGGCTTCAAAAGAGGAGTTAAGGATACTTCCCTCCTTTTCTATCTTATGCAATGGTTTCTGTCAGATTGATACCAGTTCTTTGTAGGGATGGTAGAATTAATCTATGAATCTGTCTGGTCCAAGACTTTATTTTGTAGGGAAATTTTTTATTACTTTTTCAGTCTTATTGCTTGTTATTGGTCTGTTCAGCATTTCTATGTCTTCTTGATCTAGGTTTGGGAGAGGGTGATTCCAAGCATTTTATTCATTTTCTCCAGAATTTCTATTATAGTTTGTTTGCCTTGTGGTTTTCATAGTCTTCACAGATAGTATTTTGTATTTCTGCAATATCAGTTTTAATGTCCTCATTTCTGATTGAGCTTATTTGAGTCTTTTCTTTTTTCTTTTTGGTTAATTTGGCTAGTGGTCGAGCAATTTTGTTTATATTTTTGAAGAACCAACTTTTTCCCCCCTTGATCCTTTGTATTAGTCTTTTTGGTTTTCTTTGTTTACCTCTACTCTGAGATTTGTTATTTCTTTTCTTTTCTGAATTCATATTTGGTTTGTTTTTCCTTCCCTAGGTTTTTGACTTGTGACAGTAGGTTTTTAATTTGTGTTCTTTCTACCTTTCTGATGTAGGCATTTTTTAGCTTTGGGTTTCCCCATTACAGCTTCTTTGGCTGTATCCCATAGATTTGTTCTTGTTTCCCCACTGTCATTTGCTTAAAGAAATCTTTTGATTCCAGTTTTAATTTTATCATTGACCAAGGATCATTCAGCAGAAGGTTGCTTAATTTCCATAACTTTATGTAGATTTGAGTATTGCTTTTAAAATTAATTTTTAGTTTTAGTCCACTGTGGTCTGAGAATATAGGTGGTTGATTTTGATTTTTTTTTTCAATTTGTAGAGACTTGTTTTGTGACCTAAAACATGACCAATCTTGGGAAATGTTCAGTAGTTTTTCTTTTTTTTTTTGAGATGGAGCCTCAAGCTATCCCCCTGGGCAGAGTGCCATGGCATCACAGCTCACAGCAACCTCCAACTCCTGGGCTCAAGCGAGTCTCCTGCCTCAGCCTCCCAAGTAGCTGAGACCACAGGCACCCACCACAGCGCCGGCCATTTTTTGGTTGCAGCCATCATTGTCGTTTGGCGGGCCCGGGCTGGGGATTTGAACCCGCCACCTTAGGTGTATGTGGCTGGCGCCTTAGCCGATTGAGCCACAGGCACCGAGCCCAGTAGTTTTTCAATAGAATGGTTTGTAAATGTTTCTTAGGTCCATTTGTTCTAGAGTTCTACTTAAGTGCAGTGTTTCTTTATTCTTTTTTCTTCATTGATGATCTGTTCAGTTCTGTCAGTGGAGTATTATAGTACCTGGAAATTAAGGTGCTGCTGTTTATTTCTTTGCTTAGATGTAGAAGAATTTGCTTTATGAATCTGGGAGCTCCTATGTTAGGTGCATATATATTTAGGATTGTTAGTTCTTCTTGACAAATTGCTCCCTTTACCATTATACAATTACCATCTTTGGTTTTTTTTTAAACTGTCATTTATTTAAAGTCTATTTTATCTAATTTGAGAATGGCTACACTTGCTTGTTTTTGGTTTCCGTTTCCATGAAATATTTTTTTCCATCTTGTGAGTCCTTGTGATTTAGATGTGTTTCTTGGAGACCACAAATACTTAGCTTGTGTTTTTTCACCTATTCATTCAGTTTATATCTTTTAAGTGGGACATTCAGACTGTTCACGTTGAGTGTTAGCATCAACATGTGAGGTGTTGATATTTTATTATTTTGTTTTATCTCTTGTGCTATTGTTTCATTAAGAGCTGTGAGTTATAACTTTAGTAGTTTTTATACTGGTTGGTATCTACTGTGCTGTTGCATGTATATTGCATTTTTAAGCCTTTCCTGCAGGGTGGGTCTAGTAGTGACAAATTTCCTTAGGCTTTGCTTGTCCGGGAAAAACTTCATTTCTCCTTCATTTATAAAACTTAGTTCTGCAGCACACAAAATCTTGACTGGTAGTTGTTCTGTTTGAGGAGACTCAAGATAGGACTCCTTTTTTCCTGGCTTGTAAGATTTCTCTTGAGAAATCTGCTGTTAGTCTGATGAATGTTTTCTTGTAAGTTATTTGATGTTTTCATCTCATGGCTAGTAGGAGTTTCTTTTTCATTTTGACTTTGGACAGTTGATGACTATATGACTCGATGGTGCACTTTTTGCAATGAATCTCTCAAGTGTTCACTGAGCTTTTTGTATCACGATGTCTAAATCTTTAGCAAGACCAGGAACGTTTCCCTCAATGATTACCTCAAATAGTTTTTTCAGACCTTTTGCTTTTTTCCTTCATCCTCAAGGATGCCTATGATTCTTACATTTGGCCACTTTACATAATCTCATATTTGTCATAGACTTTGTTTGTTCCTCTTGATTCTTTGTTCCTCACTTTTGACTTACTGGGTTAATTCAAAGATTTGTCTTCGAGTTCTGAAATTATTTCTTCCACTTGTCTAATCTATTCTTAAAACTTCTTACTGTGTTTTGTATGTCCCTAAATAAAATTTTCATTTCCAGTTCTATTTCATTTTTAAATATAGCCAGCTGTTTAGTAACGTTTTTATTCATTTCCTTTGTTGTTTTTCTCTCTCTTAGCCAGTTTTCTGTTTCCTCTTGGATCTGTTTAAGTTGCCTTACAATCCATATTTGGAATTCTTTATATGTCATTGCAATATTTTCATTTTGATTGGGACCCATTGCTAGAGAGTTGGTATAATTTTGGGGGGTTTCCTTTTATTCCAATTTTCCATACTTTTGGAGTTCTTGCACTAATTTTTTTCTCATCTGGAGCAGCTGTTGTTTCTTGGTTTTGGATTTTCTCTTTTTTTAGATGGGGCTTTTCTCCCTCACTCCTACAGGAGTGCCTATAGCATATGTTGGGTAAGGACCTTTGGCTTTTCTTGTGGGTACTTTGATGGGGTCTGTATTCAGGATGGATTCCTTGGTGTCCTTAGGGTGGTGGCTTTCTCAATTGCTAGTTATTTTTAGGCTGTAGCAGTGGTGTGCTATGTGCATGGGCAGATTTCCTTTGTTTTTTTAGACAAAGGATGATACAGTTGCATGAAAACTTTCCCCCCAGCCCTGTGGACTAAGCAGTGTGAATTATACTGAGATGCCAAGTTTAATTTCTAAGTCATTATGGGGTGCTTGCGAGTAAGAGTCAGCTAAGCCTTGCTTGGTTTAATTAGTAAATGTTGTCATGGGCTGTGGAAGTTATCTTCACTGCCATAGGTGGCACTTGCAGGAAAG
Organism: Otolemur garnettii; assembly: GCF_000181295.1. NCBI lineage: Eukaryota > Metazoa > Chordata > Mammalia > Primates > Galagidae > Otolemur > Otolemur garnettii. Next base: position 39,988,491 of record NW_003852399.1, read on the forward strand.
AGCCAACCGAATAGAGTTTTTTGGGACCTGTGACTAGCTTTAACTGATCAGGAGAAGATCTTGGATATCTCAGGTAGTAAGTTAGGTCCTGGGGCTCCCTGGGGATTCTTTATTCTCTACCATAGGTGGTGGAGGAGTGAGGCTGGGTGGGGCTAGACTGGATAAGTGGGCCTTTAGACTCTGCAAAAGTGCATAAGAGCTTTCTCAGCAGGGTTTGAGTGTGGGTTCCCAGGCTGCTGGGGAAAGCCACTTGAGGCATCCCCACCAAGACAAAAAGTCTATTTGTGGTGGGGGGCAGTCTGGGTTTCATAGTTTAGCTGTCAGTAATGGTTTTTGCTCTTCTCCTTCTTCCCTTGCCCTGAGGGTTTCTTCCCAGTGTCTAGCCTCAAACAGCAGCCACACTAGCTGAATTCATCAGCAATCACGTGTATAGTCTTGGAGCCACCCTGTCTGGGATCCTGCACCAGATGGCAAGTCTGGTTTTCCTGTTGGAGGAAGGGCTCTCTACAGATGTGCTGCAGCTTGGACACACATCACACTTTCTTTTTGGTTCTGCCTGCATGGGTTCCTTCACTTCCCAACATTAGTTCAAAACTCCCCCTTCATGCCCCTGAGTGACACAGTAAAGTGTTGGGGTATGTGATCCAGCCTGTAGACCTTTCCTCTGACCACTGTGCCAAGGAGAAGCATGTCAAGGAGAAGCATGCTGGTCCCACCTTGCCTATAGAGTGTTGGAGCAGGCTTAATGTTTCTCCACTTTAGGGTATTCCCTGTTTTGCTGGCATAGCTGGTAGACAGTTTGCTCATAGTCTGAGCACCCGTTGGTCCACTGTAGGTCTTTAAGAGGAAATGTGTGAGCTCCACTGTCATGGAAGCCTTGGTGTTGTGGGAAAGCCACTTAGGGGGTCTGCACACCAATAGAGTGGAAGCAGTCACTCTCGAGCCCTGCCTCAATCATCCTGTGGAGCACCCATGCCAAGTCACGTGGGAAGTGCCACTTAGAAGTAGTGGACCAGAGGAGGGGAGTCTGAATGGAGGATAGCTGGCACTCTGATCCCTCTTATCTCTTTCCCTTGCAGGCAGCCCACCCACAATATACAAGCTCTGGGTCACACATCCTCTGGACTCACCATCCCCCCGTGGCCACTGCAGTCTGGGCAGGAGTTGGGAAATACTTGTGTGGGGACCAGTGACATGAAAACTGAAGGGCTGGACCTCCCTATGGAGGACAAAAGCACACAGTGGGTGGAGAAGCAGCATGGTATCCTGCCTTGGCTCAGGTCTGTAGTGAAGGGGTTGGCAGCTTGGGTGCTTTGTTCTCAAGAAGCTCCGCAGTTCACCGTGGCAGCGGTTTTTGAACTCATGATGGTAGAGAAGCTTTCCAGCCCCTTGAGAGCTTGTAGTCTGCCAGAGGTGTGAGTGGATGAGATACAAACCCCCATCTACCCTTCCTATAGGGCTCCAGGTTCCTTGGGGGTGGATCTTTCCTGAAATCTTGCTCCTTCTTGTTGAGCTCCACAACTTCTTCCCATGGAGTTTTCAGTAGGTTCTTGCACTTCTCCCTCAGAATTACACTTGAGCTGTGGTGTCTTCCCCTTCTTTAAAGCCTTTCTTTCTTTCTTTCTGAGATAATCTGGTGACTGATGTATCTAGTCAGGCTTCTTCTCATGATGGTGAATTGCATTCGTTAAAATATCAACCTCCATGAATGTATTTGCCTTAGTAAATGTGTTTTTTTCTTTTCCAGAAGAATTGAGTTCACTCTTTCCCATATTGTAATATTGTCTCTCTCTTGTAATAGTCTAAAATGAAGTCCTCATGGACTGTTTTGAGACAGACATTTTAAAAAGTGGTAGCAGCATCCAAGTAAGCATCTCAGAGGTTTGTGTGAATTGTGGAGCATGCACTTAGCTAACTGGGAATGTCAGGAAGCTTTTCCAGAGGCTATGCCATTAGAACTGAGTATTGAGATAAAAGTGGATGTTCACCAACATAAGATACAGAATGGCATTTCAGGAAAGTCAATCCTTGCCCCCAACTCCTGCCATTCAGGTAACCTCTGCTTATTTAAATGCAATCATACAGGTCCAGTATTTCAAATGCTTGACAACATTTGATTATGTCAGTCAATTTTGGCCATCCTGAGAGGGAAGGGTACAGTGTTACCTTATTGTGGCTTTAATTTGCATTTTATTTTATTTTATTGTATTGAATGGTAACTATGTACATTAATGTACTTCTGGGGTACAGTGTGGGGGTTTCACATGCAATCCAAAATATTTCCATCAAACTGGTCAACACAGCCTTCATGTCATTTTCTCAGTTATTGTTTTAAAACATTCACATTCTACTCTTAGAAAGATTCACTTGTACCCCTCTAAGATAAACCTCAGAAGTGGTCCCTCCAAACCCCCTCCCTCCACCCATTCTCTCCTCCCTTCTCCCTCCCCCCTCCCCATATTCTTAGGCTATTTGGTTATAGCTTTCATATAAAAGGTATAAATTAGTTTCATAATAGGGGTGTGTACATTGGATACTTTTTCCTCCATTCTTGTGACACTTTGCTCAGAAGAACATTCTCCAGCTCCATTCATGTGAACATGAAGGATGTAAAGTCTCCATCCTTCTTAATTGCTGCATAGTATTCCATGGTGTACATATACCACAGTTTGTTAATCTATTCGTGGATTGATGGGCACTTGGGCTTCTTCCATGAATTTTGCATTTTCTTAAAAGCGAATGGTTTTGAGTGAGGTTTCAGACGCTTACTTCTTTGGTAAAGTGCCTTCTGCCTTTCCTTTTTCCTGTACCGTGTGCTCTGTGTCAGTGGATCTTGACCCTGGCTATGAAGTTCAAACATCTTTGGACTTTTGACTGGGCTTCACCCTCCAAAACTCATATTTAATTGTTACGGCTGTTGTCTCTGATACTGGTATTTATAAAAAAGCGTGCTTTGTAATGCTCTGGGCACCCAGGCTTGAAAACTCTACTGCTCTACTCCAGTGTTCTTAAATTTCAGTTGGCATCAGAATTACTTGGAATGCTTGTTAAAACATAAGTTTATGGGGTCTCATTAGTGAGTCTAATATAGCTTAAGAACATGACTTCTAACAAGTTTCTGCGTGGTGATGCTCCTGGTCCTGGGGCCGTCTCTTGAGTTACACTGCCTTAGAAACCAAACTAAACTAGCAACTTCCCAATCAACTTCCCAAATTCTTTCAAACCTTTCTTCCTCATAGATTCTATTCTCTGCATAGAACATCATCTAACCCTTTGTTTTGGTTGCACATGTTTTTATTTTATATTTTTAGTTTGGGAGGTGTTCATAGCTTTATATCCTTTATATCAAACCCTGCAACCTTAAAATATCTAGCACAGGATGAACAAATAAGCCATTTTGGTTCTATGTAGACACAACATATAATACATATTCCTACACAAAACACATCTAAACATACACACATGCACATCCACAAAGATCCATTAGCTGTTACTTTGGAATCCTAGCCATGAGATACCAATACAATAATCAACACCTCATCGGTTTGTGCGAGGTGGTTGAATCTAAATGATAATTTTGAAAAAGATTATGATTAGCTAAATTTTATTTGCCCCATACATAATCTAATGAAGGCTGTGGGTCAAAATTATGGTGAAAGCAGTTTCTGTGGCCCTTTTTTTAAAAAAATTAAATCATAGCAGTGTACATTAATACTATCATGGAGTACAGTGTACTGTTTCTGTATACAATTTCAAATACTTTCATCCAACTGGTTAACATAGCCTTCATGTCTTTTTCTTAGTTATTGTGTTAAGACATTTATATTCTACAATTAGAGAGATTCACATGTACCCTTATAGGATAAACCATAGGTGTGTTCCCAGAAATCACACTCCCTGCACCCACCCTCACCCTCCCCTACCTTCCCTGTCCCCTCTCCCCATATTCCTGGGCTAAAATTTGGCTATAGCTCGCCTATGGAAGCTATAAATTAGTTTCATAGTAGAGCTGAGTATATTGGACACTTTTTCTTCCATTCTTGGGATACTTTGTTAAGAAGAATGTTTTCCAGCTCCATCCATGTAAACATGAAGGAGGTAAAGTCTCCATCTTTCTTAATGGCTGCATAGTATTCCATGATGTACATATACCACCGTTTATAAATCCACTCATGGATCAATGGGCTCTTGGGCTTTTCCCATGACCTAGCAATTATGAATTGGGCTGCAATGAACATTCTGATACAAATATCTTTATTGTAGTGTGATTTTTGGTCCTCTGGATATATACCTAATAGAGGAATTATAGGATCAAATGGCAGGCCTATTTTTAGTTCTCTAAAGACTTTTATACAGAGAACTATGAAACTCTAAGAAAATAAATAGCAGAATATGATAACAAATGGAAAAACATAAAACATACCATGCTCATGGCTGGGAAGAATTAACATTGTTAAAATGTCCATTCTACCCAAAGCAATATATAATTTTAATGCAATCCCTATTAAAGTTCAATTGTCATACTTTAAAGATCTTGAAAAAATAACACTTTGTTTTATATGGAATCAGAAAAAAAACCTCGAATAGTCAAGACATTACTCAGAAATAAAAACAAAGCAGGAGGAATCACACTACCTGACATCAGACTATACTATAAGTCCATAGCGATCAAAACAGCATGGTATTGGCACAGAAACAGAGAGGTAGATGTATGGAACAGAATAGAGAATCAAGAGATGAACCCAGCTACTTAACGTTATATGATCTTTGACAAGCCCATTAAAAATATTGAGTGGGGAAAAGATTCCCTAGTTAACAAATGGTGCTGGGTGAACTGGCTGGCGACCTGCAGAAGACTGAAACTGGATCCACACCTTTCACCACTAACTAAGACTGAGTCTCACTGGATAAAAGATTTAAACTTAAGACATAAAACTATAAAAATAGTAGAAGAAAGTGTAGGGAAAACACTTGAATAAATCAGGCAAAAATATTATGAAGAGGACCGCCCTGGGCAATTGAAGCAACATCAAAAATACACTACTGGAACCTCATCAAATTAAAAAGCTTCTGCACAGTCAAAAGCACAGTAAGTAGAGCAAGTAGATAGCCCTCAGAATGGGAGAAGATATTTGCTGGTTATGTCTCTGACAAAGATTTAATAACTAGAATCCACAGAGAACTCAAATGTATTAGCAAGAAGAGAACAAGTGATTCTCTCACAGGGTGGGCAAGGGACTTGAAGAGAAACTTCTCTGAAGAAGACAGGCACATGGCCTACAGACACATGAAAAAATGCTCACCATCCTTAATCATCAGAGAAATGCAAATCAAAACTACTTTGAGATATCATCTAACACCAGTAAGATTAGCCCATATCACAAAATCCCCAAATCACAGATGCTGGCATGGTTGTGGAGAAAAGGGAACACTTCTACACTGCTGGTGGGATTGCAAACTAATACATTCCTTTTGGAAAGACATCTGCACATGTTTTTAAATGCTTGAAGAACCAGCTGGAATACCACAATCTTTGTGAAGACTGTTCAGAGTCATCTGCTCTATCATCTCACTTCTCATACTCTGTTGCATGATTTATGTGATAATTGCACCTATCACACTGTTTCATTAAAATTGATTTATTCAATCTGGTTCCGGTACCTGTTTGAGTGAGAGGAAGTGTTCTGTAATACCATTAACTAGTATGCCTCATTCTTTGAATGCTTGGCAGCCAACAGTATCTGGCACATCTCTCGCTTTCCAGCATTTTGTTAAAAACATTTTTGGTTGTTGTTTTAATGAATAAGTGGCTGAATTACTAAAGAAAATGTGATATATAAGGCTTCTCACATGCTCAGATTCCATAAAACCACAAGTGGCCATCTGTTATTAAATTCGTGGCCAGATCACATAAGCCAGAGAGCGAATCTATAGAAAATGCTAAAACATAAGACATATGTCATCAGAGGCTGCTGTTAGGGTTATCTTTTTTAAAAAAAAGACATAAGAAGGGGACTTAAAAAGAAAGTCTTTTGAATGGAATAAGCTGGCAAGTATAAAATCAAAGGAATTTAACAAGCCAAAACCAAAGTATGATTCCTATCAGAATGCTATGTTTATTTCCTGGAGGCTTTCATCTTTCTTATCTAAATCTATTTCTTAACATGCTTTTTAACAAATTTTAGTACCCTAGGGCAAAGTTCCATATGAAGATTATATTCTATAAATGTTGTAATGTTTTATTGAAAGATTCACTTTCAAAACAGGATGTTCATGATAATAGCAATAATAGTAACAATAGTTGCAATTTCCTTGTTTGCATCATGCCAGTGGCTTTGCTAAGTACAGTCCATACATTTTATTATTGAATCTTTATAAGAAACTCATAGGCTGGGTGCTATTATTCCATTTTCATATATGACAACACTGAAGTTGAAAGAGGTTAAATGATTTGTTTGAAACCAGTATCCAATCCCATTTCTATGCAGAGATGCCAGATAAAAAACGGAAAGCCCAGTTGAATTTGAATTTCAGATAAAAAAACGAATAAGTTTTGGGCAGTGCCTGTGGTGGGTTCAAAGCCAGCCCCAGCCAAAAACTGCAAAAAAAAAAAAAAAAAAAAAAAACCCAAGTAATTTTTTTAGTATAAGTTTGTCTTCTGTCATATGTGGTCTATGATTATATTAGAAGATTATTTACCATTTATTTGAAATGTAACTTTAACTGAGTGGTCTGTATTTATTTTTATTAGCTAAATCCAGAAACCCTATCACTATCTCACTCTAAAAACATTTGAATCAGATCATTAGGTTGTATTGCATTCTAGCTGACTCTTATGCACAGCCAATTCCCAGTTTACTTACATGAAATATTATGGATAAACTTTAAACATTTAGCACAGCCTCAAGATCCTTTATGTTCTGGCCTCTTTCCTCCTTGTTTCCAGATTTAGGGGTATAGCAATTCCCAAGACCCTGAGGCAGGAGCTGAATGGTGTGTCTGGAGGTCACATAGATGATGTGGGGTGAGTGAGAGAAGTAGGAGTCAGATCAGAGAGGTAACAAGGGCCAAATTCTGCAGGCATGTAGATCGCCATGAGGATTATGTCTGTCCCCTGAGAAAGGTAGCCAGCTGTTTGAGAATTTTGAGCAGAATGATGTGGGCCTGGCTTAAACTTTAACAAAACCAAATTGGCAGCTATTTAGAAAACAATCAGTAGAAGAATAAGGGCAGAAGCAGAGAATTATTGCCAAGTATTCAGATTCAAGTAGCTCAAGTGGCTGCTTTTCTTAATGGAATTCATGGTTCAGGCTTTCAGGTAGTGTTACTTGGTGGTCTTGAAGACAATTTTTCAGTTGGAGATCCCAACTTTAATGAGGAACTTGGTGTGGCGTCTCTGGCATAATAAGAACTGAAGGGACTTTGCACCAACTGTACCTGGTGGGTGTTCCACCTTTAGGTGTGGGAAAAGCAGCCTTGCTGGCTGACAGCAATGTATTCTCACAAAAGGTGGCAACAAAGGCTACAGCAAGGCTGCCTCGCCAAGGGCAGGGGGTGGGGGTGGGGTGGCAGCAGGCAGAGGCAGCACATGATCAGACGTGTTCCTGAGCTCAGCTGAGACCCTTCCTGGGACCCTTGGAAACAAAAGGGAGAGACTCCAAAAGAGTAGTAAGGTTTTGCAGTTCTGCAGACACTGATAGGAAGATGGTATATTTTTATTATTGATATAACCATGACTTAAGTTATACCATGTCTGGAAAGGCATTGAAACATCAGGGTCACCAAAATTAAATACATGCAGTTAAAGGGAACAATACAATAGAAAAATAGAAAAGGACACAGATACCAGAGCACAGAGGCTTACTCTGTGCCAGGCAGGCGGATTTTTAGACTTCTTTTGCTTCTTTTGCTCCTCATGGCAAATGGCATGGCAAATCTTGGTCAGACCCCTATTATTTCATTCCTCTTTTACAATGAAACAATGGAACCCAGTGAGGACAAGGGTAAGTAATCAGCTTGCACAAAGCTGATTTGAACGTGCTTCTGTGGGACTGCAGGCAGAGCTCTTGTTTAATTAAAAAAAAAAAAAAGGTGGCACCTGTGGCTCAAAGAAGTAGAGCGCTGGCCTGTTAGGCTAGGCAGAGGTCTTTAACTAAAATGAAAATGACTGAAATCAAGAGAAATGCCAAGAGTACGAAGTCTGATGTTCAAAAGGAGGAACACTTGTTACAGAGGGATTAGCGTTCTAGAAAAGGCAGGATTTCAGGTGGAAGACCCGAAGCGGACATGTCTGCCTATCAACACCCTTTGCTTGTACTATTTCTATTGAGAAGAGCTGGCCAATTAGTTTGCATGGCTCTGGCTATTCTTGCCCTATAGCAGGTGACTTGTAGGTCGTATATGTTATAGTTGTTCATCCTATCCCTAACGCCATCCAAATTATGGAATAGCTTCCTTTATACCCGCAATATGTCTTCCCAGGAAGATGGGATATGATGGATTGACAGAGTTCAAGATGAAGGTCTTTGAAGGCTGTGCCAAAATACATGCCCAAATCAAACAGATTAAGTAATTGCTTTCTTGCTTCTTTGTCATTTATACTTCTTACTAATTCAGTTGGCACTGCTTTTGGGGAACATGTCAAGGTCTTGTCCGTCTTCAAGCTGACAGTCAGTCCAAATGATAATAAAAAGCAAGAGAAGCACAGTTGATAAGAGGGAGCGTCCGGGTGAAAGATTTAATTAGGAAAGGAACAACAAGTTCCAACAAGGAGACATTTTCAGTCTTTCTTATTGATCAGAATGCTTTATACATTCCAGTTTCTCAGTGGTGTACCAGAATGCTTGCTTTTAGTTCTCTTTAACTGCCGGATTCGATTTGTGGTTTAAAGCTTTCCCAATGTGCATAGGAATTCAATAGCTGGTAAGCCCAGGTGACTTACTGCTCAGATGAATGTTTTGTTATATCCTGAAAGATGTATTACAACCTAGTACTCAGCTTGCATGCCTAAGTGTTACACAATTCAGCTAGGTAATTCTACTGTGGATTCTTACTAGATTTGCCTGATTTGATTGTGTGCAGTCAGCAAAAGCAAAAGTAATTACAAGTAGAATACAAAAGAACTCAAATTCTCCTTAATCCATTTAAATGTTTTGCTTGTCTATAGCTTCTTTGGGGGAATTGATGTTTTAGCTTTGTTGTTCCGAACCTCAGCCTGATAAAAGAACCAATTCAAGGCTGCTTCTTCAGATAATCTATGTTAGCAGTTTTAGCAAGCACCCTAAATATTGAATGTAAGCTGACCAGGAATGTTGGGAGCCCTGGATTGGCCTCCCTGAGGCTCCATCTGATAGTGTTGTAGTGTCCTGGAGTGTACACAGAAGCCTTTCCTCATATACTATGGAGTTCATTTGCCTTTTTGAATTAGCAGGGTGATAAGCATTTACTTTTCTATAGTATTTCCACTAAACAAAGACAACTTTCAGCTTGGATTATGTTATTATGTTTTTTTTATGTAAAGGGGGATAAAGATTTGGTGAATATGAATAAATAGAATAAAAGAGCTTTCAAGATAAATGTCTTATTTGTGGAGTTACCAGCAGTTTTATTTTAAAAGAACCCCCAACTTTATTTTCCTACCTACGTATCTACCTATCATTTGAAATATCTCTTGCATTTTGGATTTTAAATATATTTTCCATAAATGATCTGGGGATGATGAAGGATGATTTGAAGATCCTTTCTTCAACTTGAGCACACGATGCTTTCTTAATTAGGCGTCCTTCAGGGTAAAGGTCCAATCCCATTTCTGCTGGCAGCCTTTACTGACCGTGTCAGGTTTGTGTGGTTCCCCAGCTGTAAACACCATGTGTTTTCACATGGCTTTTACAATAATATACTGTGATATACATTTTTGGCTGTGGCATTTACCCTCAGTTAGTTCATACCTATTCTTTTCTTTCTTTTTTTTTTTTTTTGGTGACAGAGTCTCACTTTGTCACCCTAGAATGCTGTGGCATTATCATAGCTTACAGCAACCTCAACCTCTTGGGCTCAGGCGATCCTCTTGCCTAGCCTCCTCAGTAGTTGAGGCTACAGGTGCTTGCCATGACACCTGGCTAGAGTTTCAATTTTTAGTAGAGATGGGGCCCCATTCTTTCTCAGGCTTGTCTCAAACTCCTGAGCTCAAGCAACCCAGCCATCTCGGCCTCTCAGAGTGCTAGGATTATAGGCATGAGCCCTGAGCCCATCCAGTTCACATCCTTCTTGATAGAATTTTCTTTCTCTATTCCCATAGCACAAATGTCAGTGCTTTTCATTTGATGACCAATTGATAAATATTTGTTAATGGATTTATTCAGAAACAGGAGTAGAATAGTGGTTTGATAGTATATGCATAGTGGATTTATATAGAGAGCTCAATTTGAAAAAAAATCAAATTTCAATTCCTGTACACTAATGGAGTATATATGTATAGATTATTGTAGAATCACACATTTTTAAGCTTGGCTGATTCTTATAAATTATTGAGTCCAAGCTCGTTTCCTTTTTTGTTTTTTATGTGTGGGGAAATCAGTCATCTCCGTACAAGACTCTAAGCTGCTTGAGACGAGGAGCTGCTAAGTATAAAGCAATCATCTCAGCTATCTTTGCATTTTTTGGTAGCACCCAGTGGCACACAGATAGGTTCCCAAATGTTAGCATCACAAATTGCTTCATGGAAATACATTTCCCCAAGTGGATGGTTAGAACACCCACCTATTTATTGTGTGGACAGCCTGTGCTCATGTCTTCAGCTTCTCACTTCTCCCCAAAGAGCACCACCATTTACAGGTATCCTACCAACTCATTTTGCTGAATCTCCCTCACTACAGACTCAATTCTTATTTCCTGTTCATTCTTTTGGAATAGCATTCTGGATTTGCCTTAAAGAGATCCAAAATGGGCATGTAGAAATCAGATCTTCTTTTAGACTGCTATTACATTTGCTAAAATCCTAATTAAACTGTATTTTTGCACTCAAATTTATAATGCCCTTCATTATGACAAAAAGAGAAGATTTATGCTTTTACTTCCCTTTTGGGGAACCGAACATGATTTGATTCATGTAGTGTAAATAGGAGAAAACGGTAGACAACAGACCAGGCAATTATCTCTTGACTGATCACTGGGAAGGACTCCCTAGTCTCTATGTAAATTGTAAGCACTGAGTATTAAACTTATCCTTATTCATTATTCAAATCTTAGAAACAAAATGATATACTGGAGATAGAATTTAATTGTTTAGATCCCTAAACCTCCACTTATAGTGCAAGTGTTGAGGGAGCAAATCTGAGCACCTCCAAGCAGGTGCTAGTTCTAATAAGCACAGTTACTTTCCTTGTGTTTAAAGCAAATCCAAAGACCATGGTGCGTGTTTATTCCCTTAACTGCAAGGTCAAATTTTGCTTCTTCAGACCAGAGGGAAAATCACACAGAATGGATTTTAGAAATTTCTGATCTAACCTTACTATTTGCAAATAAGAAAGTTGGGACTCAAAGAAGTTATTTGTTGAAGGAGATTCAACTGGATTAACAGCGACAGATCTAGCCCTGAAATTGGCCATGCTCTCTCTAGCACGTCAGCCTTTTGGTAACTATCTTACCCTTTCATTTCTCATCTAATATTTGAAGTGATTTCATGCCCATACAGATAACTCAACTTGCATCTGAGCCTCTGAGTTCCTTAAATCCTTCATCTGTTATGACTTTTACACTGACCTCACTTTCATCGTCCCCTCCCCTGGACCCTCTCATCGCCTCTAACTGTTCAACTCTGTAATATCCTAGTCTCTAAGTACAACATTTGTTTTCCTTTCTCTGGTTTTTTTTTCTTTTTCTTGAGATTGGTGCTCTGACTAGAGTGTTGTGGCATTATAGCCCACAGCAACCTCAAGTTCTTGGACAAACGTGATCCTCTTGCCTCAGTTTTTCTATTTTTAGTAGAGATGGCATCTCACTATTACTCAGGCTGGGCTCGAACTCCTGAGCTCAAGCAATCCACACACCTCAGCCTCCCAGAGTGCTAGGACTATAGGCATGAGCCACTGAACCTGGCCCTCTCTCTAGTTCTTCATGACATGGAGACTTTTATTAATTTGTCTTCTTTATTTTCTCCTTTTCAGCCTACTCCTACATTCCCTTCCTTATCTGTCAGATTCCATGACTCATCTAGTCAGCTACTTTTTTTTTTTTTTGACTAACATTCTCATCTCCTTTTATTATTGTTTTTCTTTGTATTTGTCTGACAAAACTCCAACTCTGAACTTGTTTGCTTTCCTCATGCTTTCACATGGGCTGACAAGAGCCAGTGGAGAAAATCTCATGGCTAGACAGATTGATGGCTTCCTAATGGTAGTTCTCAAAATGTGATCTCCAGTATGATTTGGGTTCTTGTTAGAAAGGCGAATTCCTAGAGCTCCTTCAGTATACTGGACTAGAAACTCTCAGAATTGGACACCACAATCTTGTGTTTCATAAGTTCTCCATATATTTGTAATACAATTTAAAGTGTGTGAAATACTACTATATTAATTTTTGGTCTGTACCCTTGTCTGGCTATTAAACTTGTCAATCTTTTTTTTTTAATTGAATGGTAACTATGTACATTAATTATGTACATTAATGCACTTCTGGGGTACAGTGTGCGGTTTTCACATGCAATCCGAAATACTTCCATCAAACTGGTCAACACAACCTTCATGTCATTTTCTCAGTTATTGTTTTAAAAGGTTCACATTCTACTCTTAGAAAGATTCACTTGTACCCCTATAAAAACTTGTCAATCTTTATATGTTCTTCGTACTAGTAATGTTCTATGTTTCCATGTTACTTTTTTCAAATCTTTTCTATTCTTCTCTAATTTGGGATGCTACCCATTCTTTAACTTATCTTAGTTTGTGCTTGACTTCTTAAATTCCTACACAAAATCTTCAGACTTGCTATAGTCACTTACAGTGGAAGAGTCTTCATATCTGATCCCCTCATTTGTCTTCTAGATTTCTTTCCCTTTAGCATTGGGGACTTTCCTTTTTTCTCTTTACAGAGTTCTTGCTTTTCACTAACATCCTGCACCTAACCTCATCACAATTTACATTCTGCACGTGGGGAAAAGGCTTGCAGCATTTTAAACAAGGGAGTGGCATTATCCGATGTATAGTTTAAACCCTTCTTCTATGAAGAATCAGTTGCATGAGGCAAACTTCTTGCACAAAGCAAGAAAACCCATTTGGACGTTATAAAAAAATCTGTAGAGAGAGGATGGAAGGTAGCACAGGCCAGGGTACATGTAAGTGGAAATGTAATAAGCCCTAGGCTATGATTTGGAGGTAGAATTAATAAGGGTGGGAGGGAAGTCAACTATATCCTAGTTTTTTGGGAATAATAACCATGTGGAGAGAATGAGGAAGACTGGGAAAGAATACATACGATGGTTGGAAAAAAAAATCAAGGAAAATTTCAGGTCATGTTATGTTTCAATTGTTTATTGACAATCTACATGGAAATAAGGGTCTAAATATTTAAGTCTGGAGTTCAAGGAAAAGATCAGGAGTAGACCTGTAGGTATAGGAATCTTTTGTTAATAGCTAGTACCGAAGTTCTGGTATTTGATGAAGATGCCTTGGGAATGTGGGTAGGAAGAGAAGGTGGCCTGTGAAAAAACTCTGAGCTACCTAATATAATAACAAGATTTTAGAGAGAGAATTTCTAGCACAGAAGACTGAGAATGAGCAATTGGTAGGTTTGAAGAATTTCTCAGAAGAAGGGAGTGGTCAGAGATGCAAAATTCCACTGAGAAGTAAATTAAAGTAAGAACAGAGGAGTAGTCATTGGAAATGGCAACACAGAGGCCTCAGAGAGCTGGGCAGGAGCAGTAACAATGGAATATTGACAACTAAGGTCTGATTAGAACCCTTGAGGAAATCCCATTGTTGAATTAGTTTGCCCAATCATGCAGTCCTACCTAAGGTGACACTTGTTTGTCCTTTTCGAATCCTTGATCAATAGATTCCTGAAATCAATATCATTCTATAAACAGGGGCTTAAGTTCCCCAAACTGATGCAGAGTTTTGTAGAAATAGTAGTGGTTCTTAAATTTCATGTTTAAAAAGTTTAAATAAAAGTGTCATGAATTTTAACAGACCTAGATGTTAAAAGTCAATATAGAATTCTGTAAAATTAAGCTATGTTTGAAACTATTGATAAAGTGGTTATCACACCAAAACAACCAGAACCACCATGACAAGACTAGTTAAGTAACAACAGCAACAGCATTAAAACAAATTTGAATATGGTATTACCTCAGATAAGCCAGACTTAACAAATTGACTACCACACTAGAAAAAAAATTTTTTTCCCTTGGGGCCACAGTGTTTTTTGGGTCAAGAAAGGATAAAAATATATGAGTTATATATGCTTCATGAGGCCCTAGGCTAAAAATTAGTGTAAGTTAAATATAATCAACATGGCAGTTAATGTGTTAACGTGGTCCATAGTTATTTGAGAGCTGGCAACACACAAACACACATACATGCACACACACTCACCCTTGCACCATTTTTACTAGTTGAATCCTTTGAGATAGTATATTTAATTTCATGGTTGATAAAATATGAGAAATATCATCCTTATCAGCATATATTTACTAGGTCCCTGAGGTGGTTATGCAGAAAAGGATGCCTGAAAGTGAACAGTAGATTGATGACAATATTAGGAAAATAAAATATATAAAGGATTAGGTCTTAGTGAAGTGTCCAAATCATAAGAACTGATTATCAGGAAAGACAGGCACAGAACACAGGGAACTAGTCATACACCAAAGTGTCACCTCAGTGAGAAGACAAGGCGATACAACTAGTACAGACAACAATCACTGGTGAGTGCAACTGTTAAATAAAAATGGGAGCTATGTGTCTTCTAGTAAGTGGTCTTTGGTACCAGGGTAGTATCTCTAAGTATAGTTCACTCGTTATTGTGAAAATGTATGATTCCTCCTATGATGAAGCATTTTGGGAGAAAATCCTCCATTTGGGACTTCAGATATACCTAATTTCATATATCATATTTTTTTTTGTTGTTTTACACCCTCCTATTTTAAGTTAGCGATAAAGTATTGAGCACTTATTATGTGCAAAGCACTATCTGGTGTTCTCTTAAATATATGCATGGAAGAAAGAAGCCCCAAATGATTTAATCCTTGTTTTAGAATGAACAAGTTGCTGACATGCTAGTGCTGTTACCCAAAGGTTGTGGACACCAAATGTTTGGTTCCTACCAGCTCATGACCCCCATCTTCATCGAAGTCCTCCTCTATCCCATCAGTCATCTCTTCTCCATCCGCATCTGGCCCTCCTTCAGCAGGCTCCTCTGTAGAGTGATCTGCATTCTCTGACACACATTCTTCTTGGATCAGCTCTATACTCTCTTCCAATTGCTTCTTCTGAGCTTCTGGGGGGGAAAAAGCAAATGACTACTACCTTGGGTTGTTCATGAGCCATTTGGATAAACCATGAAAAAACAGTCCATGAAAGGGTAAACTCTGCATACTGTTAGATGTGTGTAGATAAGAAGGGAATATTATGTTTTCAGCTGAAATTATTTAATCATGTAAATTATGTATAAATATCTACATGCACTTATATGTAAGCATATTTATTTTAATGGAATTAGCAAAAATTAGGGAACCCAGATAGTAGTAGTATATAAATAAGTTTTATATAAACTGATTGATCTTTTTGGATACTTTATTTCATATATATGCTTTCTAAGAAGAATGTTCTCTCTCAGGGGAAAATAGAGCAAAAATAAAAGGGAAAAATCAGGTACAATATAGAAATTGTTCACTCAAGGAAGGGGATGGAGAAAGCCTCATTGACAAACTCAAACCTAAGTGAGAAAGATGAAGAAAAACTCATTGAGTAAAAAAGTACAAAAACAGATATGTTGTTTTTCAGACCCCATGTCTATGTGAACAAATTTTTGAAATTGTGAAGTCTAAATTCTGTTGGCAGATGTGGTTAGCTACTTCATTCTTATGTGAAGAACATAAATTCTGGTGTCAGACAACTTGGGTTCAAAGTCAAGCTTCGTCATCCAGTAGCTTTGTGATGCTGTACAAAGTTGAAACGATTAACCTATGGGCCTCAGTTTTCTCATCCATGTAATTTCCTAAAACTTTCAGGGTTTGGAGCAGTGAATCAAAGTGGTAGCACAGTGACTTGCAAATAATAAGTGCTCAATAAACGAAGCTACATTCTACATTAATAGAATTCCCTGTATTTGCCAGCATCTATATAGTCCATGTACAGAAATCTACCCAAATAGATACTATGCTGACAGCATAATAATAATTTCCCCTAGTAGATGGTTTTCATCTTTTATTAAAATATCAAGAAGCATTTTATATCAAATAAATAAGATTATCATATGTTCCTCCTTCTCTAACTTATTTTACTGTGTTCACGACTATTTAAAAGTGAGGTTGTTTTCAGTAGTTTTGATTATTATTCTTTTATCAAATGATTATTCCATCATTCAATTTGAGTTTTAAAATATGCCACATTTTGAGCTGACTTATTGATATCTTACAGCAACAAAGGTATTTACAGAACTAAAAATGTTTGCAGTATTAATTCCCAGAATTTTTCATAATGTGAGTTAAAAAGTAAGCATTGATATAAACATTTGACTCAGCACAAAGCTTTTCAAACATAACTAATATGGAAATCAACAAACTGATAAAAACATGTTGTATAAATAAGCAGATAGTCTTTCCTACAAGTTGTTTAAAATTCTAATGATTACATCTTTAAATAAATACGTATCTATCCCTTACTGTATTTTAATTCCCCAGATGATAAAGTTTATTGAAAGTAAGATAGTAGTAGTATGAGAGTGTGCCTGGGTTCTGCCGTGAGATGAGAAGATTCTAGTTCCAGCTTCATTACTTACCTGTAGATTTACAGACATTGGGTTTGAGTCTAAATTTTGGCTCCTTGGTCAGGTCATTTAAACTTTGAATCATTCTTTCCTTATCTATACCTACTTTTGGGGTTTGCTGTGAGAATTAATACAGCTTATATTTTGGAACTGTTTTATGAACTATGAAAATTACATAAATGTGTACTATTATCTACAAAAAAGACAGTATATTCTCCATTGTGAATATGTTAAAGTGACAATAGCAGTGATAGTATGTGTGGCTCAGGAGGCCTGGTTAGATCAAGGAATAATGGCAGAAACATTTATAGGACTGAGGCCCTGTTTCAAAGGAAGAAAAGTGCTGTGGGCCCAACCAAAGCTAAAAATAATTACTACAGGCATCTAAAAATGACCTAAAACTAGGCTGTTTTTCTTTAAGAGAAAGACATTCACTTCACATACATAGACATGAGCTATGTATTTTTTAATTTTTTTTATCAACTTGTTAGCTTCAAATTTCTCCAACATACCCCATGCAGTGAGGATGTGAATTATGCTTTCAAAACTATACCTTTCTATTCATGTGCATGTACAAGTGTACTGATTGAGGGAAGCAAGCATGGTAGCAGAAATTCTTCCATTTTTCCCGATGTCCATATAACTTTTAGCATAGAAAGTATTATGAAGATTACAAAGTGGTTATTGTAAAACTCAAACGAGGCTTTTTACTAACTATAGAAAATTATCACTTCAATTAAGTAGAGAAAAATGATTTAAAAAATCAAATTAGTTTAATCTAGAGAAGATGACCCAGGTATCTTGACTAAAAGTAAGGCAAGTTAGGCAAGAGATATGGGGCAAAAACACCCTCAGTCTAACACTTGCTGAGAATTTCTAGGTTTGAATCATCTCATTTTCCTTCCATGCGTAATTCACTGCCTTCTACAATTCTAGACCTTTAACTGAGGCTACCCCCCCTGCACACCTATGCTGTGATCCAGGGAGAAAATGCTGTGATGAGCAGACTAGTTTGAGTGTTGAAAAGCTCTGAATCCTCTGACATTAACCACATCTCTTATTCTATTTTGCTGCCTCTACTATTACTGAGCATTTGGACTGCACCAGGGATTTGGCCGCTCTGGTTTTGGTCCTCCACCTTCTTCAAAGAGTGGTTTTACTTCTTCCCACTCTAGGACACCATGTGGCTTGTTCATAATGAGGACTTGCATTGGTACCTCAAGAAAGAGAGGAATGGAAGTTTGGGATTATTATTCTATACAGTGAAAAATGCTCCAAATCTTTTACCTTTTCCTAAAGCCAGACTTACTTAAATTTAGGTCATTTGGTTTATGGTTTTGTTATAACACATAAATGAACCTTTGCTTAAGAGTGCACAATATTGTTGTGGCATATCCATCTCCTCTGTAATGATTCCAGAAATATTTGTTCTCTGAGAACCTTCACTTATTGATGTTGAAAATAATACATACATATTCTCTGCAAAAAAATCTCTGGCCAAGAAATCATTGAAAATTCTTAAAGAACTTGTGTAGGACTAGACTTTAAAGATGGATTTATGAGAGCATAAAAAATCCTCAGCTGGATTTATGTTCCAATTTGTTTCAATTATCTTTGGAATCTGAGCTGACTTTCCTGATCTTCCCAGATGAATGTAATCTCTCCTTCTTTGATTAACCAAAGCCTTGATCAAATACTGTTTTATAGTTAGTCCTACTGTTCTTTTAAATCCTTTTCTCATTAGTGTTTAAGCTTCCTGGAAATTTGTGTTATTGTCTCACAAGTTCATTGCCATGCTCAATGATTTCTTTCATATCATCAGAGATGTCGATGACATAGCTGCCCATCTTTAGTAAACAGAATGGTGCAAGTCAGTTATTTTGATGTGCTCTGCACCCCTGTGAATGCCTTGCACAGAAAATAGGTATTAGAAAGTATTAAGTATACAGAATTTGGGATTGTTTTCGTCCCTAACAGGTGAGTATAAAAATGGCATTTATTTCAGAGAGCTGCTGTGTACTCGAATGAGGAAAAAGATGTGAATTTGTTTTTTTTTTAATTGCAAAGACCACATGGACATGTTATCTTGGAAGGCTTGAAATAGTTCTTGAGTTGAATCTATATTGATTACTTGATTGCTGTAGACATATTTTCTATGTCAAAATCATTCATCACTACTGATCATAAGTATCTTGCTTTAGAAAGATAATTTTGGATTTGGATTTTGATGTGGCCTTTTTATTTCTGTGTTTAGACAGACACAGTATATTAAGTCACTCTCATTTTTATGCTAATATAAAACATGCACGTAATTCCTCCGATGGTGTATTGACACAGTTCCATGCAAAAAAACCTATAAACTATCCTCATTCCTTCAATCATTAGCTTGAAAGCTAAATGCTTAGAAGGCATTATCTAGGTGGAGGAAAAGAAGCTTTAATTATAATGGTAATTGATTCTTAGGAGTTAAAAGAACTACAAGCTCTCTGTGCTTTAGTAAACATGTAGTCATCATAGACTTTGCCATGCTCTCAGTGGGAAATGTTATAGTCATTAAACAGGGAGAGGTTCTATGAATGAAATCACACATGAAAGCACATCTAGGTTATTAAACTCTTGGTTCACAGTTTAACAAGCAGTTTGGGGTTCGTAATTATCTTGTTGAAATAGAAAGAAATGAAGCAACTTGTTTTATTTTTTATGAATGATTTTCTAATTTTAATTCTTTTAGAGATGAATACTATTGTTTAGTTTATTCCTAACCTTCTAACATTCTCTTCGTGTCATTCTTTTTCTCATTATCCTTCTTACTTTTTATTGTAAATGTGAGTGTGTGAGTGTACATGTGTGTTTGTGCATATGTACATTAACACCTCTGCCACTAAAGTTTCTTTGGGGAAGAAACATTTTTATTCATATTTGTTTACCTGGTGGCTGACTCGGAGCCTTACACACAAATTAAAGTGTTTGCTGAATGTATTCATAAATTGCTGTGGAACCAAAAATGAAAATAAACGTCCAGCTGTCAAATTCTTTTCATAGCGTCAAAGTGACGGTTGATTTGGCACTTTGGTAGCAAAAATATAAATCCAAATAGATGTTAAAAAGAATAAAGAAAACCCTTACCACATTCTCCATGACAGCCCCTCACCATGAAGTCTGAGTAAAATGTAGGGTCTGGGATTTTCTTAGAAGAAAATTATTCATGTAATATTGACAAGTCTTCAAGTTAAAAATAAAATGTGAAGACCTTAAGTGCTTAGGAGTAGAGATTGCCTTTGAACACTGGCACCTTCTGGAGTCTCTGTTGGCTTCTTTAAGTCAGAGTGATGGATGGCTATCACATTTCTTTTTTAAGCAGAGAAGGGAGTTAGTACCAGATTGCTTAAAAGAGTAGATTACAAACCAGAAAGCCAACAGTTTATGCCTGAAGGATATCTTTTATATCATCTAATCATGGATTTTTAAAAAAAGGTTTTAACAGCTTCAAGTTAGTGAGTTCTTATGAAGTGCTGACTGTGTAACCTTCATTAATTTTAGTCTTTTTTTTTTTTTCTCTATTGCCCAAACTAGACTACAGTGTTTCATCATAGCTCACAGCAACTTCAAATTACTGGGTTCAAGTTATTCTCCTGCCTCAGCCTCCCAAGTAGCTGACTACAGGCACATGTTGCCATGCCTAATTAATTCTATGCTTTGGAGAGACAGTGGTCTCCTTATGTTGCTCAGGCTGATCTTGAACTTCTGGCTTCAAGCAGTCCTTTCACATTGGCCTCTTAAAGAGCTAGGATTACAGGCATGAACCAGTGTGCCTGGCATAATTTTAGTTTTGAAATATATTGCAGTGCAGGCTTATTTGTTGTTTCCTGTGCGGGGGGAACTGAGGCATGAACAAGTTAAGTAAGGCACTTATGATCACACTCTAACAGGTGCAAGAGTCGGAATACAACTTTTCCGACTCTATAACCTGGGCTGTTTTCTAATCTATCTTGAGGAAAAAAGGCCCATTTCTTTTGTTTTAAACACACAGGTGAACGCTTTGAATCTCTTCAATAGTTAGACAATTTTAATTTCAAGAATGAAGAAGTCTGTTTAGTTAGGGGCACAGGGCACATGTTCTAGGTAAATAATGACTATCATAGGAAAAGATGTACAAAGGACAGGTTAAGTACTTCTGCTTAAAGAAGAATGCCCAAAGCTCTAAAATGCTATCAAAGAAAAAAATCAGATATTAATAAAAAATCAGATATTAAATTTCAGTCCTCATGTTCAAACTATTTTTCTATATATCTCCTTTATACTTCCAAAGCTATAAAAGCAAAATATGATTTAGAAAAGAAGTTGGAGTTGTTGGGATTTATGTTCAAAGGATTTTTATTAAATTGAGTTTGCGGTATCGCTATTATTGTTAATATAACTATGAAAATTGGTTTAGTTGGCAATTATGGTTTTTGACATGCTGGCTTAATTGCAAGATAATTGTTAACTGAATTGTACTTAGCAGATGGTAGGAAAGAATGTTGACACAAAAACAGTCCCATTATTCATTATAGCCAAGCTAGTGTCCCGGAATCATTGTTTTTATATACTGGTATGAACTGTACTTTAAAAAATTCCATGTCACAACACCTTTATTTAATATGAATTTAATGCAATAATTCCCACAAATGCCATTTAGAAAAATGAAACTTATTTGAATGATAGTACTTATACTCACGTAAACCAACATTGTAAGAATGTTTTTAGATGAAGATATCAGTTACATAAGTACATTTTTGGAGAAAATGGCTTTACAGTTGTTCACAGAAAATACACTGGATTATTGAGTGAGCAAAAATTCAATATAAGCATTTAAAAATTACTGAGATATTATGTTTATTTAAACATCACAACAATTCTACAGAGATATTATTTTCCTCATTTTAATAAATTTTATAATGACTTTCCCAAATTTCCTGCAGCTAGTAGGCTGAACTAGGTCTCTAGTGGGGTGTGAGGCTAGTTCTGTTTATGCCTGTCTGGGAACTTTGATGTTTTTATAACGTTAATTTATTTGTCATAAGGAAGATGATTTGGAAAGGAAACAAACTAGAAATGGAGAGACCAGCTAACAGGTGATGGTGAGGGGGATAAAAATGTCCTAACTGATTTGTGGTGATGGTTATACCACTCAGCGAAACTATTATATGATTGAATTAAACTCTTGAAATGAGTAGATTTTATTTTATGTAAAATATACCTCAATAAAGTTGTTAACAAAATAAGGTGAGTGCAACAAAGCATGTGAGAGATGGTGAAGGTTTGAGTATTGGTGGTAGCCTTGGGCTAACAGAGAGAAGGGGTGCCAAAGGTAAGATCTGACCACATTGGCTCTAGAAGCAACAGAAGATGATGTGATGGGGGCAATTTTCTTGACAGGATTGATGTAACAGTGACAACAGAGATAGGATACAGAGAGAAGAATGTGTTTAGGTGAGACAGTAAGGAGAAAGAGCTCGATGATGGCGACCTCTGATCGGGCTGTTACCAACATGGCATTAATATCGCCCTCCTCGGTCTGATGAAACTTTAGACAGTCTTCCACAGACACCAGACCAACCTTTTCTTAGAGCATTTACTTCATAAAACTTGTAACTGTGGGTGGCGCCTGTGGCTCAAAAGAGCCCCATATACCAGAGGCGGTGGGTTCAAACCCAGTCCCAGGCAAACAAACAAACAAACACCAAACCCTTGTAATTGTAAATTCTTTCTCTGCCCATTTGAGATGGAGACTTTCTACAATCCAGGAATGTTTTTCTCAAGACCTGGGAACCATCCCTTTGACATGTTGATATTATCAAGAAAGAGAGGGCTGCTGTCTCCTACTCTCTGTAGTAGCCTAACTTTAATAAGAACCAATGAGCAAACACAGATTGCCAAATCATACTGACTGACTTCCTCATAAGATCCTCCAATCCTTTTCCAGTAGCTGACTCCAGCATTCAAAAACCCTCCTTCCTTTTCCTTTAGCGCAGTTGAGTTCAATTTTCATCTCCTATTTCAACAGTCTTGCATAAAGTCTTCCATGCTGATTTGAATATGTGTCCAGCGCAATTTCACTTTACAGTTAACTGAGACACAGCCATAGGATACTATCCCATAAGTAGTAGGAAAAGTTTCGATCTAGTTGCTAAGGACAACTCAACTGCTTTTCTTTCACTTATATTTAACTTCTTTAAAAATATTTTCTTGTTGTGATCAACTATTTCTATAAGTCTTGTTGTGAATAACAGTATCCTCCTATTACTACTTTCTTACCATTTCAAGCTCCTTGAAGGCTTTCCACTCAGCCGAGTCCTTAAAATACATGTTACTAGAAGAAAGTGTAGGGAAAACACTTGAAGTAATTGGCCTGGGTGAAAATTTTATGAGGAGGACCCGCCGGGCAATTGAAGCAACATCAAAATACACTACTGAGACATGATCAAACTAAAAGGCTTCTGCACAGCCAAGAACACAGTAAGTAAAGCAAGCAGACAGCCCTCAGAATGGGAGAAGATATTTGCAGCTTATGTCTCCGACAAAGATTTAATAACCAGAATCCACAGAGAACTCAAATGTAATAGCAAGAAGAGAACAAGTGATCCTCTCACAGGGTGGGCAAGGGACTTGAAGAGAAACTTCTCTGAAGAAGACAGGTGCATGGTCTATAGACACATGAAAAAATGGTCATCATCCTTAATCATCAGAGAAATGCAAATCAAAACTACTTTGAGATATCATCTAACTCTAGTAAGATTAGCTCATATTACAAAATCTCAAAACCAGAGATGCTGGCATGGATGTGGAGAAAAGGGAACACTTCTACACTACTGGTGGGAATGCAAACTAATACGTTCCTTTTGGAAAGATGTTTGGAGAACACTTAGAGAACTAAAAATAGACCTGCCATTTGATCCAGAAGACCAAAAATCACACTACAACAAAGATATTTGTATCAGAAGGTTTATTGCAGCCCAATTCATAATTGGTAGGTCATGGAAGAAGCCCAAGTGCCTATCAACCCACGAATGGATCAATAAATTGTGGTATATGTACACCATGGAATACTATGCATCCCTAAAGAAAGATGGAGTCTTTACCTCCTTCATGTTTACATGGATGGAGCTGGAAAATATTCTTCTTAGCAAAGTATCTCAAGAATGGAAGAAAAAGTATCCAAGGTACTCAGCCCTACTATGAAACTAATTTATAGCTTTCATAGGAAAACTACAACCCAATTATAGCCCAAGAATATGCGGAAGGGGAGAGGGAGGGGAGGGGAGAGGATGGGTGGAGGGAGGGTGATTGGTGGGACCACGCCTATGGTTCATCTTACAAGGGTACGTGTGAATCTTTCTAAATGTAGAATATAAATGTCTTAACACAATAACTAAGAAAATGCCATGAAGGCTATGTTAACCAGTTTGATGAAAATATTTCTGATTGTATATAGAACCAGCACACTGTACCCCATGACTGCATTAATGTACACAGCTATAATTTAATTTAAAAAAAAGAAAAGAAAAAAAATAAAATACATGTGATCCTATATTTAAATATCATATTTATACTGCTACTTCTTGATCAGTTTTATGCACTATTTGTTGACATCACCCTCAGGAAGCTAAGTACTCAGTTCTTTTTTTTTTTTTTTTTTTTTTTAATAGTTTTTGGCCTGGGCTGGGTTTGAACCTGCCACCTCCAGTATATGGGGCCAGTGCTCTACTCCTTTGAGTCACAGGTGCTGCCCTGAGCACTCAGTTCTTGATCATATAATCCCCACTCACTTCCCATCTCCCTGGACAGCTATATTGTGAATTGGATTATAGCATTTTCAGTTTTTATATAATTCTATTATAATTGTGAAAATACTCTCTGTGTGTGTGGCTAAGCTAAATAATTAAAATTATTTTTTCTTAATGTATATTTTCTCCAGAATTAAATATTGTCCTTTAGGCTTTTTTTTCCTTTAGGTTTTGTGTGTGTGTGTGTGTTTAATTTAGTTCTCTATACACTTCTTTCTGTGTACTTATGCAAATTTATCTCTCCTTCTCTTAATTCAGTTTCCCACTCATTAGCTATCCTATCAATATTCTTGGCTTAAAAATGTCGACCCCCCCAGCTTCTGAACAGTTCTGATGTGGATTCATTCCCCTCTAGGTCTCTGGAACAGCTCACCTCTGGTATTTTCAGTGAAAGAGTGCATTCAGATAAATAACTAGGAGGCTATTAGGTTGAGATGGCTCCATTCCTTAAGTTCCCACATAAGTAAACTGAAAGCCAACTCACAATTACTGGACCTATGAAACCTTACTGTAACCTTACCCATCAGAAACTGCCAACAATCTTTAATCTGAGACTTTACCAATCAGAAACCACCATTTACCCTCTCTAGGGGTTTTCCATGTTAACCAATCACATCCTTTCTTAGTCTTACTTCTGAAAACACTTTATAAATTTTTTCCCTTTTTCTTGCTCCCTTGGCAGAGTCCTGACTCTCTTGTGGTCTGGCAATGTCTGATTCAAATTAGTTGAATGCGGCTAAGTTCATCTTTTAACATGTGATTTCAAGGTAAATATTTTGACAGTTTGTATGACTGAAAATATCTTTCATCTACCTTCACATTTTATAGTATCGTTTTGATATTAGGTATGGAATTTTAGGTTGTAACCAATCTTTCCTCAGGATGTTGAGGGCATGTTTTCATTGCCTTGTGGCTTTCAGTGTGGCTGCTAAGAGGCCCTGCAGTTTTCTGCTTTGAGTTTCTCTATATAGAAACTGTTTTCTCTCTCTTTGCTTCTCTCTCACTTTATAGTTATAGAATGTTTTCTTTGTCCCTATGTTCTGAACTATCACCATGACATGCTTTGATGTGTGTTGTCACACACTGTTTTAGGCACTTGGTGGAACTTTACAATCTGGTTAGTTATATCCTTTGGATTTTTGTTATTTCTTTTCCTTGGGAAAAAAATGTTTGGATGATCTTCCTCCTTTTTCCCTCTGGAATCTTGTTATTCATCCTGTAATTTTCATAACCTTTGCCTCCTATTTTCCATCTCTATTTTCTTTCACATTTTCTGGGAGTGTTTTCTAATTTTGTCCTCTTATCTTTGTATTGAGTTATTTATTTGTGCTATTATAAGTTAATTTCTAAATACTCTGAATACTCAGTTTTATAGTTCTGTGTTTTAATTTCATAAATACAGTGTCCTCACACCTCACTGAGAATCTGAGGATACTAATCAGTATTGGGGGATTTTCTTTTTTTCTTTTCAAAGTTTTATCTTTCCTGCACAATCTCTGTTTCCTCTGATTTCCTTTTTCTTTGCTTCTGTATTTGCTTTAAATATTAGATACGTATTGTTTTATCTGGTGATTCTCGCTTATTCATATTAACAGTAGGGCATTAAAATACCACTTGCAACTTTGTAAGCACAGAGGGATATCACTTCTGTAGGGTGATCTGGTTGATGATTTCCTTGGGGGACCTCAGGTCAGCATCTTTAAGTCTTTTCTCTTGGGCTGCTCATTTTCCCAACTGAAGACTCTTCTAATGTTCTGCTAGTGCTCTGGCAGCACAGGGAGAAGAATTTAAATGACTTCCTAAGTCATGCCTGGTCCATAGTACAGGTAAATAGTCCTGGGTGCATTGAGGGGAGGGAAGATGTGATCCTGTTCTCAGGAAGTTTACAGTATCCAATGGAGAGACAGAATACCACACATACACATCTTTTAGGAGTAATCTGAGGTGCAGAGATTCCAAAATAATGTCATTATATTTCATTTCATTGCACTTACTACTGAGAGCTTAGGAATTCACTTCAAAGAAAAAAAATGATGCTACAAAACTTGAACTCAGAACATGCTCCACATTGTGTGGCATTTCCCAGGTTCTCTTCCTAATCCTCCATCTCCTTCCTGCCACTTCTATGCTAGAAATACTCTAGCATATTGTCAAATTTCTAATGGTAAATAGAAATGAGATATGTATAAAAGAGCATAAAGAAGAATAAATGCTAGCTACCAAATAGTTAGCTTTCTTCTAATTAATCATTAAAATGAGTGCCCCCCTAAATTTAATGAGGAGACACTGAGTATGTTTTCATGAATTTTAATGTATTTCATTCCACTTTGCATAATGTAGTATTAACTCTTTCCATACAACCCTTATTTCTTTTCATAAAGAAATATAGAAAAATATAAAAAACAATCTTTTATTTTCATAAATATAGATACTATTCAGGAATAGTTATATGTTAACTAAATATGAGAGAATAAAGTTATATATTCAATACATTTACTTTCTTTATAACATGATAAAATAAGAAAGACATACATATGAAAGGACTAAGTCGAACATTTTAACAGCCACTGTCTCACGACTGGAAAAGTTTAAACGTGCAAAAATAAGTGACATCTTTTCATAAGAAGATGCAAGCTTTGAATTTTAGTGTCACGTTTATAGATAATGTAACCTGATGATATATGGAAGGTCTTATTCATTGCAGGAAACTGAAAAGTATAATATGATGGAATAAGGATCACATTTTTCTCTTTGAGGTGATTTATATTTAAATGAGTTCGCCATAATCCTTTAAACTGAAGTGCAAATTGGTTATCAAAGTCCTTTGCTGTAAGGGTTGTTTTACATAATAATGAATTTCACAGAAGTTCCTCAAAGGGAAATATTGACTTAGGCAACATTATAGGACGTTTCAGTTACAGCAGCACTTTAGATTAGTGTCATAGACAGCAGATAAAAACTTTCCAAAATCTAAATTTCTTTATTATGAAGTGTAGGCAGTGTACCTTTTCTGAATATAAAATACATTTGTACTAGAACTTTTTAATAAAAATGGTTCCATTTAATCTATCATTTCTCATCTACACAAACTTAACAAAGTATCAATAAAAATCTACCATGTGCTTGGTATGTGGCTTGTGTTATTCCAAAATGGGTTGTATGAAAGTAGCAGGAAATGTTTACATGCCTATGACATACGTGTGTGTTGCTGCTAACCCCTGAGAGCTGCAATTATTAAGCCTTTAACTCTATGCTATTACTTTATTAGTTTTTCAGAAAGTGAGGGAGCCATTATTATCCTTATTTTATAAGTAAGAAAACTGTGTATGTGGTATGTGAGGATTTGAACCATCATTTCCCTCATTCGTTATGCTAGTCCCCTATCTCACATTTGGCTTCTTTTCATTCATTAGCCCTACATAACTCACCACTAGAAAGTGAGTCTTTGCCCTAAAGGGATAAGAGTCAACAAACAGGGATTCTCCTGTTTACTGAAGCACAGAGGCCCTAACTCCCAATCAGCTCTCATCAGTCAGGGATTTAACCCAGGCAGCCTCACACCAGTGAAATCTTGGGACCAGGCTCTGGGAGGACAACTTGAGTTTGAGGCTATTATATATTGGACAGGAAACTGGATTTACTTACAAGATCTGAGTTTGAGAACCAGGTCTATCACTTACTAGATATGTGAACCAGAGAAAAATCAATTTACCTTCCTGAGCCTTTGCTTTCTCATCTGCAGAATGAGATTAGAATCATCAATGGCTTTCAAACTGTACTGTTTATGTTTTCAAGTGCAACTCTTCTAGCCAATTAACTCTTATGTTGAATTCTAATACGTAAAACAGATAACAGAGCCACACTGGTCAGGGCAAGGGCTAGGTTTTGAGGAGGCATGAGCTGATCTACCTATAGGTTTTCCCCCAAACCCCATCTCATCTCCAAGGAGGCCTCTGAGGCCTTGAAAAACAAAGTTTTCAAACTACGGCCTACCTCTAAATTTGTATCAGTTCTCATAGTCTATGATTTTAAAACAAATCCGTCACCATGTGGAAAAAGTATTAGAATTGTATCAGAATGGAGCTGGGTCAGGGCTGATAATTCAAAGGAGAGGTGCCCTTACACTGTAAAGAATATAATCAAATAACCTGACTCGTGGTGGCCAGGATACACTGTTGGTCTTGAAGTTCAGGTGTTATAATAATGATTTTTGAAATCTGTCAAATTTTGCTGCAGTGAATTTAATGAAATATGGATGTTATGTTAGCCTGATAGCATTATTCCATTAGTTGATTTTATTTTAAGCAAGGTTACATGATAGTGAGTCATAAACTTTCAATTGTGATTCAACTATTACTTGTTATTTCATAAAATACTTACTTTTTTTTTTTTTAGTATGAATCTTAAAAAAACTGGCTCATGTCTTCTGTAAGTAAAGAAATCATGTTCCATCATTGTAACTCTTGGCTTAAAGACTTTATTGAAATATCTGTATTAATCTCTTTTAAACGCAGCCAGTATCTCCCTGGCCCTACACTGTCTCTGTGATTGACAGCGTTCCATGGGTTTAATTTTGACCTGTCTGTGGCCACAGATCTTTTCACTTACCTGCCTCCGCCTTCTGCTGCTTCTCAATCTTCTCCAGGCGCCCTAGCAAGGAGTCAATTTTAGTTTTGATCTGGGTTAATTCTTTCTTGATTGTCTGTACCTCATCGGATTTCACTGGAAGAGGAGAGGAGAAAGAAAACAACAGAACATCAAATGCACCATGGCCCACGTTGGACCCAACTCATAGACATCCTGGGTTTTCTCAAGACTGTGTCAGATCACATAGGATACTTCTCAATTTTATCAGCTACTCATTACTTCTAGTGATCCTGGAACACTGGATGATGCTGCCAATTGCAAATAAGAATTCTCAGTGACATGAGCATTTGATAGCATGTCTTTTTTTTTTTGAGACAGAGTCTCATTATGTTGTCCTTGGTACAGTGCTGTGGCATTACAGCTCACAGCAACCTCCAACTCTTAGGCTTAAGAGAGTCTCTTGCCTCCCAAGTACCTGGGACTACCGGTGCCTGCCTCAAGGCCTAGGTATTTTTTGTTGTAGTTGTCATTTTTGCTTTAGCTGGCCCAGGCCGGGTTTGACCCCGCCAGCCTTGGTGTATGTGGCTGGTGCGGTAACCACTGTGCTACGGGCGCTGATACTATGTGTTTTGACTGAAGGCTATGCAAAGAGATAACAGAGTCTAGAATTGTTTTATAAAATAAATAAAGCTAAATTCAGTTTGGATAAGCAGAGTAAATCTGCAATGTAAGATGGATTCAGATTAAGAAATAATTAAATTATAATAGGTATGTTAATACCTACTTTGGGGTACTATATTATAATGAATATTTCAGCAGTCAATGGTATTTTGGTCCATCTCTTACGGGATTGAGACAAAGATATAAATAGCATTTATCCTTTAAGAAAAATGTTTTAGATGTCAGAAAAATATTTCTCTCTCCAACATGCTACTTCCTTTACTCTTTCTGAAAAAAAAAAAAAATGAAGCAATGGTTCGTGCATGCTTATCTTCAGGTCTTAGGGCTTGATGGAAAGAAATTCACTGAAATTCTCACTGATATTTTCTTATTGTAGAGGTTTTCATCCTAGATTTTCAGTGGTTATTAGAAAGAAACAGTAAAAAAAATAGGGACTAACATATGATTGACAACTTTTCATGTTGCCAAGGATGGATGTTAAAGGCAGTACCAATTAACATTCCACTGCCAACTAAAATCAATATTTTATAAGGACAAGGGCTTAAGGAAAGGACCAATCTTGTATTTAAAGGGCAATTCATTAAATGAAATGTGTTTATATTTATGAAAAGTTTACTGCATTGTCTCCTTATTTTTCTGAGAACCACAACAATCAGAGATAGAAGACTTTAAAGCTCTCACTACACATTAGCTACACTGCCTCTTAGCTTTCCTTTGGTAGGTTATTCGGTATGACACCCAGTTGAAAGCTGAGGATCTCAGATGCTTATTTTTAGTCTAGTTTATTTCTCTTCTGTCAATTTTCCTTTAAGTTTGTTATCATCTCTACAGGATATTCCCCAGAAATTTCTGAAAAAAATTAAAGTGTTTAGCTTGATACTTTAATCTTGAGAAAATTAAAAAAAAATAAAACAAATTGTAATCTATTTTTGCTTGAAAGAGAGCTATTTGTCAATTAAGATATATATCATTCACTAAATCTCAAGAGAAGAATGTATTTTTTCCAGTTTGAAAATGAGAAAACTTCTTTCATTATAAAATCAGATTTTTTTTTTAATGATGCAAAGTAGTTTGTAAAACAAAAAACAGCAAGCAGCAGGGGCCCTCTGGAGTATTTCTATTCCAAATTACCAAACCAAAAGTAGAACACAGTTTAAAGTAGAGAATCACTCCTTATGTCAATTACTTCAAAGACATCAAAGGACCATTGTAAAATTGCAGCTAAATTTGAAAAACATCATCTGTCACAATTGCAAATTGATTCTGCTTTGAAGAATGATACTTATTTCCTTTGATGGAAGCATATCATGTAGTTTTACTTAAACCTATCAAATTTAATAGAAAATATTTTATCTCATAACATTAGATTTCAATGCAGGTGAAATAGGACTTGGCTGGAAACTAATGGAATAGAAATAGAAATGGCTAGAAATTAATAGAATATATTTCTTAGCAAGTAGAGCCATTCCTCAGCCCAGAAGTGCAGTTGAATAATTTTAGTTTATTTATCTCCTTAAAAAAACATAAACCAATAAATCACCAGTATTCCACTTTATAGAAACTGAATTGGAAAACAACTAGGAATCTGGACTCGCCTAGTAGGAACTTACAAGTGTTTAAGAAGCTAGGGTTTCCTTTATGTCTAGACTCATGTCTAGAACTGTAAGAATGCCTTCTAAGATCAGAGCTAGCTTATTATAGCTCTGAAGAGGCTGTCAGTTCTTTCTTGGCCCCCGCCAGGAAATGCTGAACGGGGTCCCTAACCCTTTGCAGGGAGTTGTCTAGCTCCTTTCTTAGAATGGCGAGCAGCAAATGCTCATCATGGGTCCCGGAAAAAAGCATGGGTGCTGTGGGAATAGATAGGGTGAGACCGCGTGGGCCCTTCAACAGCCAGGGTAAAGCCTGTAGGCGGGCCACCCCTATATTCCCAATTGAGAAGAATGGTGTCTGAAGGTGCCCAGTCAGGGGACTGTCTGCGTGACTTCCCTGCATGGGAAATCAGCAGTGCAGACAGCTGAGACCAGCATCTAGTAGTGAGGCTGGAGAAGCTGAGATGTCTGTCTGGGGAGATGAGCCTTTCTCTCTGTCCTCTCTCTTCTCAGTGCACCTTTATCTGGCCTCTTCAGATGTTCCACCACCCTATTCCCTGTTTACTCTTTACCCAACCTTCCTGGGGGCTGTAATCTCCCCTCTCTCTTTCTTAACCTTGACTGCTGACTACTGTGCATCCTTGCACGTATACTCTGTTATGTACCCAGTCAAAGGACCCTGGGAGACAGGACAGGGGCTGCATTGTTCTCATGCTGCCTCCCCCTACAGCAGATAGAACAGTGTATGCCCTTCCAGGCTTCTGGTTTTACACTAAATTTAGTGTAAGTTTCATCCTTTCCTGGCTCGGTGCCCATAGCACAGTGGTTACTGCACCAGCCACATACACTGAAGTTGGCAGGATTGAAACTAGCTGGAGGCCAGCTAAACAATAAGGACAACTACAACAAAAAATAGCCAGGCATTGTAGTGGGTGCTTATAGTCCCAGCTATTCGGGAGGCTGAGGCAAGATAGTCCCTTAAGCCCAAGAGTTTGAGGTTGCTGTGAGCTGTGACACTATGGCACTCTTCTGAGACTGACATAGTGAGACTCTGTCTCTGAAAAAAAAAGGTTCATCCTTTCCTGAGCACTGTCTTCCTTGCTGGCCACTGTTGCAGGTTGGGGTCAACTAGACACCCAACAGGCTGCTTTTTAAACAACCTTGGAGGTTGTTCCCTATCTCACTCCAGTACTTCCTGCTGCCCTTGGAAAAAGGTTTGTCCCTTTGCTGGTCTACTTCAGTCTTCCCAACTTGTGTCAGGCAGAGTCACTGTCTGGAGATGGAGTATGGCTTCGTGCTGTTCCACCTGGTTTCTAGATGAAATTCCTGGACGGAGCCCCTCTCTGTCTGATGCGCTGCTCTCCCTGGCTCATCACTGCTTCTACTGTCTACGTTCCCCTCTACTGTTAACAATCTCTCTGCTGCACAGTAGATTATATTGAGCCCCTGTTTTTACTTCCTCTTCTTTGGTAGCTGAGCATACATAAATACATTGGGGTGTTTTAGAAGACATCAGTCGTACTATCTTCAAAAGAAAATTGCCTTTTGCTCTTTTTCTCTGGATAAATTCTACCACGAAACACTAGGCCAAAAAAAAAATTATAGATAAAACATATCGTCCTACTAAAAATTGTGATTGTTCTGTTGACTATAACTTGTGGATGATGATAGGGCTTGAATTTAGAATTGTTTAGCAAGATCAGCAAAGTGATAAGTAAAAACATCACAAAGTTCCTAGGATGAATTAAATTAGCTTGTTTTTAGGGAATAGCGACATTGGAGAAACTAGAAGTCAAGCTGCATCACACGGAAAATCTTAAACATTTTTCCTAAATTATCACTATGGTATTTTTATAAAAAAAATTAAATCATTTCAGATCGGCTCTCTCCATAGAGTTCATTGATTTAGCGATAAATGTTATTACATTCTGATACAGTCCACAAAATGATTGTGCCTTTGCCGTGACATGAGATATAATCCAAGAAGGATATTAGGCACATGGGATGATACCATCTGTCTATATAAAAAAATGTGTGCATCTCTGATTTATGTGGGGAAAGTATTTCAATTTATTTTGACCGCCTTTAGGTCAAGTCTATTCAGGACAAATAAAGAAGCTTCAGCTAACTGTCCAGATCAGTGGTTTTTAACAGTGGTTGCTTTTACCCTGCAGGGGACATTTTTCAATCTCTTGAGAAATTTTTGTCTGTCGTGACTTGGAATGGTGTGGTGCTGCTAATATCTAGTGGGATTTGGATCTGCTAAAAATCCTATAATTCACAGGATAGCCCACACCAAAGGATTACCACACCAAAGGATTATCTGACCCCAAATGCCGATAGTGCCAAGCCTTAGAAATTCTGCCACATACCCTCTCTTACTGACACTATGCTTCCTATCAACTATATATAATATTTAACAATGTAATCATATGGATTTTCACAATAAGTCACATTATTTTATGCTACTCTTTTTATTTATTCTCCTCAGCCATTAATACATTCATTGTCAAAAATAAAAAATATATACTTTACATAGAAATCAGTTTATCAATCACTTTTTATATATAGTATTTCATCCATAAGGAACTGGAGATTCTGATGACTTACATGACTTTCCCAAAGTCACATTTGCAGAGGTAGAGTTTATTCTCAGACCTAGATCTTCTGACTGTAAACTCTATACTGTACCAGGCAGCTTCAGTTGATGTGAAAAGAAGTGATGCCAGTTTTAGTTCTTTCTTTCGCTAATGCAGTCACATTCAGAAAAAAATAAAGACCACTGATTTCTATAATGCAGTTTTCTGAAAATCTTTATTGCTGTCACTTTAATCCATTTGGTTCTTATTTTGTTCATCTCTGTTATTTAATTCATACATTTTAAGCTAACTTAATATGCAGAAGCTAATTTGTCAGTCTTGCGAGTAGTTTTCAAAAGCCATAATTTAAAGGATTTTGCTAAAATAAATTGAAGCCATTGGTCATCCTCCTGTCATGGGCAGAATTTCCTAGGAAAAGAAATTACATATATGTGCAAAGGTACGTGGAATGTATTCATAATATCTATGCCTATATACACTGATACCCATTCTTTCTATATGAAAAGAGAAAATAAAATGGAGAATGAGTGCATTTTATTCAATTGCCATTCATTAATTGCCTGCTATATGCCTCCATTCATCTAGCATTTCACTAGAAGCTGCACATGTATTATTTCATTTAATCTTTATGATAAATATGTGAGGCATTGTTATTAAATTTACTTTATAGATTACAGCAACGAAAGTTTGACAAGTTAAGTAATGTGTTTAAGAATGTTGAGAAAACAGGTAAGAAAATCGAGTTTAGGGTGGGCAGCCTGATGCCAAAATCACGTTCTGTATTTGTTTGTTTGCTATATCTCCCCCTCCCTTTCAGGCTTCTCATCATAGTGAAATGCCTCCCTGGTTTCACGGAGTTTACAATTAGTGAAAAAAATATGTAAGCAATTTATTACTGTACATATGAAAATATAATACATAAAATAATGGGGGAATTAGTGAAAAGCTTCAATTACTTGAGATTGAAAGGATATCCCATTTTCTATTTTCTGCTCCGCCATCAGACTGTAAGAGCCTGAAAATGAAGGCTCGTGTCTCTTTTGTCTGTGGAATATTATTTCTACACGGGTCATGTCTATTTCATCTTTGGAAAATTAGTACCTGTCATGTGGTAGGTACTGATTAATTGAACTTCTGCCAACTATGTGGGCAAAGAGAAAAGATCAATTAGTTTTGATGGGGTTTGATAACCGACTGTGAAAATACTCATAAGAGAACGGGTTCGTGAGCTAAGAGTGGAAAGATGCTTCAGATTTCAGCAAGCAAAAAAGGTCAGTCTTTTAAGTAAAAGAAGTAGCAGATCTCAAATCACAGAGCTTAAAAATACACATCAACTTCTGATTTCTTTTAGACCCTGGAGTGTAGGCCAGAATCTGGCTCCTGTTTTACTGACTCAACAAATTTTTAAACTATTTTTGTCTGAGCTGTAGAATTTCTAAACGTGTGGTTCATAGTTAACTGTAAAATGTATGAAAAACAAAAAGTAAAATACAAAAACCAAAAATAATAGTAGAGACACATTCCAAGAATGTTCAAGAGTATATCCTATGCAAAGCATCATTAGCTTGAGTGGATTTACAATTGAAAATGGAGAGATTAGATTTATGTCTGTAACATGAAGCAGAAGACCTTAAGTCTTGCAATAGGAAATGAACAACTGGCTTGCAGTCCGAGGGCAGATGATGCCATGGAGCACAGAGGGGTCTACACTTGTCCCAATAGGAAGAGGAGGGTGGACAAGACACACGCAGAGGGAAGGCTATGCCAAGCCACGGAGAAAAGATGGCCATCAGCAAGTCAGGCAGAGAAGACTGAGACAGACCCTTCCCTCACATCCATCCAAAGGAGCCAAGCCCTGATACCCTCACGTCTAACTTCCAGCCTTCAGAACTGTAGGAAAATAAACCTTTACTGCTTAAGCCACCCAAACCGGGATGCTATCTACTGTTTTGCTATGGTAGCTCTACACACTGACACACTTGTCATATAAATTTCCTAAAATATTGTTATGATCAGGTAGCGCTTAGCTGAGAATTTTTTACATTGGCCCTGAATGAAATCCAAACCTTCAATATTCTCTGTAGTTTTTCATTATCCTGAAAAACTATTCACTATCCTGAAAAACCTATTTCACTATCCTGAAAAACCATTATTTTGGTTTTTCAAATCATAATCTGCTCAGTTCCTTAACTGACATTCCTAGCACTAAATCTTTGCTTCAGATAATAATAACATAGTTCTTATTATCACTATTACAACTTATTATCTAATAAGACTAATGTAATGCTGGACACTGTTCTAAGAGAGCTGTGTGTGCTAGCTCATCTAGTCCTTACAACAACTCTGTGGAGCGGGCAGCAAGATTATTACTCTCTCTCTCTCTTTTTTTTGTTGCACTTTGGCCAGAGCCAGGTTTGAACCCGCTACTCTTGGTATATGGGGCTGGCGCCCTCCTCACTGAGCCACAGCTACCGCCCTAAGATTGCTACTGTCAAAGCACCTTGCCCTAAAACACACAGCTAATAAAGGGCAGAGCCACTATTGGATTTCAGGTGCAGCAATTTTATATCTCTTGCTCTTAACTGTTATGTTCTACTGTAATAATAATAGTAATAATTTATTTCACTGAACATTGACTCTGTGCCTAAGAACTTTACATATGTGAGTAATTTATTTCTTACAACAACTCTTGAATACACATCTGTTATTTCCATTTTTCAGACAGAAAATAGAGGCATAGAGAGGTTAAAGTCTGTCCCAAGACCACTGTTGTAGGGTACTGCCGAACACACACTCTGTGCTGGGTAATCTGACTGCAAAGCCTCTGCTCTTTCCTGCTCAGATATTGCCTCCTAGAAGGCAGGATTCTCTCTGATTCTATCTTTCCAAATTCACTTGCTCTCTTAAACTCACTTCCAAATCCTCTGTTAAGCCTTCTCTAACCTCTGTAGCCAATAGTATTTTCACTTCTAAAACTTCAAAAACAATGTATAACCTTTGCTCAAGATAATGGATGACTCCAAAGTGTAGTACAGAGCAAGTTGATTACAATTTTAGTTTAAGTTGATTCAAAAAGGGACAGAAAAACCTAATGGCAATATAAGTTTTTTAAAAAGTGACCCATTTTAAAGGCTTATCGGTATTTATTGTTGGCAAATTATCCCATTAATATATTTTTTCTTTATGTCCATTTTCTCCTTAGTAAAATTCAGTCGTATTAAATATTCTGAAATAAAAAGTGACACATTATCCAAACTATAACATTAATTTTCTCTTCTAAAGCTGTCAAATCATTAAGTACTGGGAAACAACTATTCATAAAAGAATATTATATGTACCTTAATAAATATTTATTCAGATGCTAATATCGACATAGTATATTTACACCTCACTCAAATTTTTCATTTGTGATTTGAGTTTGAAAATTATTGTTATTTCCCCCAACCAGGCTAATTATAAAAGTATTATCAAGTAATGAATATTTATACATACCTGTGTATACTTCAGTGTATAAACCTATAAATAGGTATAAAATATAGCCTGCCAATATGCTTCTTAGAATATGCACTCATGTTCTAGTTATGCTTATTATATATATCTGATTTAGATTTATATTTCACTAACACATTACCAATCTACAGTTAATTTTTGTGCAATGAGCTGTAAATGTACAGAACTACATGAAACATGCACAGAATTGATTAGTCTGTTGTGTTTCTATACTAAGAATTTGATTAAACATAATTTAAAAACTAATATATCTATAAATATCAAACAATTTCAATTTTATTGATAATCCTTATAACATAGTGTCTTATAATTTATCTTTCTACCTATTACTTATCTATCTTTTCCCAGAGAAACTAATGTACTCTGGGATACACAATTTCCACGAATGATTGTTGTTAAAATATAAAACACTATATATTTCTTTCATCATCTCAGGTCTATGTTTAGTAGTCCAATTTTCAGAATTAGCCTCTTCTCAAGAGGGTCACATCCATCACACAAAACCTTAAAGACTAGGGCGGTGCCTGTGGCTCAAAGGAGTAGGGCTCCAGCCCCATATGCTGGAGGTGGTGGGTTCAAACCCAGCCCCGGCCAAAACTGAAAAAAAATCCCTCAAACCTTAAAGACTAAACTGAACCTCATGCATGATCTAGGAATGAACTTAAGAATAGCTTCTTATGATACATGTAGTTTAGTGACAAACAGTAAAGTTAGTTCAGGTTATTTCTCCATATAGCTGATTTTGTTGATTTGCCTTTCCATAGAAATCATGGCATTATTTATTTATTCCCATGTAAGCCCAAAGTCATGGAATTTTTCAATACTGGGAGACTTTTGAGGAATAGAAATTTGCATATATTCCACATTGGGGTGACCCTCTAATGAGTTGCTGCAAAACCACATTTTCTTATATTACTAATATTCAAAAAGGAATCCATACATATAGATCTATAGAACAGACAGGTGAATGGAAAAGTTGAGAACTGTAAATCGAATTACTTTGTTTGTTGAGTCTAGTTCTTATTTAAATTCTGAACACACCAAGAAACTTTAGAGTTTCAAGAAGCATCAGTCTTCTTCCTGCTATTTTTTTTGCACATGCTAAGGTAAAAACAAGGTATTTGAATAGTGATTCTTAGTATTTTTGACAGAGTTGAGATAAAAGCCAGAGTTAGATAGCACATGGGTATAAGAATTAAGAGACTTGGGTTCTATTTCTGCCTTTTCCATAAATATTAGTCATATGTCTTTTTTTTGTTTACTCATTGATAAAACTGGAATAACAGTAATTTTCTTATCTTAGAGAATTGGGGTGCAGAGGAAATACAAAGTCCCTGCAATGGCCTACCAAGCTGCCCTGGGACTTAGCCTCTCCCTACCAAGCTGCCCTGGGACTTAGCCTCTCTCTACCAAGCTGCCCTGCAACTTGCCCTCTCCCTACCAAGCTGTCCTGGGACTCACCCTGTCTCTACCAAGTTGCCCTGGAACTCGCCCTCTCCCTACCAAGCTGCCCTGGGACTCGCCCTCTCCCTACCAAGCTGCACTGGGACTTGCCCTCTCTCTACCTCTTTGAGTTTTTCTTCAGTTGTACTACCCTTCCCTCACTCCGCTTCTGTATTGTTTCTTGACTATTTCAGCTTCAGGTCTCTGCAATGACCATTCCCTCTGCCCAAAATGCTCTTCCCCTGAAAGTGTCACACTTACTCCTGTACTTCCTTTAGGTTTGTGCTCAAATGTTAACCTCATCAGACATGTGGTCCTAGATCACCCTGTGAACTACAGTGCTTCCAACTTTCTACAGGTTTATTATTTGACACATTGAGGAAACATCAGCTTATTATCTGGTTCTTCCCTGCCAGAATGTAATCTCAAGAAGTATAGAAAATTTTGTTATCCTTTCCTTAGGAATGATAGTCTAATAACATACATGCATGCATTTTTTTTCCTGAATCAGTCTCTACAAAAGATTAGCAGTGTGTTTGGTTGGAAAGTTTGTATCTCCACTTTTTACTAGTTAATGTGAAATTATATAAATATCTATTTTCTTTTTCATGATATTGAGTATGTTTTCCGACACATAAATCTCATAATAATTTAGCATAGTGTGCTGAGTTATGCTTTTCACATCTCTCTCGCTTGCCTCTGAATTGCTCAAATATTCAAAACATGAACCAATTATGCATAACGCTTCTCTGAGAAGAGGCACGTGCACTCCTTTTTGAAGTGAAATCATTTTGCCGTGAAAAGCAACATATCCTATCTCAGGAATTTAATATGCTACAAGCTAAGTGGGCTGAGAACACAGCATTATTTGCTCTGATAAAAAACTTCTCAAATTGGTACTGGGTTTTTTGTTAGTTCTGCTTTTGTCTGTTTCTCCTCCTGGAACCCAGTGGGTTGGAAAGCATAGACCATTTCGTATCCATTTTATTATTCTCTAATTAATTTTGTACATAGCAGAAACGTCATAATCACCTGATTAATTGATTGAATATGGGCATTCAGGCAATGGTAGCTAACACTGCCCTTCTTTAAAGAAAAATAACAGTGAAGAACACTACTTACATTTAGAGCCTGAAGACCCGCTGGCCCCAGATCTTGATCCACCTTTCATGGAAAAGACTCCTTTCCCCCTGCGAGTTGTTGAGACAGCCACTCGGGGACGCTTCAGTGGAATTACAGCTCGAGGAGGTGGTGGCACACGCCCATGGTAGTCAAACAACCTTTGCAAAGCACAAATAGGATCGAGAGTTGGTTTGATGCCTACGTGTTCTATCAACTGTGTAAGATAATTAAGAGAATGGCCTGGCAGAAAATTTCAATACATTTTTTGTTGTTTGACGTCTGTTGGTGGATTAATTTTTCACTAAGGAAATAGGATGGTAGCATAATCTATGCTTTGTGGACGTTAGAATCTGACTCCCAAATGAACTCATTTATGAGATGTAAAAAGACAAGATCTTTGCTCAAATAGTACCATGCACTTTGTTGAAATTGCTGACCTTTGTTTCCCAAATATATTTTGTTTGGATAAACAGAATTTACTTTTCTTATGAATCGAAATCTTCCTCTTACACATCAGGTATTTATTAGCACATACGTTTGAAAAAAGAAAAAGATCGCAGAGCCTCAGGAACAAGATAGAATATTATCTTCCGATCAGAAAACAAAGCTCAGAAGGAAAAAAAATCGAAGACTAAAGAAAACAACAAGGAAAGACAAATCAATATGGTACAGTATCTCTCTCTGAGGACATTTTAAATACCAAAAGGCTCCTCAGACTAGAAAAAAGACTAAGTTTGAATGACATGAAGCTAGTAGGAGGACAAAACTTGATTGACTAACATACGGTAGGAGGTATTTATAGTGATGTTCTTTTTATTATTCTGACCATTTGCTATTTATGGAAGTTGAACCTAGAGCTATATTTAAAGTTAGCTATTGAAAAATTACTTTAACAAAAAATTCAGTAAAACTTTTACTTTTACTAAAAAGTAAAAAAGGATATTCACCACCATCAATGCATTTGCCTTAAACAATGAAAGGAACCAAAGTATAAGAATGTTAAACACACTTATATAAATATGTAATTCATAGATTCAAAAGCTTCAAATTATTTGTCCTGCATACACATGTACAATGCATTTTTATGACAGCACAGTTGAGGAGCAGAAAAGGTCAATCAAAAACAAACGATTGGGATACATTTACTTGATTTTAAAATTATTTGCCACTAAACCAGATATGAGATTATATTATCTACTAAAAGGAAAATAGCATTATTGACAGAATTATGATTGTTATGTCTTTTATTGTGACTCCATTATATGGATTAAAGTCTTCCAATTACTTTACAAGAGTCAATAAAAATAATCCAATATGAAAATAACAAAGGAGAAAATTAGGACAGGAAAAAAAGTAATGAAAACTTCTATAATGGGTTAGTTCATATAGTTACATCTTGCTTGTACATACAGATAAAAATGTGATAATCTCTTTTTGGGAAATATGGTATGAAATATAAGAGAAATTAAGGTACCCTCATTTCCAGATATTCATTCAGAGACATTGCAAACTATCATATAAAAGGAGAAAAAAGCACTATTTAAGCTAAATTTAAAGCAGAACTCCTTAGGACTAGGGATTTCTCCTCTGTTAGAAAGCTAAAATTCTCAAAAATGACGAGCAGGCTGGGGAACAACTGAGAGATGTCTGGAAAGGAAAGGAAATGAAATGAGACAGAGTTCAAGAGTGGTGCCACCCTCTGTGAATAAGCAAAGTCCATTAGAGCTGAAGAACTTCTGGCAAGGAACAGGTCACGGATGTCAACACATTATAGTTTACTTCAAAGAGTACAGGCAGGGGGAGGCTGAAAAGGGTTATGAATACCGTCCATACCACTAGGGGCTTGAGAATCAAAAGGGCTAACTAAACCTGCCCCTTATTTCAATTACAAAACGAGGTCTACATTAGTTATTTATAAGTTGAATTCACAGAACACCCTAGGTCAGTGAACCAAAATACAAAGGCACTTTGCATGAGCTATAACCCCCAGAACAATTTAGGGAAAAGAAAATACGGCAATTGACTATATTTTCCAGGATGGAAGTTGCTGCTTGAGGGGAAAGGCAAGCCCTTTCTGAGGGACCATTTCCTTAGAGGACCAGTGAACAACTGAAGGTGTCCATTAAATAAACTAATCTATAAATTGGGGTAGGAAAATCTCCAAAGCACAATCAAAATACATTTATAATGATGTAAGGATGTTATGATAACATGCAGCCCAAGGCTGGGCATGGTGGCTCATGCCTATTATCTTAGCATTCTGGGAGGCTGAGGCAGGAGGATTCTTTGAGCTTAGGAGTTTGAGCAAGAGTGAGACCTCCGTCTTTACTAAAAATAGAAAAATTATGTCTGAATAGTCAAAAAAGATGAGACTTCATATATTTTATATTTACCTGAATAGAGTTGAAGCACATTCTTCTTAGTAAGGTATCACAAGAATGGAAAAGCAAGTATCCACTGTACTGAATATTAATATGAGACTGGTAGATGGGCAGCTGAATGCCCATGAGAGAGAAGGGCTCAGCTGTATTCAAGTGGGGAGGAGGAGGAAGGGGGAAAGAGGAGGAAGGTGGAGAATTGCTGGGCTCTCACCTACTATGCACAATGTCAAGGTATACAGCACACCCCCCTGGGGAGGGGCTCAACTACAACTTGAACTTTGTCTTAAAAACACAAAAAATGTAACCTAATTATTTGTATGCTCATATCAATCTGAAATTTTAAAAAATGAAGAAAAGGATAATTAGAGGGGGATTGTGGCAGGTGCCTGAAGTCCCAGCTACTTGGGAGGCTGAGGTAGGAGGATCCTTGAACCCAGGAGTTGCTGTGAGCTACGCTGACTTCATGGCACATTAGCCTGAGCAACAGAGTGAGACTCTGTCTTTAAAAAAAAAAAAAAAAAATGCAGGACAAGCAAAGTCAACATATTCACTTCTGTGTTAATTATAATGTAAATCAATACTATTGTGTAGGAGACCAAAATGTTTACCCATATTTCTATTGCTTCTTCCTGCTGAATATTACAAAGCCTTCAGTGTTGGCCTGGCTTGATCTTATGTTGAGAAAAGACAGCTGCACTTGCTCGCTGTATTTGCGACATCCTTTCACATGGGCCACACATTTAGGGAACATTAATATGTATTCTTTCCTTTGGTCTAAATTCCTGGGGGGAGTGGACCTTGTTCTCTGAATATTTTGGTGAGTTGCTTCAAAGGGAGACAACTCATTTCTCACTGAGGTTTTACCAGTTCTCTCTCCCATTCTTAGGGGATGATAAGCGGCATCAGAGCTGAAATATTGTAATGTGATATGTATTTCAAAAAACACAATTAAGGAGAGGTGTGGGCACTTCATAAGAGACTATGATTTTTTTTTTCTTTTTATTTCTGGTTAATATGAGCAGACATATGATTAGGTGACATTAATTGCATTTGTAAAGTCCAAAGACTGAGTTGTAGTTGAGTACGTCACCTGAGAAGTGTTCCATACACCCCATACACTTCGTTCCGTACACTTTGTACCCCATAGGTGGGATCTCACCAAGCCTCCTCCCACTACCCCTTTCTTGAATTTAATTGTGTTTTCTCTTTTGCGGGCTATAGTTGTTGATCTACTATTTTCAGATTAGTACTGAGTACATGAGATGCTGGCTTTTCCATTCTTGAAATGCTTTACTTAGGAGAACGTTCTCCAAATCCTTCCAGGTAAATCCAAAACATACAAAGTCTCCATTTTTTTTTTTTTTTTTATTGGCTGAATAGTCTTGCAAGGTATACATATACTACAGTTTATTAATACATTTATGGGTTGATGGGCACTTGGGTTGTTTCCACATTTTTGCAATTGTGAGTTGAGCTGCTATAAACATTTGAGTGAAAATCGAGACCATAATTTTTAATTTTACAACATTTAATGGAGGTGGAGACTTAAAAAATTTCATTCAGCAGCCTTGAGTTTATCAGAACTAAAAGGAAAGAAGACTGGATATTGTCTTTATGCATAGAAACATAACGATATGGGATGGGAAAGGGTGGACAGGTTTTTTGGGATTGCAAGCTGGGGTTCTTCTACTTGCAAAAGGAAGTAGGTGGAAGGCACTCTCAAAAGAAGCAAGCAAGTAAAAGAAATTTTGCCTTTACAAACTGTTATATTGG
The DNA here is from genome assembly GCF_000181295.1 of Otolemur garnettii. NCBI lineage: Eukaryota > Metazoa > Chordata > Mammalia > Primates > Galagidae > Otolemur > Otolemur garnettii. The sequence goes on from NW_003852399.1 coordinate 40,032,980, forward strand.
CAAATACCATTGAGACTAAGGAGGTGGTCCCGTTAAGATTATAGACTGACGGCTTGGTGCCTGTGGCTCAAGTGGCTAAGGCGCTAGCCACATACACCTAAAGTGGCGGGTTTGAATCCAGCCTGGTCCTGCCAAAACAACAATGACGGCTGCAACCAAAAAATAGCCAGGCGTTGTGGCGGGCGCCTGTGGTCCCAGTTACTTGGGAAGCAGAGGCAGGAGACTCGCTTGAGCCCAGGACTTCGAGGTTGCTGTGAGTTGTGATGCCATAGCACTCTACCCAGGGGGACAGCTTGAGGCTCTGTCTCAAAAAAAAAAAAAATTATAGACTGACAAGGAAGATGGCAGTCCAACAGAATTAAGTGGAATTTAAATCTCAAAGGTCGGTTAAATGCTTTAAATTTTTTCCCTCCTTTTACTTTTTTTTGGTTCTTCATACTTTTAGAACTATATTCCTTCTCCTTTCCTTAAGAGTCCCTAATCGTTCTTGGTTAGAATAATTTTCTCCTGCATACTTACTCATAAACTAGATAATGGTTTACAAGCTCTCACAATTGAGTTCATGAACTCATCCCAGAAAAAGTGCTATCTACCTTGTCGTTGACTATCACTACAGTTACCTTCCAGCTTTGGGAAGCCGTGCATGGACACCAGTGCCTAGTCCACCTTTCAGAGCAATTTTGGAGCACTTTTTCTAGAATGACCATCAGAGATACTGTTGTATAAGACCTGACAATGAAGTTCATGAACTCATTTTACAAAAAGTGCTTTGAAGGGTGAACTAGGTGCTGCTGGTGGTGTACAGCTCCCCAGGGGAAGTACTTCAAATGTGTCTGTAATAATATCCAACAATGAGATATGTAGCACATTTTCTAGGAGGAGTTTATGAACTTAATTGTCCTACCTCCTATAATGAAACCAAATATATATAATTCTTCCTTCACCAATATTTTTTACGTAATGAAATCTCTAAAAAACTTAACATCATGTAGTAAATAAAATAAATGCAGCCAGATTTTAATAAAAGCAACTCATGGAGGAAATTTGAGAATTTAATTTGTTTTATTGAATATACATTCCCATTTTCCTCTCCTTGTTTGGACTTTGGTTTGCTTTAAATAATATGAGATACCCAATTTTATTACCTAGCAAAATATAAAAACTAGTAATATCAGTTTTAATATTAATTTACTTGATGAAATAGACATATCTTTTCTCTAGGAATAATTAAGATATTTCATTTCATCTACTGTTCTTAAAAATAAGTATTTTTTGGACAAAGGAAATTTAATGGCATAGTCACATAAAAAGTAAACATAATAGAGTATTTTTAAGGTAAAGAGCTTGTTATTATTAAGTTTTAAGAATCACAAGGTAACATTTTAGAAAAAAAACATGAAAACAACTGCAAATCCCAGTCTTAGACTCTAAAATAACTATAACCCTGTAATCTTTTTTCTGTAAGCATCCACATTTATTACCTAATTGAAAGTATAATATATGCACAGTCATGCATTCTAGCTAGTTCTCTTCGGTTCATATTAAAAACATTTCGCAAGCCTGCTAAATGATCTTCTTAATGTTTATTTTAACTGTTGTGGTGCATTTTCTCAAGTATATGGGGTAAACCACATTCTAATAAATCATTGCCTGATTGTTACACTTTTGATTTGATGCTTATTTTGGCTACCAACTAACATGATTTTAAAAACAAGAAAAAAATTGAAAATGCAACATGTGCATATATTTTATCACTGAATGTTAAATTTTAATTTTAGATTAATGGTTATTTCAAGAATTTTGGTAATTACTTATCCTCCTCCTCTTCTTCTTCTTCTTCGGTTTTGTTTTTGTTGTTGTTGTTGTTGTTGGGACAGTCTCACTCTGTTGCCCGGACTAGAGTGCCATGGCATCAGTCTAACTCACTCTTGGGTTTGAGCTGTCTTTCTCCCTTAGCCTCTCAGGTAGCTGGGACTATAGGCGCCTATCACATGCCCAGCTTATTTTTTGTATTTTTTGTAGAGATGGGGTTTCTTTTTTGCTCAGGCTGGTCTCGAACCCTATGCTCAAAGGATACTCTGGCCTTGGCCTTCCACAGTGGTATGATTATAGGTAGGAGCCACCACATCCAGCCTACATATTTTCTTTTAAATTGCCCTTATGAAAACAGTTCTTCATTTTCCCTACTCATGAATAAAAACTTATAGTCAGTAGGTGGTTAACACTAGCAAAGGTGTATGGTCCGCACTGAGTGGGGGGGAGGGGCTGCTCAGAGGCAATTTTTTTTTTGCAGTTTTTGGCTGGGGCTGGGTTTGAACTCACCACCTCCAGCATATGGGGCTGGCACCCTACTCCTTGAGCCATAGGCACTGTCCCCACAGGCAAATTTGTGAACAAATCAGGGCCGTTTTCTCATCATACCTTTTGGTAGATACATATAGACCAATAACCAGAGGACTCAAGAAGACTTTGCCCCATGTCTTGATTCAACTTTGAGCTCTCCTTTTTAGCATGCTTACCTTGGACAGACATATTGTCTATAAAAACAAATTAAGGTGCATATCTATTTGTAAGAAGGGACACATTTGAAGTCCACACAAATGATTCTTACAGGCTGCTAGTGAATGTTTCCTATATTGTGTCTGAACTACTCAAAACTCATAAACTCCATCTATTATTTCCACCCTTACTTCAAATAAATTTTTGGTTACAAGGGAATTGGAAAATCATTTTAAAAGGCACACTCCACTTGAGACCAGTAAATGAAAAATTTCTATTGCTCTTTTTTGTCATTAAACCTTTCCAAGGCAGTCTGGGAAGTTTTCCCCCTGGATCATGTACAAATGGTTTTTGAACATACTTTTAAAGGCAAGCTGATTGCAATTGTGAATGGTCTCTTTTGCAATATTTCAACCTTAATATAATCTTTGTATTTTGTCCAGCATTGCTATCTATGACGTTTTGTATACAGCTTTGTATAAATAAAAAGTTAAAACATCCAAATGACCATTTTGAGGTTATAGATCACTAAAACAATTTTCTCATTTAAGTCTTATAATTTTGTAAGGTTAGTATTATTAAGTTATTTTGCCCAAGAAGGAAATTGGCTAAAAAAGGAAGCGGTGATGTCTCTGAGTTTAACCATTCAGCACATGTGCATCTAGGCCCGAAATTCATGTCTTCTGACTCCAATCAATACCCCCTGTCCACCGTACCATGCTGTTATTTTCAAATGTTTTACACGGAACACCATTCCACCAGATGAGAATTTAACAAAACAGACCCTGCTTCTTGCTAATATGCTTTCCAATATTCATGAATATGTATTGGGCTCTATAATCAATAATCTGAAACAACTGTAGACTTAGTTAGAGTTCTTTTGTTAACTGACCCTTTTAGTAACTTCTTTTTGGTTAATTGATACCAGGTCAAATGGTTCCTTAACAATGCCCACTTTGAATCATTTAAAATGTATGTATGATTTCCATATGATAAAGCCTCTCTGGTCTTTCTTTTTTTCTATTAACAGTTTAGTTATCACTGGAAGTTATAAACTGCTCAGCATTGACTGTTAATATCTCGGAAATTAAAAACATTCTCTGGGGACTGAATGTAAGGTTAGGTAGACATTTCCTTTTATTTTACTTGTTAGAATATAAGTATTTATGTTTAATTTTTAATAACATGTGGTGTCTTGCACTTAGAGTCATAACTTGGCTCTTTCCAAGAAAATGCCATTCGGTGCTATACATTATTGGGCAATGCTATGTGTCATGTATAAAAGATAAATGTTTAGTATAACCACTCAAGTCTACTCATTAATGATACTTTTCATGATCCTTGAATCCATGGATAGACACTTAAGGAAATCCCAATAAGATGAAACTTTGTGTGAAAAAGTTTTCTAAGCTAAAGCTATCTAAAAGTCAAACATCTTTATTACATTAGAATCTCCAAACCTGGCAGAGATAGGATGATAATAGATTGTGGCTGTATGTCAGTCATTACCATGTAGTTTCTTGGCTTCAGACTCAGGCTTGGTCACAGCTGGGGTTGGGACTCTGCAAACTGCATTTGTGGGGTGAGGGGGGCCGTGGGTGGGGGGGAGCAGCTGGGTCCTGCTATGGTCAGCCAGTAAAGGAGCTGAGAGGGAGACTGAAAGATTGGAGTGTGGAAAAGGGGCTTGCTTTTTGTGTTTTGCTTATCTGTGTTTTGGCTTCACACTCTTGTTAGCATGAGTCTTTTACCCTGGCAATAAAGTTCATTCCAGGAGCAGCAGCAGACTCCAGTTTGATTTTTGTAACACTTGCAGAATGGTGTGTCCCATTCCTCAGTACCACCAACCCATATCCCTCTCTCAGAGGTCTCGGTGTTAGTCCCAAAGGTTCTACCTGTGGGCTCAGATACAGCAGCGTTAGACAGCAAAATCTCTTCACAGTTTCAGCTCTGCTTCGCTCTTCTAAGCAAGTATTGATAATCCTAACCTCTTCCATTTCCCCAGCCCTGAAGGTGGCAGCTGCTTCTCAAAATTGCTAACTCTATTATACTACAGTGTGTTCTTTGTGCCTTTACAGTTCCTTAATACCTAGTTAGCAGACTTTTATATGCAATTATTCCTGTTAAATATAACCAGTGTGATTTCTGTATTTCCAGCCTAAGAAAAGGAGTGTGGGGGTTAACAGAGACAGTGAGTGCTTTCTCTCTGCAGGTAAGTGTGTTCAGCTGTAGCTGGACTGCTTCGGGGAGCAGAAGAAGGGAAAACGATACAAACATAATTATCTGGAGATGTCCCAATGAACTATTAAGGAAATACAACTGACTAACCAGTTTTTTCCTCAGTTAAATGGACAGTGCTATATGAATATCAGCATAAGAAACACATTCACCGTCATTGTTAACGGTTACTGTTAACTATTACTGGTATCTAACATTGATTAAACACGAAAAATATACCAGGCATAAGGTTGATGATTATAACCTATGAAACCTTATTTAATTCTTAGAATAATTTAATGAGTTAGATGTTAATTTCCTGCTCACTAATGGATGAGATAATAGATTTTGTGGTAATAAATAACTTGCCCAAGTGTGCACCTTTACTAAAAAGAGAAGAACAACTTAACCATAAGTACGAGGTGTAATATATGAGAAATCACTGTGAATGGAATTGTGAGCAGTGATTCTGTGAGCTATTTATCTTGCCCAGCGTCTCCATTCTGTTTTTCTTTTATGGCATTCTGTGTTTACAGAGAATTCTTGAGTATATCCACGAGTGGCAGATGCTTCTGTTTTTCTTAGCCAAATGCAAAAAAAGGGAAACAAACTAATGAGAGCACAGATTGCTCAGACAGTTTGTTAGCAATACAACCACACTGATCTATTGCACACTTATATGCCAAACAGATTGTGTATAAAACAAATGGTTTTGAAAATTGTTCACAGTTAGCTTTTTGTGTGTTGTGGAAAGTCATCTGAAAGATATTGCCTCTATAATTATTTGACTGTTTAAGGTCCTTGTTCTTTGGCAAGTAAGATTGATTGATCAATCTATCTAATGATTTTACTGGGCTACCATTTATTTCTAAGGAGTAAAATGAATTTTTTAATTTTTTAAAATTTTTATTAGATCTATATAGCTGTGTACATTAATGCTATCATGGGGTACAGTGTGCTGGTTTTATATACAATTTGAAATATTTTCATCAAACTGGTTAACATAGCCTTCATGGCATTTTCTTAGTTACTGTGTTAAGACATTTATAGTCTACATTTAGTAAGTTTCACATGTACCCTTGTAAGATGCACCATAGGTGTGATCCCACCAATCACCCTCCCTCCATCCATCCTCTCCCCGCCCCTCCCCTCCCTTTCCCTTTTCCCCATATTCTTGGGCTAGAATTGGGTTATAGCTTTCATATGAAAGCTATAAATTGGTTTCATAGTAGGGCTGAGTACATTGGATACTTTTTCTTCCATTCTTGAGATACTTTGCTAAGAAGAATATGTTCTAGCTCCATCCATGTAAACATGAATGAGGTAAAGTTTCCGTCTTTCTTAGTAAAATGAATTTTTTTAAAGATGACAAAACTAAAAACCTTACTTGTCTGAAGTTATAAGGCTAGTTACTTTGAGTCTCCTGCTTTCAGGGCAAAACTCCAGTTTAGGTAGAAATTCCTTAAATGTGTAAGGAAGTCACATGATACAAAACAGTTAAGCGATGTTAAAATGGTTTTATAGTGACAGACTACAAGAAAATGTATATTAATTGAAAACCTTATTCATAGTATTATGGAAAAAAGCTATTATGGAAAATGTCTTTAAGTGTCAGAAACTGAAATTTTCAAATAGTATAAAAACTGTCCAAATATTATCTTACTAGTAAATGGGATTATTTTAATGCTGCTGGATATTCATGTCACATTCGGAACACGTTATTATAAGTACTTGATATTTATAATAAAATCTATTTTATAGAAATTCTAAAATGATTTGACAAAATCATTCTTAATCTTTTTTTGTCATAAAAGGATAACTAGTGAAATAAATTGCTTGATAGTGTGAACATAACTGCTAAGGAGGGTACAGTTGTGGGTCTGATTCCCATGTAGGGAAGTCTGTGTGTCATTTAGCATCATAGATGGATATTGTTCTCTCCCCGTTTTGCATATCCACATGGTTATGGCATCTAATTGGATGCCTAGGTTAGGGTTGTAGTTCTGTCATTAATTAGCTGGGTGACCTTGGGAAAATGACTGTGTCAAATTTAAGGAGATGAATTAATAACAAAAACTGAGTATTCACTACATGTGGGGTTTACTGAGAGTCCCTAACGATACAAAGAGAAGCAAAATTGAATGTCATTACTTCCCTTATGGAGAAAGGCAGGCAGACGTGAATCAAATAGTGCCACTGCAGAAAGAAATACAGCTATACAAATTAGAAGGGTTGTGAAGGAACAGTTTTTAGGGAACAGGAACTTAATTTAATCTGAGAGTGATGATCATGCAGAGATCTGAAGGACTTAAATGAAGTGAACCAGGTGGTGGAGGGAGGTCTGAGGAGATGGAAAAACACAGAGAAAGGGCCCCAGGTAGGAAGAAACATCCTATCCTTCTAGCCATTTGAGCCTGCAGCAGAAAGAACAAGACCCTTTCATAGAGTTTCTTCCTTCTTTAAAATGTCTGTTGAAAACTTTGCATTTGTAGAAGCACCTCAGGTTTTTTCCTGTGTGAATAGTACTTAGAATTGAAGGCTTAAATGAGATTTACCTCCTTGTCGCTTAGTCCAGCATCTACCCATCATTTGTCCTTGCTTTGCATGTCTTTGATATGTATACATTTCAGTTACCAATGTTTAGTTAAATAACAGCAGTTCTCCAACAATACAATCAAATTTCAGTTACTACAACATCTAAACTGTAACTTCATCAAGTCCAAACTTTGCTGCAAGCTTTTCCATGAATGACTATGTAAATAATAAATGTGCATCATGATCACAATGGGCACTAATCACAGCACTGCTTTGAAAGGCTGTCGATGATCAGCTTATAGCTTATTCAGTTCATAGAAGACAGCAACCGGGCAGTTGTAATGCCTCCTGTATCTCAGTGATTCACCCATGTGACATTTTAACAGATGAACAAAAAAGGGAGTTAGTCAACAATGATGAGAGTACAGCAAAGAATTGGAGAGTATAACCCTGTTTGTGAAATTAAATAGGATGTAAATGGAATTACAGAAGAAATGGTTGACCACAGGAATGTGGGCACTCTTCCATTCAAAAGACTGTAGATATGGAGCCAGGGGAACTTAGTAAAGGCAAACTTACTGCCATAAATGAGAAAAGGGGACGTGCTATGATGAAAGGGATGGAGATAGAGAGGGGAAGTCACACTGGCAAATGAAATACACATTGAAAACACTCTTAGAGACAGTTCATAACATCGATAAAATATCGAAGCTTATTCAACTATAGAACAGGTCAAGGCAGAAAACAAATAGTTGTCCCACATTCTATGTTATACAATGGGAAGGCATGCACTGTTCCAACTACATTTGATAAGCTTTTCAAAAATAAATCAATTCACTTTCAATATTTTGTTGTTTTAAATTATAGTGTGCTAAATAATTGTTAGCTTTAGTTTCCTATGTACCATGTATAATATTTACAGAGAAGAAAACAGCAGTTTTTAATATTTTGATAAACATTTTTAAGTATCATAGGTCAAGATTATTTTCTTCCATTGAATGCTAACAATACTTTGCATGGTTTCATCTTACATGGTCTCTTTATGGCCTTGTGCTATCATAGGAATGGTCTGTAGATTTCACTGAATCTAACTAATACAACCTTCTCAATGTATCATGAAAATGATTTAGTTTAAAAGGTTGGAGTCATTTTATGAGTTCACAAAACTCTCAGTCTTGAAGGATTCTAAGTCAACAACAGACTTGGAAAACGATATTAGCTCAGCAAATTTTTAGAATATTATTCAAATATTAGAAACTAAATTTTAGGCTTAAGCACCTCTAAAGTCTTATAACTTCAAAATGCACTGTACTTCAGTGAGTATAATGAAATTAGGAAAATATGTCTATATTATATTTTATTGGGACTTAGGACTATCTTTTATTTTCAACCATACAAATATTAAACACCTCAATCAAGAACACTCATGAAGAAAATGCACAAAATAATCAAAAGATAATTTAAGTCCTGGAAAAAGATGAATGAAAAATGTACATACCGATTGTAGAAATCATCTCTGTAGTAATCATAGTCAAAGACATAGCCACTGAGGAGGGAAAGAAAAAAATTAGTTGGTGCTTATTTTAATCACATTAACTTTGGTACTAATTTATGATGTTATAGCAAGAAATTTCTGTTATTTTTAAATATTTATTTTTCAACATCATTATGTCCCCCCCCCCAAGGCTTTCTAATATAATGTCCAATTTGGTATAATATGATATAAAATTATTATTACATGTTTGACAATTAGGGACTGATAGTGGTTTGTGGTAATAGAATAAAGGATGAGAACAGATAGCAAAATAAATATTTTTTAACACTTGTAACTAAATGTGAATGAAGCCTCTTTTTCCCCTCTAGGGTAGGATATGATTTACTTATCTCTTTCTAATATAGTTCTCACTTCTTCCTAAGGAATGCACAATGAGGGTAAACAATGAACAAAAGGTATTGAAACTAGATAAATGGAAAGGTTTTATGAACTATGCATTATAGAAATATGGTCTCCTCAGGAATTTTGCATTTTTTTAATTCTAAGAACTTAGAATTAAGTACTTTAGAGAAAAGTTAAATAAAAGAAAACCCTACCTTGGCTGAATCTTACTAACAGTAATTTAATATTTTAGGGTATTTAAATTAAAATTAACAAATGCATTTCAATGATAAGATCAGTATGACTGAATTCTCTAAAGGAATATATAATAGAAGTTGCCTCCATCTACTTGCTGATGTACTCATATGCATTCCAATTTTTGTCATCAAAACAACTGTAGGATAATGTAACAAGAAGAAACTAAAGTGCCAAAGACCTAAGTAGTTCGTTCAAATTTATAACCCCAGTAAGTTACAGAGCTGAACCCACATCTAAGCTGTTTTTGCATCACCTTGCAACCCTACTCAATGTGAAAGAAATCTTAGTCTTATGATGAATAGAGTTAAGGGTACTTCAGGGGAGTTGATTTATTAATTTATTTTTTATTGTGGTAAAATATATATAATATCATTGTAATTGTACAACTCAGTGGCATTAAGTACATTCCCAAAGTTTCAAAAACATCACCACTATTCATTGTGAGAACTTATCCATCATTCCAACAGAAATTTTGTACTCATTAAGCTGTGGCTTTGTAGTCCTTCCTCTCCTCAGTTTTGGTAATCAATCTCTGTTTTACTTTTTGTCTCTAAGAATTTGGCTATTTCATGTACTTCACAAATGGTATGATCATTAATACAAATCCAAGTCATATAATCATATAATATTTGCTCTGTCTAGCTTATTTCACTTAGTATAAAGTTTACACTGTTCATTGATATTGTAGCACAAATTAGAATTTTATTCCTTTTTAGGGCTCAGTAATATTCCCTGGAGTCTGATGTATGTGTATGTGTGTGTATGTATTCATATGTATATCTCACATCCACATACTACTTTTCAATCTGTTAATCTATTGATAGACATCAGGGCTAGGTCTACATTTTGGCTATCGTGAATAATGCTGCTATGAATATTTGTGTGAAAGTGTCTGAGTCCCTGCTTTCATCTCCTTTGGGTCTATACTTAGAAGTGGAATTTCTAGATCATAAGATAATTCTATGTTTAGCTTTTTGGAGAAACCACCGTACTATGGAGTAATATCTTAATACTTTCAAATAAATTTAACAGACCTTACTTTGTAACTATTCCTATGTTAGGAAAACTAAAAGAACTTTATGAAGAAGGGGTTGTTATTCTGGTTTTAGGAATAAATATTTATATCTCCCAAATTCACTACTTGCAGGGGACAAAAGCCGGAGAGAGCACACCTAACCCATGAGGGCATGTGTTGCCTCCAGTACTGTCTAAGGAAACACTAGGTGTTTAGGTTCAAGTACTGAAATGTAAAGAGGGAACGTACTCCATGCAGGAGTCTGGGTGGAAGACTGAGCATTGTGTGGGCGAAGCAATGCTGTATCCATTTATGCAAAACAAGAGGACAATGAAACCATTGCTTAAAAAGTAAGGATAAAAATAGCCATGTTTGTCACAGATTGTTAAACTAGTAATGGTTTATGCTTTCATTTATATTGCTAGTATAGACACAGTTGTGGCACTGAGTTGAGGGGGTTTTACAAAAGACTATTGGCTATCACCAAACCCCAAGGTATAAACATCACCTACCACCAAACCCCAAGGCACAAACATCACCTCAAAATCTTCCTAATGCCACAATCAATATGCTTCTTTTATTGTGATTCACTTACTACTGCAGATATCAGTGAGTATCGTGACACCTGCCAAACACTTTTACTGGGAAGTTTCAAGTTTAAGGTGATGCTGCCTTACCATGGGTATCCATCATTGTATCCTACGCTTAGTTATTTCTAATAATATGTTGGTAGAACACACAAATGTATGTTTAACAGCATTCAGGGTTGGGTTACACACACATGAAGTTTTCAACAATCAAAGCAAAAGAGTAATTGAAAATAGTATGTCATCTTAAGAACTTTGTATAGCTTCATTTATAAAACATGGTGTGTGAGGAGGGAAATAGAGTAGTTACTAAAGCCCTACTCTTGGAGTTTTTATGTGCATAATCTTATTTCATCCTAACAACCTATAACACGTGTATTATTCTCTCAAATTTACAAGACACTGAGGTCTGGAGATGCACTATGTCCAAGATAATACAGGTTAGTGTTACAGTATAGCACTGTCATTCACATGTTCATTCATCAAAATTTGATTAAGATCATGTATGCCAGGGACTCTCTGGGCACTTAGGTTAGAAGAAAAAGGGTTTCTTTTTTTGCATGAATCTTATAGTCCAAGATGGCCCTAAGTTACTCTTCATCTTGACTAAACTTGAGACAGGTTTATTCTCGACTACAGTCACCTGCTTCTTTTTTTTTTGTAGAACATTTACATTAGAAAACTTCCTATTATATTCTTTCTTGATTCATTGAGATGTAACTCTTCTCCCAGGCTCTAGCCAATCTCTGTAACCTGGGAATGTCTTCCTTAGGAACCTGGGAGCTATCCCTTTGAAATGTAATCTTCAAGGAAGGTATTTCCCAATGACCATGTAAGGTATCTCCCAATGACTCTCTCACCTTTTGTTTAGCGAAGTTGACTTCAATCTCTATTCCCCTATCGCTTGAATGAAGTCTTCTTTGCCTGTTAAATTTTCCCAGCGTAATCTTTCTTGGACAGTGCTATAGACAGAAAGTAAGCTAACAAGCAAACAAATAATTTTGGCAACAAATGAGGTAGAAAAAAAAGAGAGGGAAGAAAACTATTTCAAAGAGGGAAGAAAACTAGTTCAAAGAGGACTAGACTTTCTGATGAGAAGATGTATAACTGAAGGCTTGCAAAACAAGAAAGTCCTACCAAGAAGGAGCTGGGGAAGAAAAGTGACAGGCAGGGAATAATAATCACAAAGGCACAAGTCAGAAAAGACTGATAGATTTAATAAAATAAAAAGGTCAGTCCCAGGCTACTGCTGTCACGCAGATAAAAATTAACAATGTCTTAGGCTTTACTCCATTTAAAAGATGGAGAGGTATGGACAGATGAAAGATGTGTTCTAGAGGTAGACTCATGAGAACTTATCACTGTTTTGGCTTAAGAGACTTGGGAGATTGTCGAGCTAGGAGGAAGATGTTCTAGAGGAAAATCTGGAGATTAATTTTTAATATGATAGCATTTACATGTTTGTGACATAATCAAGAAACACTTGTGGAACAACCAGATATGAACTAATGGACAATGCTTGCTGAGAAAAGAAGCTCTCTGAGACACGTGAGAACACTGAGGATAAAAAGGCAACAAAACCGTGAGATGGTTAGGAGGCAGTAGAGAGAGAGACTGAGGGTTGTTTCTGTGGAGTTTAGAACTCTGAGGTCAAGAGAAGAGGAGGAAAAAGTAAAATAGTTAAGTCAGTTGTGGATAGGAGATAAAACTCAACACAAAGCAGCTCTGAGCACAGACCCCAGCTTATCACCTACCAGATTTGACATTGAATCATCTGTCTAATCCTTCTGAACCTCATCTGCGAAATGGGATCGTACAATGAATCACTTTTCAAAGCAGTTTTTATCACATTGCAGTCATTTAGAGAATTTTTTTATCAGTTTTTATAGAGCTGAGATTGAAATATAGGTTTAGCTGAGTCCAAAGTCTGCCATTTTTTCCCATTGTGCCATACTTCTTCAGACATTTGTTAACTTAAATAATCTTAATAATATTAACATCTTAGTGCATATAATTCTATTTTTCCTGAGGTATTAAAAAGAGCAGTCTTGGGTGGCACCTGTGGCTCAAAGGAGTAGGGCGCCAGCCCCATATGCCAGAGGTGGTGGGTTCAAACCCAGCCCCAGCCAAAAAAAAAAAGAAGCAGTCTTAAGGTGTATGATCAAAATGATGAGAACATCTTAAAATGTATAAATTCATCTTTGTATTTATATATGTCCCACTTCCCCTTTTACATTCTTTATAGGCCAAGCACCCACAGATCTTTGTTACCTATTTTGATTTCCTGGTAGTTTCTAGCAATCATAACAATAATAGTAATAAAATCATGCTGAGCAATTTTGTTTTTTTGACAATGAATGGAAGTTTATTTGGCTCATGGTTCTGGAGAGTGGAAAGTTTGAGACTGAGAGGTCACTGCATCTGATGAAGGCCTTCCTCCTGCTTCCTGATGTGGCGAGACAGCGTGCAACAGAGAATGCAAGGTGGGGCTGAGCTTGCCTTTTACCAGGAAGCAACTCCTTTTGCAACTCACTCACACACTCAGTCCTGAGATACAGCAGAATTCATGAGGGCAGAGGCCTCACATTCTAATCACCACTTTGTAAAGGTCCCACCTGTTTACACCCTTGCATTGAAGATTTAAGTTACCACACGTTGACTGCAGGAGGCACATTCAAATCTCGGCAACCGTGATGAACCAGGGCATGTGGGGACAAGCAGGCCCCAGAGCCAAGATGATGGAGAATGGGAACTTCTAGGAATCTACTGGCATCATGGAAGGGCCTAATATATCTCCAGAGTACAGAATAAAATTTCAGCTGGTCTTAATCAAGACCCAGGGCAGAAAGACCCAGTCAACACAGAACACCTGGGTGAGTCAAATGAGTGCCGGTACAGGAGCTGGAGGAAGACGAAGGACATATCTTCAGAAATAGGGCAGTCGATGTGAGGATAAGAGCATGGGCTTGGGAGTCAGACTGTATCAACTACTTCTTTCTAGAGATAAAGAGGGATATTTTAAAATGATAAAAGGGTACATCCGTCAGGAAGAGGTAAACGTTTAAGAAATATATGCAAACAATAGAGTACTAAAATATGTGAAGGCTGAAGTAGAATATTCGACAATAATTGTTAGACTTCAATACCCCATTTTCAATAATGGACAGGAAAAGTAAGCAGATCACCAAGGAAAGCGTAGATTAAAATAACACTATAAACCACTTACATCTAACAAACACCTGTAGAACACATCCACTAAATCACAGTGGAATATGTATTCTGCTCAAGTGCCAATGGAGCATTCTTTCTGAAAGTCTACATGATAGGTCATAAAACAAACCTCAATAACTTTTTTTTAATTTCAAAATATTATGGGAGTATAAGTGTTTCTGTTAAAGGGACATAAATGTGCCCATCACTGAAATAGTGTTCATTGTACCTGTTAGGTGGGTTTTTGCCCCTCCCCTGCTTGACTGCCAATGACTTTCACTTCCCTCTCTGCACGTGCGTGCCTATCGCCTAGTCCCAATACAATAGAGAGCATGTGTGGTGTTTATTTTTCCATTCTTGAGATACTTGGCTTAAGATAATGGTGTCTAATTCCTTCCAAATTGCTGAGAAGGGCATTTTTTCAGGATAAATAACCCTTTTGATGTCAGAGTAGTAATCCATGGTATACTCATACCACAATTCACGAAACTAGTCATGAGTTAATGGACCCTTGGGTCAACTCTGCATCTTTGCAATTGCTAGTTGTGCTGCAATATAGATTCAAATGCAGGTATCTTTTTAATAAAACATCTTCTTTTCTTTTGGACAGCTAGACAGTAGTGGGATTGCTGGATTAAATGAGAAGTCTGTGTTCAGTTCTTTGGGAAATCTCCATACTGTTTTCCACAGGGCATTATACTATAATAGTCCCACCAGCAGTGTGTAAGAGTCCTTTCCCACTGCTTCTGCACAGAAAAGTGATTCTAACAAGAGTAAGGTGATAACTCATTGTGCTTTTAATTTGCATTTCTCTGATGATTAGTGATGTTGAACATTTTTTTCTTATGTTTGTTGGCCATTTGTTTATCTCCTTTTGAAAACTGTGTCCTTTGCCCACCTTTTAATGGGGTCATTTTTTTTTTCTTGCAGATTTGAATTTTTTTAGATTCTGGATATTAGGTTTTTATCAGATACGTGGTTTGAGAAAATTTCTTCCATTCTGTAGGTCATCTATTTGCTTTGTTGATTATTTCCTTAGCTGTGCATAAGATTTTTAATATAATCAAGTCCCATTTATTTATTTTTGTTGTGGCTATACTTGCCATTGGGGTCTTAGTCATAAATCCTAGACCAATATCTAGAAAAGTTTTCCCTACACTTGTTTCTAGAATTCTTATGGTTTAATGCCTTACACTGAAGTCTTTTAACCATCTTGACTTAATTTTTGTGAGTGGCAAGAGGTAGGAGTCTTGCTTCATTCTTCTGCATGTGGCTATCCAATTTTACCAACACCATTATGGAATTGGGCTTCTTTTCCCTGGCATATATCGTCATCTCCTTTGTCGAAGATCAGCTGGCCATATGTGGATGGTTTTATATCTTAGTTCTCTGTTCTCTCCCATTGGTCTTTGTCTGTATTTCTGTACCAATACCATGCTGTTTGGTTACTATCTTCTTATAGTATAGTTTGTAGTCTGGTGTCCCCAGATCGCAGCCTGGCACATAACGTGCTCAATAATTACCACCACTTTAAAAATGCTTAAAATGAGTCAGGTGCAGTGGCTCATGCCTGTAATGCTAGCACTTTGGGAGGTCGAACAGGGAGGATCACTTGAGCTCAGGAGTTCAACATGAGCTTGAGCAAGAGTGAAACTGTATCACTAAAAAAATTGAAAAATAACCTGGGCATTGTGGCAGATGTCTGTGGTTCAGCTACTTGAGAGGCTGAAGCAAGGGATATTGCTTGAATCCAAGAGTTTGAGGTTGCTGTGAGCTATGATGATGCCACGGCAATCTACCCAGGTTGACAGAGTGAGACTCTGTCTCAAAAAAATAAGTGAATGTAAATAAAAAATACTGTATCACTAAAAATGCTAATAATCATCAAGGCCTTTTGGCTGGCAGCAGGTCTGGCCTCAGTGCTGATGGTAGTGGACTGATCAGGGAGGTGGCTGCGGTAGCTTCCCCATCACAACTGTCTGCTGTAGAGAGGTCCTGGAGTTGCTCTAACTCATCATTTCCTAGAAAGGTGCATTTGGCAGTTTCTGGCAATTTTCCAAATGACTAATTCAGCTGAGGGTAAATCCTTGGACTATTCCTGGGCCTCAGTTTCCCCTCAATGCAAAGCAAGCAGTTCACCACCGACAGGAGAGATAGTTGAAGGAGCTAGCTTACACAAATTAGAATTTTCACTGAGCAATTATTAATTCCAATAAATATATTCGAGTACTTGCTATGTACTAGGTGTGGTGGTACTCATATTACATGCATTAAACAGCTATTGATGGAGGGGTCAATCATTTTCATACAATGAAAATTCTCAATATTTTCAGATAGAACCAAATAATCTCAGAATGAGAATAGGTGGTTAACTTATCTTTATAGTTCTGAGACTATTCATTTTATGTTATAATCTCTGACAGCAGAGTTTAATTGCAAGAAGAAAATATGACACTGTCCAGTTAAACAGGTGTTTTTAATACAGATGGTGGTAATCATTTCACGCATATGTTTTGTATCTTTAGGAAATATAACGATAATTTAAAAGCCTTCTGGAAATTTAAAAGTGCACCAGAACAGACAATTCGTTTTTATTTTTCTTACTTGCTGCTTAAGTTATATTGTCCAACTGGCTTATTTCTTGTTCCATCCTGACTGCAAAGATGTACTTACAAAAACCAGTTATAGCTAAGTATCCAGAATTGTTTGATCCCCAAGTTCCACAGCCTGCCGTCATGAACTCAATTTTATCTGTCAAAGTTAGAAACGAAATGAAATGCACAAACAGATCTATCTTGGTAATCATGCCAAGACTGCTTTTGTCTTAATGGTTTGGGCTTTTAGCAGGAATGTCATGGCAGGAGTTGGCTCAGGTCAGAAGCTGTAAAATCAAGCTGAATTTCCAAGGAAGAGGAGGAGATGAAAGAGATGAAAAGATCACCCCGGGGCAAGTCTGATTCCTGTCAGTTATGGTTTCCCAGGGTTCTTACCATTCTCCGCAGTCCTTTATTTTGCTTTTTCTCTGCCCAGATGCTATCTCTTTCATTAAAATCCCCTCTTCTTATTTGTTTGAGTGAACCCCTATTTAAAATTGGCTGTTTTTCAAAAGATAGCATTGCTAGAAGTCATATCCAGGTTTACAAGCTTTTTTATATGTCCTAGAATTATATTGTCAGAAAAAGTTTGTCTTTCAGTTCAGAAAGATTCCCTCCATCACCATTTTTTATTCCCTTATAAACAGATAGTGGTGTTGTCATCCTTATGGGGTGATCCTTTTAGCTTTAAGACAATAACCTTTACAGGGTGATGGTTTTAGCTTTTAAGACAAAGATCTTTCAATTTTCATCTTATTTGTTTTGTATGACATTCTGCTTCCTAGGCCACTGAAAACAAAAACAATAAAAAATTATATGTTTGGGGCACTCACTGTCCATGGGAAGTTAAGAGTTCAAATCAGGAAATTGCCAAGGATTTTGTGGTTTGTGGGCATAGCCAGTGGCCTGTGGTAGGTACTTGACTTTCTAAAAAAGTGAAACAATGGTTTAGAATATTTACTCCAAGTAAATATTTCATATGGTTTATTTTAAAATCTGGAACATCTTTATGAATTTTTCTCATTTTCAATGTACCTTTATTCTAGTTGCTGAATCCCTTAAAAAGTAATTGGACATCAGAATTGCTCAATTGCTCAGAGTTATATGCTCATGCTCTTTCTTTTATTACTGAAGATTAAATGAGGACCAAGGAACTTTCCTGGAATTTCATTTAAACATTTTTATTTACAGAAGAAGAAATCACAATTAGGTTTTAAATATATAAAATTAATCTGATCTAATCCCTTTGAATACATAGTCCATTTCATATGAGCTGACTAATACACAAAGTATTTCTTTTTATTTTCACTCACATAACATTAAAATATAATCTTAAGAATACTAATTAATAACCTCCCTGGCACAAGTAGGGAATACTGTCATGGTCTCTCAGCAGACATCTTGTCAATAATAACTATTGCTAGAGCCTTTTCTGACTGTAAGTGGCTTCCTAAATTAAATTGAATAATCAGTTACTGAGTGCTTATTATACGTCAGCTGTAACGCAAGGAATTATGGATAACAATATCAGAAGAACACGGCTTCTAGCCTTAAGGAATTTTGATCTAAGTCTAAGGGATTAGACAAACACATGATCATAATTTGAGGCAGAATTTGATAACTGTCAAAATAAAAATACAAACTGCTGTGAGAGTTTATAAGCTGAAGAAATAGGATGTGGTGAATGGGAAACAGGAACCAATCACAGCTTTTTGAAAGAGATGACATTTGAACTGGATCTTATAGAGGGCAGGGATTTGATAAGTGAATGTTCAAAAGGTAGGTCCTTCTAGGTGGTCAAAAAAATGGTGGTAGAAAAATGTCAAATGAAGTATGTTTTCCCTCTCTATCCTTCAGAATACCTAGGGTAAGACCTAGAAGCTCTGAGTGCAGAGAATAATGCAGGCTAACTGGCTACACTTCCAGAGCACATTTCCTCAGGGTAAAGGCAAAATCAGAAGTATCCTCAAAGGTACCTACAGGATGCTGTTTCTAACTTGCTGTAAAATTTTAGTGCATGTTTCCAGCTGTCAGATATCTAAAGTCGAATGTATTTTTAAACTTTGCCAAGATACTACGTGGGCAAAAATCTGTTCGTTTTTACTTTAGGGAATACACATAAACTTTTAAGTTTACTTTTATGTGTGTTTGTAATGGACAGAGATGCACACATATTCAAAATTCAAGAAAAGTAAAATAAGTTATTTAGAAAAAGTTTCATTGACAAAATACTCAGTTTACTCCCAAGGACTTTTGGAAAGGAAAAGAAGGTGAACAGAGACCTGGAAGATTATGACAGGTTCATGGAGTTCCTGGCCAACCATGAACCGGGACCTGTCATCTTAGCAAGAGAAAGTGGCTCAGAAGTTCAAAGGATTAAAGTAACCCACTCAACCCAGTTAAGAGTCCTGATCTTTAACTTGCTGTGAGTAAAGCTTACTGTCTCACATATCGAAAGGGTAACTAATTTATATACCAGCAATCGGACATATGAAGATTGAACTTTGGAAATAAGAGTGAAAGGAGGAAAAAAAATCAGAATTATTTTTCTTTCTTCGCAGGGATTCTGATTTGGGAAGGCAATATCACCTTCCCAAATAGTGTGTGCTGGTATCCTCCTCTGTGCTGTGTTGTGTCAGGAAGGCTATCTAAACATGTAATTCCAAAACTGCATTTAGTTTTCTGTCTTCTGGTCTGAAATGAATAGGGAAATACACACATATTTCTTTTCAGTTCATGAATCCTTTCAGAAAGCTGCAGTGAGAAAATGAAGGTTTCTTTTTTCACAAATAGCGTGACATATTTGGTAAGAGAAGTGTAAATGTGAGAGGGGGAGAACCAAAAATGTAGTTATCTGAAGGCTTGGCGTGTAGACATACACTCCATCTAGACGAGTGAAGCTGTCTCCAACCTGGTTTACCTTCTCCTAAGTCTCCACATATTCTACCCATCATATATGCTGCTAAGGGCTTGAAAGCACTTTTTAAAATACCCACCAAAAGTAAAAAAATAACAACAACAACAAACCCTTAAATTGTTCCCCATGGCCTATATGGGGACAGATTCTCTGACATTTAGGACTTTCCAAAATGTATCGACATTCTTTCCCTATTAATTCAATCACTCTTTTAATCCTTTAGCATTTCTCAGCACCTCCTCTCTGGCTGGCACTACTCTGGTACAGAAAATCTTCTTGCTCTCAGGCAGACACATTCTTGTACCTCAGTACAATCCTTTGCATTAGCTCAGATGATGGTCAGCAGAAAGTTTTGTGTTATGTTCTGTTTATCAACATAGGTGGTATCTTCTTTCTATTGCAAATAGAAAAGTGTTAAGTAGAAACGCATCCATTCTTAAAGGCCTAACTCACATCTTCTCCAATTATGAAGTTTGCTGTATTAGACTAAATTCCATTTTCTGTAATATCCTTTGATTATAGATGTTTTGTACTTACATCTGACTCATGCTTGTCAATGTTTTGCTTTTCTTGTCACTTAGCTAATAAATACCGATTTATTTCCATTAGTCATTCCCTTCACAAGCCAATTTTTCTATTTCATTGATCAGCCCCGTCTTTCTTCTTTGAACTTGCTCTAATTTATCTGAATTTGTTAACACTGATGTATTCAGAGTAAAATATTCTGGGAGGACTCATGTTAAAATCCTGTAGAGTAGGATCCATCTGTTTTTACCAAATTCAGTCATTATTGTGCAGATCTTATTCTTATAGTTTCTTACACATACTTCTAGTTAAACATACCATATTTGACCATTTATGAATCTATCTTAGTAGATTGTGATATCTGAAAAGGAAGGATGTTTTAGTCATCCAGTAGATATTTTGTGAATTGAATGTTATACTTCTATGGAAATTTCTGCTAATAATATTAATACTAATACTAAAATACTAATGATATTTTCTCTACTAATAGTAAATATACTAATACTAAATAATATTTAGTATTTGCTGTGTCTATGGTTTACCAGATATTCATGGAAGAAATATTGAGGTGTTTATGTCAGTTGTAAGCTCAATGGAAGTCATGAAGGTGATACAATACCACAAAGCTAATGAAACTTTTGTCAGCAGTACATGAAATATAGTGTCCGTAAAAGAGGGGTTGTAACTCCATTGGATTTTCAACTTTGAGATGTTATTAGAAATACTTAATTTAGGTGTATGCGCCAATCCAGTTTTAGAAAGATTTTGAACGCACACAGACTAAGGGAATTAGGATGGCAAAAAGTCTCAAAAAATGACCCTCTATAAAACATGGTTGAATTAATAAGGACGTTTGGTCTAAGGAAGAAAGGCTTTGAGAAAGAAGGTGGCTAACTGTGTAAATATTTGAAAGCCTTTGGTGTGAAGGAGAAATTGAATTTTCTGATTTTGTTTCCCGAAGGCAGAACAAGTGCTAAAGGGTAGTAATCACAGGGAAGACTGTTACTGCTAAATATAACAAAGAAATAGAATAATGAGTTCCAAGTACCTTGAGCTTCTAATAGGTGGGGAAAGACCAGAATCAAAATGGAATATATCATAACCAAGCATGGTGTGACCTAATATGACACACACGTGCCACCAGAAGAGCATGAAAACTATTTATTAGGGGTTTGGTAGAGAAGAGAATTAATGATTACACAGTTCTGGGGTATCTTCCAAGTTGAAATTTCATGATCTTTTTAAAATCAAGTTATATTGTTAAAATGTAACATGTAGATAGTCACAGAGAGGTTTTGGAAAGCTGGTGGCCTGAATTTGGCTCCGTTTTCCTTAGTACCAGTTCCATCTCGTCCAAATTGATGCTGGCTCAAAGAAGAAATGAAAATTGCCCTTTCATATTATCTAGGAAGCAATAAAAAGAATACTTTTCTCAAAACCTACAGGACATAGTGACAACTTGACCGAGAAGTTAAGCTGCAGATGCTTTCATTAGTAAAGAAGAAAGATGAAAAAGAAAAGAACTCAGTTCTAATCTCATTAGAACAAGAATAACCCAGTAAGTGAAAACATATCAGAAAGAGGAAATTAGCATCAGGTACACGTCCGAAAATCTATTAACATAACCTGATGCAAAAATAAATTAAATGTGTATTTATGAGTACTTGCTAGAGATGCATTTGATAAAATTTGAGGCCTTCCTTATAATATATTTCAAAGTAAAATACTAATAAGAAAACTACCTAAATACAATAGGCTATGTACCATAAATGAGGAGGGAATATTATGCTAGAAAAAAAGGTTAAAACCATTTAAAATTGGAAGGATAGCTATTATTGCCATTATTAAAAAATATCTTGAAGAGTTTTGCAAATCCTTATGTACTAAACTCTGTTGTTCCCTAATGCACACTTACTTGATGTGTTGAATTGTTCACTTTCTGCAGACATTATAACCTTCCTGTATAAACATGGCTCGTTGTGGGTTTTATTTTTTCCCACTGATTAATATGCCAATTATTATCCCTAAATTTTGCATTTGTAGGAAAGATAGTGTCTTTAATATTACTATTAATAAGAAGTTTTTAAAAAATATTCTCTTCTCTGTTTTACCAGATGAATTTTATAAATGTCATTTTTTCCTCACCACTATCATTTTCTACCATAATCATTTTCAGTGAATTACTCTATCCCTTTCATGAAGTTCCTAGTTAAAGAACACGACTAAGTAATTGTTCAACATATATTTAAAATATAAATGTTGATGCTTAAGAAGCTGGTATCTGGGATAGAAAAAACCAGGAGAGTAGCCACCTTGATAGAATTTTCTCTGAGTTTGGTACCTGGTACACTGTCAATGTCTTCTCCTTACATTCACAAACGAAAAGTGACAGAGCTGAACATAGATTTTTGAGTCTCAATCTTTTCCCTCAAAACTCAATGTCTATACAATAGTATACGTTACAGAGAAAACAGAATCCAGTGTTATTTTTTAATCTTAAAGTTGGCCCTTTCTTTGTATAGATGTGTATGGGTTGCTTCGCATTTCAAATTTTTAAAACCTCATTTAAAAATCAATTAATGATATTTTACTCTTTGTTAGTAACTCTGTCATGTTCTGGACAGTTTTTCTCTTTGGAAATGCCTGTTATTTACAGATTATACTCAGTGGTGTTTCCTTCTTTTCTTTGTTCTTATTTTTGCGACGTTAATTTTCCTTTATTTTGCTCATGGAATATTTGTCAAGTTTCTCCTTGCTATTACTTACTGAGTGTCCCCTCCCCTTTACCATCAAGTCTCCATTTAGGGTTTCAAATGAGGGATATTGGATGAGGCTTGTATTAAAGAGCTAACTGATCAGTTGATTTTCTAAATAAGTTTCTTCTTATCAACTACAATGTTTTTTTACAGGTACTTTCCTCTGAGCATTACTGAGCTAAGCAAACAGACATAGTCTGTAGGAAAAAATCTTATTAGTAGAATTCTCTTTGAGCTCTTAGAATATTGCTCTGTTTGCTTGTACTGAAGAAAATTTTCATAATCTTCCATTTCATTCTCATGAATTGTTTTCCATTTTGGTTAAGTCATTATTCAATGTTTATACTGTAATGACCATATTAAATATCATTCACAGTTGGGCAATATACTGTGCAATGATCATACTTTCTTCATGTACAAATTGTTCTTTTCTTGCGCTTACAATGCCCACTTTTTCATTCTTCCTAGAGCTGTCCATTGTCCTGCCATAATCTGGACTGTTTTTCTCTATGTCTGCTACAAAGCTACCATCCTGGTGACTCTCTTCTCTGGCCACCCTGCGACTTGCTTCTCTTTTATGTTAGAGCTTCCCTCCTCTTCTTCCTCCTTTTTTTTTTTTTTAAGGTGATTAATTCAATGATTTTAGTGAAATAACATTCAGATGTCTTAGAAAGGGTCTGTGAATTCTTAGATGTCTGAAAACACACTTGATTATTAGTGGATTAGTATTTGGGACTTTGCAAAATTTGTAACCCCCAAATCACTACTCACAGGGCTCTTTTGGTGAGTTGGACACATGCATAGAGTGACAAAAATTCTGAGTCACTGGATGAACCTGTTCTCACCTGGGGTTGAACAAGGTGGCATTCTGGCTCCTTGTTTCAGCTCTCATACTGTAAGTAAGTATCCTTATGATACACGCAGTGCCCTGTTTTTACATTTTTGTGCTTTCTCTTGGTGATTTAGCTGTTTAAAATTCTCCCCACGTATAGTGCTAAAGTGCTGTCTTAGTGTTCCTAAGCACAAGAAAGCTGTGATGGTCCTTCTAGAGAAAGTACATATTGTCAGAAATCCTTTCAGGCAGGAGTCACAGTGCTGCTGGCTGTGAGTTAATGTTAATGCATCAATAATGCATATTAAATGAAGAATCTTTAAACACAAACACACATACAACAAGTTTAGGTATTGACTGCTTGGCAATAATGTCGTGACCAGAGGCTCAGAGGTATCTAGCCCTACTATTTCCCCTAGGGGAAACGGTTCAGTATTTGCTAATCAGTGTTTGCAGAGACATTATAGACTCTACGTACTTCAAAAATAACAAGAACCAACTGTATCTCTTTCCATCTTCATACTTGATTGATAGTGTGTTCAACTTGGTTAATGGTCTGGACCCTCATGATGGAAATAATTTTTCCTCAAAAATTTGAAGGTGTTATTCCATTGTCTGCAGGTTTCTCTTCCTGATATGGCTTTAACTCTGCTACTTGGATATTTAAGGCCTTCTTACCTATTTTAAACTGTCTTAGTTGGGGCATCTTTCATTTACGGTGTGGAGCACTTTTCTATTTGAAAACTCATTTCGTTCAACTTTAGAATATTTTCTTACATTACTTATTTGATAATGTTGTCTTTTTCAGTTTTCTGTTTGTGAAACCACTGTTAGCTTGGTATTGACCTCCTGGAGGGAGGCTCCAATTATTTTTAAGTCTTTACTATTTTCCATCTCCTTATCTTTTTGGTCTTTTAAATTCATATTTCAAACTTTGATGGAATTTTTATTTCTGCTATAATACTTTTATTTGCTAAAAATTTTTCTTTCTGTTCTCTCTCTATATTTTTAATAATATTTTTAAATACAGATGCAATATATGAGGATTGTCCAGAAAGTATCCAACCATGTAGAATGAAAAAAACAGTATTAACAGTGGCTGGAGACTTTCCAGGCAGCCCTTGTATTTTCTTATTTCTAGAGCTATTAATTATGGACTTAATTTTTTTCTTTTTCTTAGTTTAGTTTAATTTTATGCTCCCTATATTGTCTCTATTTCTGTGGAATTCTGATTTTCTCTGGAGTTTCTCTTTCATATTAGAATATTTCCTCAGATGTCTGGTGGTTTTTTGCTAGTTGATCATATTTCAGAGCAAGACACCAAAAATCTGCCAGGAAGCCTTGTGAGTGAGTGTGTATATGTGTGTATTGTGTGTGTGTGTGAGAGAGAGAGACCACACAGGGTTTGCTGACAGATGAAATTCATTAAAGTGTGGTGAAGCAGAGTCCTAACAATTTAGTGGGATTGTCTAATGTCAGTATCTGGTGACAAATTTTCTCATAGAGAGTAAACTGCTAGTTCTAAAATAAAGAGAAGTCTCATCCTGGTCTAATATTGAAAAATAATGGCATTTTGGGTTATCCCAATTTTTTCATATGCCATTAAGATAGTAGTAAATTTTTTTTTTCTCAAATGTAAAGCAAGAGGACAGATCAGGGTCTTAGGAAATAACATGCTATCTGGCACCCAGCAAATATTTAACAATTGTGTATTAATTTTTTTATTTTTTCTGCAGGTTTTTTGGCCCGGGCCAGGTTTGAACCTACCACCTCTGGTACATGGGGCCAGAGCCCGACTCTTTGAGCCACAGGCATTGCCCCATTTGTGTATTAATTTTCATTCTAATGGTGAGATCTATCACAAAGCAAAAGGAGTTTCTTTTTGAAGACACCCAATTTTCAAAATCAAGAAAAAAGAGAAAGAAGAAGTAGGAGTGGATGTGGTGAAGGGAGGAAGTAGGAGAAGGAGAGAAAAGGAAGAGAGAGGGAAAGAGACAGAAAAGAAAAGGAAAAGAGGAAGGAGAGGGAGAAAAACAGCATGAGGAGGAAAGCAAGAGGCATCAGAGGGGAGGCAGGATGGCAGGCTGGGACACGAATCGCCACATCTTCTCAGAAGGAAGGAAAAGTCTCAGATGAAAAAACATAGCCTAGGTGTAATTCTGAGGGGAAAGTGCCAGAACCTCCTGGAGATTCCAGAGCAGGTGTCCTCGAATTACTGCCCATGGGCTACAAGCAGGCTGCCTAGGACATTTATCCGGCCACCAGGTGTTTTTGCCACCGCTGCCTGTCCTGCTTAGCAGCGGACGGGTCCGGCCCGTAGTCCGGCCCTCCAGCAGTCTGAGGGATAGTAAACTGGTCCCCTGTTTAAAGTTTGAGGACCCCTGTTCCAGAGGAAGAAGTTGTGGAGCAAGAAGCAGCAGCAGCAGCAGCAAGATTTTGGCTGAGGTCAACCCACAAGGAAGTTGGAACACCATGGAAAAGACAGGTGGGGACTTGCTGCGTCTCCCCTCACACCTCTGGCGGGCTGCACGCTCCCCAACTGTTGGGGAGGGTTTCTAACTTCACGAGCTCCAAAGCTGCTGCTACTTTTTTTTTTCTTGAGACAGATTTTTACTTTGTTGCCTTTGATAGAGTGCTGCGGTGTCATAGCTCATAACAACCTCAAACTCTTGGGCTCAAGTGATTCTCTTGCCTCAGCCTCTCAAGCAGCTGAGACTGCAGGTGCCCGCCTCAACGCCCGGCTATTTTTAGAAAGACCGGGTCTCACTCCGGCTCAGGCTGGTCTGGAACTTGTGAGCTCAAGCAATCCAGGGTGCCTCGGCCTCCCAGAGTGCTGGGATGAGAGGCGTGAGCCACTGAGCCCGGCAGTTGCTGCCACTTGCCCAGAACGGAGCCCCAGGCTGCAGCCCCCTGAGGATGGCTCCCCCACACCACGTAACAAGCCGAGGGAGTGAGGCTGGTACCATAAGGATTTCTGCCCTTTGTCAGGCTCTGTTCTCCCCATGGGGTTTCAGCCCTTTGGTTTCCTTGTCACTGGTCCCCACACAAATATTTCCTAACATCTACCCAGACCTTGGTGGCCACGGGGGTCTTGTGGGAACTGTGTGATCCCAGCGCTTGGACATTCAGGGTGGGCTTTCTTCAAGAGGGCAGGGTGCAGCAGGCTGGGGGAACCCTTGGCACAAAGGGGACCAGCGTGCCAGCTCTCATGGTCAGACTGTTCCCCTCTTCCTCCCCTGTCCCGCCCAGCTGCTGAGGCAGCCATGACAGCTCCGCAGTGAGCTGGGACAGGGCCCCACGGGTTGACAGCGCTGAAGTCTCAGGAACAGCCGCTTCCCTTCTGCTGGTGCGCCCACCACACCAAGGCTTCCATGCCTTTCCTCTTACAGACCTGCCGCAGAACGAGGGGCGCTCACAGTCTGGGCCCCCTGCCTTCCAGCTCACCGTGGGGCTGCGCTCGGGCTGCTTCAGTAGAGCAAGGGTCCCCCTCTACTGAAGGGTCCCGCTCTACTGAAGGGTCCTGGAGGGACAGTAACCTGCTTGAGCACTGCACAGGCAACTTGGGACCACACGCTTTTGGCACTGTCAGGGATCGGTTTGGCGGATCAGGTGACAGGCCTTTACTAACGGGTACAAAGGAGAGATTTGTGAACTAATAATCTGGGCAGATGAGGGAACCAACATAGGCAGAACTAAAAGGACTCTGTAGAGTAGGTCTGAGCCACAGCACACTCCCGGGGCGCCCCACCCACCACAGGCAAGCTGAGCTTCCCCTGCAGAGCGGGACCTGGGCAGGGCAGCTGCAGCCCGGGCACCTTTGTGGCCCAGGAGGCTAGTTGGTGCTGCTGCACGTGGCTAGACACTGGAAGGAGACTTGCATCTGCAGGGTAAGGGGAAAAGGGGGAGTTATTTTTATCTCCGTCAGCAGATTGGAGTTCCCAAGCAACGCATTGTATTATAGACACCAGCTTATTTGTCTTATCCTCTTCATTAGATTATAACCTTCTTGAAGGCAAACCTTCACCCAACTTACTGTGGTGTAAGAATTAGGTTCTTATTTTTTATTTTAACAATTTCCAGTCCATCACAGTGTGGTAATTTTGTACAAAATTGTATACTTAGATGTCATAGCAGTATCAAAACGCTATAAAAGATACTTTTATAGTAAAAGTACAGTCCTTACTCTTTCTGTATTTATGTCTTGGTAAAATGGTCAAACCCAGCTCACTGATCGGCATTTGTTTTACTGAATCCACTATCAGAATCACCAGAATCCACCAGAATCTTTGCTTCTTGCTTGGCAGCTACTAACTGAACCTAAACAAAATTTTGTAGTGAACAATACTATCTAAATATAACTGAACTGATACTTAACAATAGCAGTAAAGATTCTGAAAATGAAGTCTCAGTTTGAATGAAATTGCATCGTAACATCCATTTCTTGTTTTTAGTTTGTAATTTTATAATTTGGAGGTTTAACTGTTTAGGCAGCTAACAGTGCTCTCAGAAATAACATGAATTGCAGAACTTTTCAAACATTCGATATTTAAGTCTCAATAATTTTGGTACCACCCTTCATATGACATTGTCAAAGATAAATGTCTAAATATTTTACTAAGTTCTTTAGCAGTGATATTTATTTGGTGCTGTGATAGTTGAAACGTGGTAGGAAAGCTCAATATTTAATCATGGTAATTGGAAACTATCTCTGCCTAGTAGGCTAGTTTAGAATAGCAGCTGACATTGTTATCACATAATATTTTGCACATACACATTGCCCTTCAAATGATGAATTGATACACTTAATAAAATCAGGCAGCTGTTCCTTGCACAAAGGGCAGCAAAGCTATCAAGTCCTTTCTGAAGAGCTTCAAGACCAAACCTGGCAACTTAAAAAAATTAGAAATGGATACTTTGATTTATTGGGCATCCCCCTAATCTCTGCCTTTCTAGCCTTACATGGGAATTTGGAGTACTTAGCCTGCCATAGGCCTACTGAGATTAATGTGGATAATCAAAGATGTGTGATTTATAGAACCTATCTTTGAAATAACTTCTCTAGAGAGCTTTACTTTTTAAAAGACTTTCAAGATTTTTAGTATCCAATTGGGCTATCACCTATACTTCCTTGAAATGCCACCTGCATGATGTGATAATGTAGCCAATATCTGGAAGAAATGTCTCATCAAAAATGTCTCATCTTTTATATGCTTTTTAGTGAAGCTGAGGGAAACTGTAGTTAAGGGTTGCCTACCTTTGCGTCAAACCACAGTCACATTATTTTATTTTGAAGCAGAATGTGTCCTGCAGCTTCTAATGGTACATTTTGAATGTGATTTAGTAAAATTTTTACCAAGGAAATAATAAGGTTTCTAAGAACATGAAACATTTAAGGCTTGACTTTTCATTTTAATATCTACCTTAGCTGGCAAGCTAAAATATAGCCACTTAATGTATTTTCTTTTTAACTGATAAGCCCTTAAAGTGTAAGTGAATCCTGGCATGTCCGGAGAGTTGGCAGCTATCGATTATACTGTGATAACTGATTTATTCCACAGAGTTCAGGAGAAAATCCCTTTGATTCAAAAAGTATTTCTGTACTTTGAAAATGTCATTAAAAGTGTTGAAAAGGTCACAATTTAAGATTGATGAAATAAAGATTAGTCATTCCTGGCTGAATGAACAGAATGTCATTGGGAAGTGAGGCTTTAAAAGTTTTGCTAGCACTTTCATAATGCAAATCTGGCATTCCAATGCCTTTAAAAGCAATAAAGAACTCTTTATGTACATAATTATTTTCCTGAATAATTATAGTTATTATTTAGAAATTTGTGATGATTCAAGTGCACAGGAAACTCAAAAGACAGCATGAAGTGTTAGGACACATGAAATGGCCAGATTTTTAAGCAAAAGCCCTAGACTGGGCTCCATTCCAAAATGACTACCAATACTCTGCTTGTCCTTATGAAGATTTCATCAAGCTTCTGGATCTCAGCTTTCTGGTATTAAAGGAATGATGATGTTTATTTAATCTGTGTGAGAATCAGCAAGGATTCATTGAACAAGACAAAGTGAAGGATAATCAATACTTTGAACCATCTTAGTTGAATGCTGTTTACACTGCCAGGAAATTATTCACATAATCATACATGATTCAAGTGGAAATTCACTTTCAGTATATTTTATGGAGTTAAAAAAAGAAATGTATTCTCTTCAAGTAACCTTAATTACTTTTCTTTGAGATGAAATGAAGGTAGTCGAATGAATAAAATCAAAAGAATTTATTTTGCATTCTTATTTCTAGTGAGTGAGTGTTTTCAGGAGTGATTTTTTTTTAAAATTTCAGATTAATATGAGGCCACCAATGATTAGGTTATATTACTTGCATTTGTCAGGCAAAGTCCAAGTTGTAGTAGGGCCCTTCACCCAGTGGGTGCACTGTGTACCCTTATATTGTGCCCATTGGGTGAGAGCTTACCAATTGCTCCCCTCTCCCTTATCTCTTCTCCCCTCTTCCCTATTTGAATTTATTTGTTTTTATTTCATGTGGACATGCAGTGCTAAAAGTAGACTTTATATTTGACCCCACAATCCTATTACTAGGTATCTACCCAGATGAAAAAGAAATTATTTTCCCATAAGGACACATGCACTAGAATGTTTATTGCAGCTCAGTTCACAATTGCCCACATGTGGAATTAACCTCAGTGCCCATCTGTACATGAATGGACTAATAAACTGTGGCATGTGTATACCATGGAATATTATTCATCTGTAAAAAGAGATGGTAACTTTACATCTTTTGTGTTAACCTAGATGGAGTTGAAGAATATTTTCCTTAGTAAAGTATCACAAGAATGGAAAAGCAAGTATCCGATGTTAAATACTATTATGAAACCTATACAAAAACAAGTTCAGGACTGATTTTAAAAGAGTATTGGAATAATCTTATTTTAAAATGAATCAACAACATTCTCTGGGTAGCATTTCTATATATGAGAGTAAATAATTTTAACCATCATTTCTGTTTTATTCACATGTACATTTAAAAAAACATATTTTATCATCAGACTGTATGATTATCTTTCCTTGAAAACAGTGGCTGTAGCACTAAGAAAACACTGGTAGCTGCATGAGTTAATACACCTCTCAACTTCTCAAAGCTTTGTTTTAAATTTGATTCCATAACATCACTTAAGCATCACTTAAGATCATCTCTTCTCATGGATGAGATCTAGAGGGGCCAAGTTAACATATTCTTTTTTTTTTTTTTTGAGACAGAGTCTCACTATGTCACCCTTTGGTAGAATGCTATGGCGTTACAGCTCACAGCAACCTCAAACTCTTGGGCTTAAGTGGATTCTCTTACCTCAGCCTCCCAAGTAGCTGGGATGACAGGCACACGTCACAATACCCAGTTATTTTTTGTTGTTGTCATTGGTTGTTTAGCAGGTCCACGCTGGGTTCAAACCCACCAGCTGCGGTACATGTGGCTGGCACCCTAACTATTGAGCTACTGGCGCCAAGCCTACATAATAATTCATTTTATTATGTGTAGCTATTTGATGTCTATAAGTTACTTTGGCTTATTTAGAATTGTGTGATATAAGGTGGTCATAAATCCTCCATAGATTTTACAGGACTTCTCACAAGACTTTCCTTTTAAAAATATTTAAATAGTGGGAATTATTTCAAACCAAAAGTTTAGAAGGTACAGATGGATTTTTGTAGTCAATATTATTTAAGCTACAATTTTAACAATATTTTGTCTTAAATACATAGCTTATGTGATTTTCTATCAGGTTGGATAATTTTTTTTTTTTTTTTGAGACAGAGTCTCACTCTGTGCCTTGGGTAGAGTGCTGTGGCATCATAGCTCACAGCAACCTCAAACTCTTGGGTTCAAGGGATCTTCTTCCCTCAGTCTCCCAAGTAGCTGGGGCTACAGGTGTAAATAAATTTAATAATTATATGCTCCTCTTTTCACTCCCTCTTTCTCTTTTCTCACTCCCTCTATAATCACAGATCAATTTTTAAATGCCTTACTCTATTATGACAAAAGATCTCATCCAACATTTTTTTGAGGGGGAAGTTGTCTATAATATATAATGATACCAATTTTCAAAGTAAAACTGATATGAATTGTGACATTTGGTTTAATGTGACACTTTATTATATGAACAGATTAGATAGTGGTAGAAGTGCTGATAATACTCTTTTTGAAATATCATCAGCTATAAAGTACTGCACCAATGCTTTCTTTATAAGCAGAACTTAAATAAATCTATTTAATGATCCTATGCATTTTCTTCCCTCTATGTAACACTACATTCCTGCCTGCTATAATCTGCAATTACTCCCTTTTCCCTGAGGAGAACATTTCACCGGAGAAATAAAAGCCGTTTCAGTCACAATCAGCCCCTCCGTTTCCTAAGACACTTTTTTTTTTTAATTGTAAGGACTGAGGAAGGTTCTTTTTGATGACTGTACTGTATTTTATTATTGAAGAGTAATGAATTCTTCCTTCTTAAAAATGCATCCTGGAGCCCAGGCATTCAAGATACCCCTGTCAAAACATGCACATACGTGATTGATTACCCAATTTATTGGTGATATTGTATATGCCATCATAGTGCAGTTTAAATGATTTTGACAAGTACAGAAGAGTGCCATTGGCAGGTGCAGAAATAAATGATGGGTTTAAGCTTTCAAATGTTTTTACAACATTTCACTGAGTGGCAGGTTGATAAATTAAAATTACAGTTGTAGCATCAGGCCTGAAAGCACAACTGCTTTAGATTACAAAAATAGTGCATGGAAACTGTGTGTACTCTCTGGAGAAGTAGCCTGGAGGGTGTTGAGAAAAAATGTAGCAAGTACAGTTGCTAAAGAAATCATTAATTTTGTGGTAGCACTGTCTGAAACTAATAAAACAAAAAAATAGATTTTTAGAAGAAGAAAATTGGCTTTATCCCCTCATCCCCTTTTCCCTGGAGATGTAGAGAAAATTGAAACCACATCATGAAAAGACAGGCATTGAATTGGCCATTAGTAATTCCATGATGTCAGATGGGCTGATTTAAAGCTTAGGGACAGTTTCCTGTTAACCTTCCCTTAGTTTCCACATTGCACCTAGACTTTAGCTTGTCATACTGTTACCATTATCCCACCAAATCAAGGCAAGAAACTTCTCAGACATCACTCAATTATTCACTGACTCCGATAGTTTTAAAGGAAGGAAAGTGGTATTTCCTTTACATCCTTAGTTCATTCTATTCAAGTCCTGTATCTTTTCAAGTTATGTCTACACTACTTCAATAGCTTTCTAAATGGCTCTCCTCTGACCTCATTTGTGGTAACGTCATTTTCCAGTTAAAAGCAAAACAGACGCTCAAGCAAATAGACATACATCATCCAGGGACCCTACTTCACCAGTAGAATGGTCAGTAAGTTCACCAGTAAGAGTAGAATAATTTCTCAATACACTCTCCCTTACCGTGACAATCTTCCTTGTGTTTTTCCTGGACTTCCAAGCTTGCTGGACTGGGATGTCTGAAAAGCTCCCAGTAGTGGCCTCTGCTGTTGCTCGACCAATTCTTTTTCCCAGAAATGCCACAATAGCTTCTATTGAATTCTTACCTTACCTTGAGGATAAAGTTGGATTTTACTTTTGTCTTGAAAATTTTCCTGACAATCTGGCCAATTTCTTTAACCTTTCAGTTACTAAATTACGACAACCTCTTAATTCCTGAATGATTGGAAGACAGCAATCGCTTGACAGCATTCGTGTAATTTACCTTGTGCTTAATGCTCTGCTGCCAGCCATCCCTAAGTTAGTATGGCTTTCCCTGTTTCATGCTCCTGTTATGGAGTTTTTAATATGACACCCCATGATTTATATCAATCTATATCCATTCTGGAAATGTCTTCCTGTTTTCATGCTGCTGTTTTAATTTCATCTTGTTGATCTTCCTCGAAGAGCTCATCCAATGAGGATCCTTCACTCCTGTGCTAATTTCATTGCCTTTTAAAGTTAAAGTTCAATTCCATTACCATCTTTCTAAAATATTTAGGCCTTTGGATTCAATTTGTCAACATTTCTGTGATTCACTAAAACGTACCTCTTTAGAAAAGATTCATAATGTAATTGTTGCATGTAATATTAATAAGTGGTCTTTGTTTAGCATTTTACTATGTATTGCCTATTGTTCCAAGCACTTTAAGCTTATTTGTAATAGTCATAAGAATTAATTACTACCTTAGGTGAGAAATGGAAGCTCAGGAAAGTTAAACAAATTGCCCAAGGCACCTAGCTAGGAAGTGACAGTTTGAATAGGATTCAAACTAAGGAAATCAAATCATGGAATTTAGATGTTTAAAGCAGGAGGCTAATAATATAGCACCTTTTACTAAACACAAGGTCTCCTACAAAACCTGAATAAAAGTAAAACAGAGTAACTCTTTAACTTGGTAAGAATGCCAAAATTTAATAATGTCTTCATAATAGTGGAAGTATGCTGAAGATTCAAATTCAGTTTCAAGACAAGAAAGAAAAGGGGGAAAACATCCCCCTCAGAAAATGATTTCATGAAATACTGCTGGTAGTAATTATGAGGGTCAGTTTCAGATACAGGGCAGGCTTTTCTGCCCTGACAGTGTTCACACCCTTTTATTTGGACTTAGCAGAATAGATCCCATATGTATCAAGGGGTTGAAGAAATCCAGGCTTGGCTGGGCCATGATCAGCTCATCATAGAGCCAGTGCCTCACTAGAGATAAATATAATAATTCCGGAACTTGTATTCTTAATGTAATATTAAAAATCTCCCAATACAATTGGGAAATAACATATTCAGAAATATGAGGTTGGACAATAAAGTTCGTGAACACATTCTAGCAAAAGTGCTACGTATCATATTGCTGAATATCATTGTGGTCATCTTCAAAGCACTCTCCCCTGGGAAGCTATGCACTGACCCCAGTGTCTAGTCCACCAGTTGTGAAACTCTTTTTCTGGAATGGCCATCAGAACTGTTGTCATGTGAGGTCTGATAATGAAGCTCGTGAACTCATCCTATTAAAAGGGCTACATGCCTTATTTCTGAATATCCTTACATTTACCAGATGGCCAAGGGGAGCACTTCAGAGGTGACCATAGTGATATTCAGCAATGAAGTATGCAGCACTTTTTCTAGGATGAGTTCCTGAACTTAAGTGTCTGACCTCATGTATCAATATAATTTTTAAATTGTTCTGAGTTATTTAAACTATTCTGATATAGTGAAAAAAAAACTGAAAAAATTTTGCCAGTGTCATAATCATCCTCATAATAAAGCTATTCATGAAAAAACTCAACTAAAAAACCAGAGTAAGTCAAATTTCAATTTCAAAACATAATTGGTTAATATTCAAGTCATCTTTTAAGAAGGCTAACTTCATGCTGATGAGGTACGAAGAAATAGTTCACATGAATATTGTCCTCTGGTGACTTGAGAGTGCGTGTTAAAATTGGCTCAGTGTCTAAAAGGTATTAACAGTTGGTGTTGTACTTGGACTGTACTGACATGTCCTTCACCATGAGAACCTTGAACTTTACATGAAGGATTTTAGTTTCCCTCTGATCTATATTTTTCATTAAAAAGCTATAAAAATCTTTTTTCAAGGCAAGACTGCTTTTTGTATCTGAGAGTCTTAATTGAGATGATCACTCTGTTCACATTTTTAAATGCAAACTTGAGATTTGTTTGCCCCCAACTTATTTCCAAAATCAGAATCTATTTGATGCCACATAAAAGGAAGCATTTGCCAGCAGTTTTATTAATTGCTCTAAAAGGTTGATTAAAATATTAACCACTTAGCACTCATTAAGCACCCAAGGTGAAAACTCCGAACTCAAAAAAGACTTTGCTTAACATTTATTTTTGTTAGGTGGGTGATACGGCAAGAATTTTAGTATTTGAATTTATTTTGTAAGTGTATTTTATTTGATAATATAAACATGTCTAATGTTATATAGTTATAATAAATTTAAGTATATTTAATAAATATATTCTATTATGCATTTAAATACAATTTGTTTATAATAATTTGAAGTAGAAAATTATTGATATTGATAAAGCTTAATAAATCTTATTGATAAATCAAGATAAATCTTGATAAACAGATTTATTAAATATTTAACATTAAATATATTATTTAATATTTTAAAATTAAAAGTACAATATAATCTCACCTTAGATCTAAGATGATATCAGAATTAATATTTATGCACCTTAGCACAGGCAGTGTGGCAACTTTGATGTGCTGGGGTTATCGCATCTATTGTGGTCTCTGACGGGTGATCTCCAAGACAGATCTAGCCTCCACCATATGCATTCAAAGCAGGAAGGGACTGTGAGAAGCTACATTTTAAAGATTTTCTGAACAGATTCTAAAAATGGTCAGCTTCTATAAGAACAACTTGTGTATGTGTGTATGAAGATGATGGAGGAGGATGGAAGCTGCGTGTAGACAATGGCCCCAAAGCCTGGCAGGTGTTAGAATAGCCTGAGTGGCTTTGGGAAACACTGTGTCTATTGACCTTCACTGGGTGACCAGAACCAGATTCTGGGATGGGTCTTCATGCCTCACCCCAGGCACGTTAGAAAGAAACTATATGAAGTGAGGCAAAGAGAAGCTATGTAGTTCCTTTATTAATCATTTCCTGATGTGTGTGCAGAAAAGATCTTATATCAACATATGGTTGAAGACCAGAGAGATCTGAGATCTTACTCAACCTCCTTTCATTATTCCTTGATCCTTGTCAGCAACCAAATTATTTTCCTGTGTATAAATTTCTTCAACAGTTTTTTCCCATTCATTGCTAGATTCAGGTTGAGTTTATGTTGTGATACTTTAAAATTTTATTTTCAAATCAGTGTAGCACATTAATCCGGGGAAGAATCTGGCTCTCTAATTTATATTAAGACATGCACACTAAAAATGTGTCACTATTTATATTTTAAACATTTAAATGACAGTGAGTAGTGTTCATCATTAAATTCCAAAACAATATCTGTACTCGGCTTGATAGCTCATTTCATCTCAATTTTTATTTTTTCCCCATTATAAAACCTTCTTTTGGTTTTCACATGTAATTCAGAGCACTCCCTATAAAAACGAAGCATTATTCTTGGAACCATTTTCAAGTTCTCTGAGTTGAGAGCATTACCCATGATTATACCTTCCATAACAGCAGTAATAGCTCCTACTTAAGCACAATTCCTGTGTGCAGAACAGTGGCAAATGCTTGAGCAAAATTATCTCATTTAATCTCCACTTCACAAGTAAGAACCTGAAGCTTGGGAGTTTCAGTAATTGCCTAAACTAATACAACTAACTTGTAAGTGTCAGCGCCCGTAGGGTGAAAGCAACTCTTAGAAGTACATGTTAGCAAATGCTTTAAGACACTGGCAGGCAGTGGGCTGCAGTATGCGGTGTTTATCTGTGATTTATTCATGAATATAATTCACGTTTTTTATTGAGCATAGAATTAAACTTAATGCCAGTAAGGTATGCAGGGGACAAACTCAATGTTATACACTCATGTGTCAACTGACTATGCATTCATTTTCCTTGGCATATGATTATGGATTAAAAGTCACACACTTGAATAACGGTTCTTACGCTAGACTGCCTAGTGCTTGGTGGGCTAATGCGTGTTCGTTACTTCCTTTTCACCCCACCTTTTTACTGGGCAGGGCAGGAGAGAGAGAGTCATACAGACTTTTGGACAATTTTTTAAAAATCATTTTCTGAAAGGGGAATGGAAAAATTCAGCTATAAATTAAACTATCCATTCAGCAGAACCATTTGGGTGGCATGTTTCACCCCACTTTATGTTTCAGACATATATAAAGGACAGCAGTATGTTATTAGTGCCCTGCCAATTTTCCCGCTTTGAACATTTGCTGAGTTATTCATCATTCTTTCTTGGAAAGTTTTTCTCAGGGCTCTCACACTGAGAGCTAAACTCCTGATAAGTTTCGAACAAAGATTACTTAGGCTCTGCCCTTGTAAAACAGAGGTATGCATTAAAAAATGGATTTCATCTCAGAGTAGTCAGGAGAACAAAGAAGGCTGCAGAGAAACTGTGGGAAGTGAGGCATGAAGAGATGTTTAGTTCAGCCCCCTTGACTGGAGGGCAGACATATATGCATTCAAAATAAAAGATTTCTTTGGGTTTAGAGATTTTTAACAATAGGAGCTGATGATCAATGGAGGAGAAAAGCAGGCTTTAACTATTTTTTTGGACCAGACCAACTTGACCTCTCATTTTTCATGTAGTCTTCCAATAAATGCATATATCCCATTTTCTCTTCCACCTTTCCTAACAATTATTTTTCTTTCCATGATTCCAATGACTAAATGCTTTCATGAGAAATAGGGAACTATGTTATTCAGTGAGTAATAGAAATTTTAAAGGGACACAAAAAATAATAAAAGGAAATTGATCTGATCTTCTAAAAATCTAGCCTCATCCCGTGTTTACTTAAGCCTGAGTATTGTGGCTGCCTATATGTGATTTTTTTTCTCATCATATATAGTATGAGTTTCTCTAAGTTAGAGATCACATCTTCCAACTGTTTTTTAACACTTTGCATCAACCATAATACCAAGCATATAATAGTTCCTTCATAAGTAATTTTAAAATATTCGTCAAAGGATTATTTGATAGATCAGATTCAAACAACGCTGTTTTTTATTAGGTATAAATGCCTGAAAAGAGTCCATGTATATTCTTGTGAACAATATATTCTTCCTCGGACATGTACCGTGACTCAGAAGGATACTATTGGAGGAGGCAAACATTAGTCTCACCTCCATGTGCCTCAGGGTTCCCCAGCTTTGTGTGTGAAGCAGCAGTCAGTATGAATGAATTGTAGAAATAAAATTGAAATGAGAGAGAATAAGAGATAAATATAGATTGTGAAGACAGATTTAGAGACGGCAGGTTAAGAGGCACTCAGTGGAGTAGATTGAAAAGAAATAGAGTACAAAAATTGGTAGGCAGACTATAAATAGTGAATTGATGGCTTTAGAGGAATTTTCAAGACCAAGTTGAGCATATTTTTTCATGACGAGAATATGGGTAATCATTGTGTACCTGGTTTAGCTTTTATGGAAGACATAGGATTTCACATACATTCATTAGCTTGATTTCTGAGGTCACAATACAGCCTGGGGATCATTTAGTTAAGTCCTTATAAAACATAGATAGCAATGTTGCATGCAATGATATCGTTATTGTTTTGAATATGAGGTTAAAAGACTGAAAACACCATCTCAGAAACCCTTTTCAATGTGAATTAAAAATTAATATTTAAATTATTCGGACATACTCACCCAACAGACAGGAAAGGCTCCTTTGATTCGAGTCTATGAAAAAACATGAATATTTTATTTTAACATGACAATTTACTGTACACTCAAAAATTGCTTTTACATGAACCTGACAGAATTATTATCCTGGTTTGGATGCATACTTTAGCCTCAGTAAAAAGCTATAAATCATATGTTATGACCTAATCTGGACCAATTCAAATTCTGGCTGGATTAATGCAGAGGCTAATCAAATGGGAAAGCTTTAGAATGGGGCAACATAGCCCTTAAAGGATACATTAAGGTGACAGTAGCGTTAGTCTAATTCTAATTTGCACTCTCTGTATCCACTCATTTACTTTACTCATGGTAATTTGTAGAAGTTTCTACATATTTATTTGTGGAGGTTGCAATAATGAAGACAGTTATAATGCATTTGGTTACATGTGGACCGAATAATTGATTTTCAGGGTAAATATCGTGTAATGAAGCAATATATCACGCATAGTTACATGGGATCAGTGGCACCCCTGTGGGTGGCGGGAGCGTGGGGTCACACATTAGGGCCCTTCTGCCTCCTCTGCATCTGGGTGTTTTCTGTACCCTATAATATATCAAAGTGAGAGTCTAATCCTGGAGGCTCTGGTTAGATGTGACGACCATTTAGAAAAAACCTTCTGTAGCTTATTGTCCTCATTACAAAATGGGCAAAGACTACTTCCAGTGAACTTTCTTTTTTTTTTTCTTTTTTTTTTTTTTTTTTTATTGAACGGTAACTATGTACATTAATGCACTTCTAGGGTACAGTGTGGGGTTTTCACATGCAATCTGAAATACTTCCATCAACTGGTCAACACAGCCTTCATGTCATTTTCTCAGTTATTGCTTTAAAACGTTCACATTCTACTCTTAGAAAGATTCACCTGTACCCCTATAAGGTAAACCTCAGAAGTAATCCCTCCAAACTCCCTCCCTCCACCCATTCCCCCCTCCCTTCTCCCTCCCCCTCCAGAAGAAAGCGTAGGGAAAACACTTGAAGAAATCGGCCTGGGCGAACATTTTATGAAGAGGACACCCCAAGCAATTGAAGCAACATCAAAAATACACTATAGGGACCTGATCAAACTAAAGAGCTTCTGCACAGCCAAGAACACAGTAAGTAAGGCAAGCAGACAGCCATCAGAATGGGAGAAGATTTTTGCAGGTTATGTCTCCAGTGAACTTTCTAATTTCATAAATGAACTTTCTATTCCTTACAAAATGTAAATAAATCAGAATATTTATACTTCTAGATATTTTCTAATTAACAATGAAGAAAACCCATTGTGTATATTAGTGTATATTTGGCCACATGATTTTCATCGTGGGTCTCTTAAAATACAAGTAGGTATGAAATGTGGGCAAATTAAAGATATTTTTAACTAAATCCTGTTGTTGAAGGTTTTTAAGAAGCTTTCATATTTTACATTTATTTAATGTCTGTATAAAAGGTTGCATGAAACAGTAGGCAATTTCATTTAGCAGCAAGTATTACTGAGCACTAGCCAGGTGTTTTGCATAGTGAAGTGGACTGTTGAAATGATTGTCTTAGAATCGAACTAACAAGCTGACTTTTAGAAACAATGAAGACAAAGATCACTTTTTTGTCTCTATTTCATTCTGTACATGTAAAATAATAGCTTATTAGAAATTTGGTGCACATGCCACGCTGCTTTGGATAGACGATCATAGCAGAAGGTGGCTCTTTAGAGAGCGAGTGATCCTGCAATCTCCCTGGTGTGGACCAAGCAATAAAACTGACAGTTGGTGCTTAGTGTTTGGAAAAGCATATCCATGTAAAGTTCCCTTTTCTGAATTCCAGTATTATTTGTATCTTTACCTCTCGGCACATTGCCTTATTGTATTTATTTATTTTTGGCATGTTTGTGATAGAAATAAGCAAACAGAACTGGGGGGGCAGTTGATAATAATGGAAAATATTTAGGTATATTTGGTTTATAAGTCATGACCAATGTCAAGTGATTGAATAAATGAGAGGATTCTATGTAATACGATGGCACAGACTGTTCATGTATCTGGACCATCCACATCATGAAGATACCACTTCACCCTATCTTTCATCTGATACCGCTTTATACATATATAACATGTGGGCATCAATGAGGTCCCTTCTCTCTGCATCTGCCAAGGTTTCAGCCTAACTTATCAGATGCTAGTGTGTGTGATCGCTTGCCCTCCAGCCTCCTATGTTCTGCATTTCCCTCACCTTCATTGTTTCCTTGCCCTTCACTGCTGTGTGCTTCTTAGTGGCATTGTATAACATGGTGAGGGAATTTAAAAACAGTTTATATCTTTCTCCTCTCTCTCTTTCAGCCTCCATGTCGCATTAGTTACCAAGTCCTGACGATTTTTCTTCTGTGACTCTCACATTCCTGCCCATGCTCCATTCCACTAGTTCTCACTACTTACTCCAGCCTAGAAGGTGTCTACTAAGGTAAATTCTTTGTTCAAAGCTGCCCCAACTTACACACAACACTCACACACTATGCTTCCAAAGGCTGTAGCTCACACCCTTGGAGAACGGCACCCTATGGCTGGCTGTCCTTAACAGTATCCCGTAAACCAGTAGGATAAAAGCAGAGCCTACCACTTTTGCCTTTCCCTCCACAATTACCCAAATGCTGTTTTCGGAATGTATTTGAAGTAGTACTGATTTCTTTTCTTTTTTTCTGAAGGTTCTAGAAAAACTCTGGAGTGTACAGGACATATACGGTCACCTGACCCCAGTGGTTCTTATGGCTGTCTGACTTGCTAGTTAGCTGTCCCCTTTTCTTACTACTTCGCTCAACACTGTGACAATCTCCTTCTAAATGCTAAATAGAAGACTGAAGGGGAGAATTCAAAGTTTTCAAAATGATGCTTGGTAGAGAGTTCTTCTTCTTCTTCTTTTTTTTTTTACAGTTTTGGCTAGGGCTGGGTTTGAACCCACCACTTCTGGTAGATGGGGCCGGCGCCCTGCTCCTTTGAGCCACAGGTGCCGCCCTAAGTAGAGAGTTCTAACTGATGTTCTAGAGATCAAGAGTTGGTAAACTCTGCCTGCAGGACAAACCCTGGTCACCATCTGACTGTGTATAACCTCATGCTAAGAAAGGCTTTCATATTTTTAAATGACTGGAACGTATCAAAAGAAGAGCACTATTTGTGACACAGTAAAATTGTATGAGATTCAAATTTCATTGTCCATAAATAGAGCTTCTTGGAACACAGCCACGTCACTTCATTTGCTAATCACTCAAGGCTACTTGTGTGCTACAACCAGTTGAGTATTGGTGGCAGAGAGTGTATGTCCACGCTGCAGAATATTTACTATATGTCCTCTGTGGAAAAGGTGTGCCAATAATAGACATGTAATTATCTTGTTGGAAGACATTGGAAACAACCTCTCAAAATAGGCATTCTTTGCTTTTAATACGTATAAAGCTATCCTCCCTATTTAGAAATTCTAAATAATATGAATTTTTTCTTTTCATCGCCACTGCAGCATTTAACCCTATTGAAATATGTCATAAATGCTACTTTTTTGTCACCATATTTCTTGACAATTTACATAACCGTAAGATGGTACTCAAACTTTCAGGCTGTTCACAAACATGTCTACAACCAGTTTTCCGTATTATTCCTTATCATGTCTCCTTAAAAACCCATAGTCCCCAACCATTTCGCATCAGGGACCAGTTTCATGGAAGACAATTTTCTCATGGACTGGGGGCTGGCAGAGATAGTTTGAGGATAAGTCAAGCATATTATATCTATTGTTCACTTTATTTATACTATTACAATGTAATAGATAATGAAATAATTACACAGCTCACCATAATGCAGAGTAAGTGGGAGTCCTGAGCTTGTTCTCCTGCATAGACAGCCCCAGCACTGGCGTCACTGCTTCAGCTCCAACTCAGGTCATCAGGCGTTAGATTCTCATAAGGAGCATGCAACCTAGATCCCTGCATGCAGGGTCTACGGTAGGGTTTGTGCTCCTAGTAGAATCTAATGCTGCCACTGATCTGGCCAGGAGGCGGAGCTCAGGTGGTGATGTAAGTAATGGGGAGTGGCTGTAAATACAGGTGAAGCTCGACTGGCTTGCCTGCCAATATCTGCTGTGTGTCCAGTTCCCAACAGACCTTGGGCCAGTCTGGGGCCTGGGGATGGGGGATCTCAGCACTAAACACTTTATTCTAGGAGAATTGTTCATTTCACACAGATGATAGATCTGGTTTAGCTTTGCTTTTGTGGATTTGAGTGTTCTATTTCTATACCAGAACACTATCTTTCCTTTTTTCCTTCCTTTGTATGATCTATTTATCTTTTAACTTTATCTCAGTCTAACTCCTTCATAAAGCCAACCCGGACACGTTCACGTGACAGGGATAAGCTTGTCTCTGAGCTAGTCCTTATTACCTTCATCACTATGACATATTATCAGAAAAAGAGTCTCCAATTAAAAGCAAACTTAGAGTCTTATTAAGACTGGCCAGAGAATTAGCCCTAGTTAGATGAGAGACTCCCAAAGTTCTGTGTTAAGCCTCCTTAGGAGTCCAGATGGGAGGCTGTTGCTGATGCCCCATGAACTGAGCTCACATCATTGGTCACGGATCACTCTAAATCACAGAAGTCAAGTCCGAGGTGCCAGGACTATCTAGCATCCTCTGTGGTGGAGGAGAGTAGAAAATCTTGGCGGGAAGCTACCCCAGGCCATCCTACCATGTTTCATCCTCAAAACGAAGATATTCTGCAGAAGAAATTGATAACTGGCCCACATGGAATGTTGCCATACTTTATAACCAATTGCTCAGTCATGGTTCATTCTATCAGGTCAGCTTCCCTAGCCTGGAGATGATTCAGATTCTGAATAACCTCATTTTTCTCAATTATACAGTGAGCATCATAGCTAACTCAAGAGGCTGTTGGGAAGAGTATGAGATTAAGTATTTTGAGCATCTAGCACAGAGTGCAGCCTGATGGTCACAACTGTGCTGAAGACAGGTAGTTAACTCTGAAGG
Source organism: Otolemur garnettii (assembly GCF_000181295.1). Lineage (NCBI taxonomy): Eukaryota > Metazoa > Chordata > Mammalia > Primates > Galagidae > Otolemur > Otolemur garnettii. The sequence continues at coordinate 40,077,218 of NW_003852399.1, forward strand.
TTGAGACTGCTTAACTGTACGAAAAGCTCATATCAGTAACTTTAGTTCTGAAAAGTGAAAAAAGCATGTAAAGGAACAAAACTACTAGCAAAAACATGTCTTGGGGAAAATCGCTTGTCAGTTTAACAGGTGATTACATTGAGATGCTCTAGAGAGAACTTTCCATGGTAATATTGTTTCTTGGAGATAGGGATTGATTTTATCCTTCCTAATATTTACTTTTCATGTGAAATAGGTACAAAATTTAGTAATGTTCATTCAAGACCCATTAGAATTATGAATAGAAAAGATAAACAAACCATAGCCTCAAAAAAATAAGACATGACAGAGATGAAATAGAACATAAAATGAAGATCAGTATTTGGTGCTAAAGCAATTATTATGCTTTGCATTTAACAAAAAATAAACTACATTTACTAAATTCTTATTATTTACAATTTTTATAAAAACAAATACTAATTGATTGATTTGAATGTCATGATACCTTCTAAGATAATTCCCATTTTACAGATGAGGAAACTGAGACCAAAAATGTTACCTACCTTGCCCAAGGTCACATAGCTAGTAAGTGGTTGAGGACTTAAATTCAGGCAGTCTGGCTCCAAACTTTCTGTTCTCATGTTTCACAGGGCATGCTGCATCTTATTTCTCTATTTTGTATGCTTTATCTTGTTTATTTGTACCGTGAAGGACTGTCACCTGTCTTTATGAGATTTATAAGAAATCTCATCTGGTTTCAAGTGTCTATACGCTGGGATTCTGAAGCTAGCATTGTTCTATTTATGACATGTGGCTGTAGCTGTCCACCAAACATCTCTAATTGTAGATGCCTCTAACCTAACGTGTCTCAGACTAAATTTATTGTCTTCCTTCTTCTTTCTACTCTTCCTTGTTTTTCCCTAGCTTGAAACACTCAGCTGCTGAAATGACCAAACTAGAAAGATTAGAGTCTTTCTCATTAATTTATTTTCTACAACACTCACTGTTGGGAGATCCTTCTATTTCTGTTGTTTCTGTTGCCCAAAACCCTGTTCATTCCATAATTACCTCTCAGTTCCTATTTTCACAGTTTGAGTGGTCATCAACTTTTATGTGGACTATGAGAGTAATCTCCCCACTGGCCTTCATTCTTCAGTATTTCTTTGGAACAGACTTAGCTACTAGCATAACTATCTCTCTAAGATACCAATGTAAACATGTAATTCTCCTCATATAAATCTCTATGTGATTCTACAAAGTATTTTCTTTCAGGCACAATGTTCGGAGGGCTTCAAAACTGTCCTCATAATGCCAGTAACACTTAACCATGGGTGTTAAAAATCGCTAGTGTAATTGCTGAGCTCAACACCAAAACTGTACACTCCTTGAAGATACAAATTCACTAAATTTCAAGGACCTACAGTCATGCCTACTTCATCGGAGGTTCTCAGCGATGATTTGGTTAGAAGAACTTTTCCTGCCTTGCTTCTCTACCTCTCCTCTCATTCCTTGTCTACACTGTACAGTTCACATGACTGAAAGTTCTCTAACAATCTGGTTCTACTGCACCTTCCTAGTCTTTGTTCTCTCCCACTGAAGCCTATAGATTCTAGCTAACCACTCACAGTCCTGGTAGCATCTTGCTTTCTTAAGTCTCACATTGGCAGATGTTATGTTTCCTCGGAAATAATTTTAAAAGTTTTTGAAAGATTGCTGCTTTGTCATAAATCCAATGCATCTTCTAAGAATGTTTACCTATTATACTTGCAGAATTTGGTAATTTTAAATTAGCAGGCAACAATCTTTTTTACTAATGTATGATCTATACTTCTGAGCAATGACACCCCAAGCCCTGACCTAAATTTGAGATGAATGTGCGAAAGAGCTTAGGACGCAAGTTCTGGAATCAGATTGCCTAACTCCAATCCTCCCTCTCCCATCTCTGGCTGTGTGGTCTTGGAGAAGTAAGGCATTTTTCTTTGTGACTCAATTATCTCATCTGCAAAATGGAGGTAGTAATAAACCTAACTCACAGAGTTGTTGTGAGAAATAAATAAATATACACATTAGATAACTAAATAACTAGATCACTTAAATAACTGAATAGACAAATGCTTAATAAATCTTAACCATCATTGTTACAACTAATTTTTAATCCCTGAATCCTCTATTCCTGGTTCCTAGATTCATGGCCAGTTAGAATTAGAGAGGGCATGGGCAGCGCCTGTGGCTCAGGGAGTAGGGCTCCAGCCCCATATGCCAAGGGTGGTGGGTTCAAGCCCTGGCCCTGGCCAAACTGTAACAAAGAAGAAAATGTTGGTCATATTTGTTCTTGTAATTTGTTAATAAAATGTTTAAAAAAAATAAATAGAGAGGCCTGTCAGAGAACAGGCTGGTGCAGCAATTATACATTAACCTGCAGCTGGCCTGACACACAGCACATGGAAGATGCCCCTCAAAAGTTTACTGACTGAGCAAATCTGACGGTAGATCGATGCTGCCAGCCTCCAATCTGTTTTGTAGGTTGGATATCAATAAGGAAGAGAATATTTCTCTCTGCAAGTAGCTCTTGTGTGCCTAAATCCAAGCCAGAAAGAAGCAGTAATGGAGGAGGGTTAACATTCTCAGAGACAGATCAGCGTTGCTTTATAGCCTGAAGCTTATGTCCAAATCTAGTGATGGTTGAAATATAGTTTGGTAACTGTCTATAAATTAAGTAATAACCTAATAGGGAAATGGAAGGTCTCCTTTTTTTTGAACTGCATTCTTTTTTCTCAAAAAGAACTTTCATCTGCATTTCAAAAAGTGTGTTAAAGTCAAATATTTTACATACAACAGTGTGGCTGGATCCTATCCATCCCCATCACTCTTCTCCAAACTCTGAAATGGCCTAATAACTATCACAAAGCCAGAGCTTACTATGTAGCAGTAATACTGCCAAGCCTTCTAGCAGTGCAATTTTGAGAACAGCAGATGAGAAGACTGAAATTCAGAAAAAACCAAATAATTTGCTTATGATTTGAACATCTCCTCCAAAACTTATGATGAGATTTATTGCCACGGTGATGGTTTTAAGAGGTGGGACCTGTAAGAAGTAATTAGGTCATGAGGATGTCACCCTTATAATAATGAATTATTATTAATAATGCCATTATCTTGGGAGTGGGTTCATTATTTCAGGAGTATAACCTGTTTTTCTCTATTTGCATGTATTTCCTTGTGATGTCTTTCACCATATTATGATGTAGTAATAAGACCTTCACTAGACGCTGCCCTTTTATTTTGGACTTCTCAGTCCTCAGAACCATGAGGCAAATAAACTTAAATTGTTTATAAATATCAATTCTATGATAGCAGCAAATAACAGGCCTAGCTCCAAAGTCTGTACTCACAGTCACCGCAATATACTATTAGAAAGGGTAAAGAACACAATACTAAATGCTACACTGGCTGGGCCTTTTATCTGGTCCTACACTGGGTAAAATAGTGGTCTAGATGTTTGTGAGTTATCCCTTACATAACTGCTTGTTATTTATGGAATATTTGACACATTATTTTAGAAATCACTTAATATAGGGAGGGGTGGGGGAAAGGAAGAGCAGAGAGAGGGAAGGAGGGAGGAGGGTGGGGTCTTGGTATGTGACACACCTTTTGGGGGGCAAGACACAATTGTAAGAAGGACTTTACATAACAAATGCAATCAATGTAACCTGGTTTCTTGTACCCTCAATGAATCCCTAACAACAATAAAAAAAAAAAATCACTTACTGTACTTCTCAAGGATTTTAGGATTCTTGTTTTGATATTTAAAATTTAGCCTACATCTCATCATAACCATTTGTAATCTAAACACAGCCACATGATATTTTCATCAATCCATGGCCTTCTGATTTAAACAGGCATCTTTCGCAAGGTAAGAGACTGCATGTGAGCAAAAGATGATGAGTGATCAAAGATAAACATCTGTCAAGTGATTTCTAGATGTCTTCTTACTGAATATGTTGCATATAAAATATAACACAATTCTATCAATATTCATAAAATTCATTTATTGCCAGAAAAGAGCTTTCTTTATGCAATAGGGACAGGATATTCATGAGTAACTGTAGGTAAATTCTTTGAGATTCACTGAAAATCAGAATTTCCTGGTGGTATTTATTTTCTTAATTATTCTCTTACTTTCACTACAAGACAGCGCAAAACAAAACAATGGAAGGTTTCAGTGTATTCAGAAGTATACTTTTGAGGGCCAGTGCGGAGAGTAAGAAGCTTGTTGGGAAGGAGCTTCCTAGGTGCACAGCAAGGGAAGAAGCAATTGCCTGTACTGGCACGGACTTCCTCATCTCCATCTGCTGAAAGAAGTGTGAGTGTACTTTGTTCACCTGCATCTTTGGTTGAGTGAGCAGGAGCCCAGGATATTGTCACACACTGGCTAAGAGCAGGCACTCACAGTGGACTCTCATGTCAACTATATCCCTTCTTCAGCAGTGGCTCCTTACAGGACGTCCTTTGTGATAGATACACGAGGACTGATAGATACACAAGGACTATCCCAAGTGTACACTTTTGTATTCTGTAAACACTGAAAATCTATAGCAAAGCAGGGCTCTGGGGAGACTGGGATGGGATAGCCTGAGGTGGCTGAGGGTGGGAACAATCTTTCCTTTAAAAGCTTGTATGTCCCTAGCTTAGAGGCCCCAAAAGTTTTAATTTTCATGTCAACTGTTGACTAATTGATGGTGGCTGCTGGGAAGAATGTGTGGACAAGAATTCCAAAACCTACTCAGCCCTCAAGGTGAAAAAGAGGGCTGTAATTAACCTATGCCTGCCACAAGAATAAAAAGAAAGGAAAAGAATGATGTCCAAATATGTATTTACTAACTTTGTGTTAATGGAAGGTACAGAAATTTGCTCAAAGCTACAAAAGAAATGGAGAGGTTTAAAGTCTGCAGTCGAACTTACATTTGTAGACATAATGTTCATATGTCAATAAATACAAATGATAAAGTATATTTAATGCCTCATTTGATAGCCAGTATTTGGAATTTGATATATTATATTAAGCATTTTACTAGTAGTATATTTAATCTTCATAGCCTTCCTCTGCAGTTGGTATCATTATCCTGTCTATTTTATATATGACAAAACTGAGGCAGAAAGGAATTGATTAACTTTCCCAGGACCTGAATATTAGAAAGTCATAGAGCGGAATCATAACCCAGGCAGTCTGAGAAAGACCTTGAGTCTTAATGTGCTAGTGTTAATTGTACTATTTTCCTATCGTTATTTGTTGACCATTAGAAAAGCATCAAATTCCCCTACAATGCTGAGGAGAGCCAGGCTCTTTCAGTCCTATGATGGGATTTTTCTATGGTAGATTTGATTTCTCTAGAGTAAAAAGCAGCTTTCTCCTCAATTTTCTGTGATACCTTTTCACGGGCTTTCATGGACAATTGAAATCTCTGCTTAGGGCAATCATCGGGACTCTCCTTGAGTTCCATTCGCAATTACCACCATCTGGGCTGCTAACTCCGGGGACAGGTTAATGGATGGCTGTTGTATCAACCAAGGATCTTAGCGGCTGTTTTGACACAGTCATGACTTTTGCCACAGTGGAAATTGAGGCTGCAAGGCTCATCTCCCTTGGACAGGCTGTAATGTTCATTCATAACTCCACTGGGAGGATTGAACTGCAGCAAGAGAAATGGAGGTGAAGGATAAAGAAGGACCTCCCGGCAGGAAAGATCATTAACCATTGGCAGATTCTCCAGAGAGACTTGAATTGTTTTTCCCCACAGCTTCTCAGGCAGCAGTGGGTATGGCCAGGGGATATTTGCCAAGACAGAGTGTGGGGTCTTACCCTTTCTCCAGTCTGATTATAAGAATAACCTTGTGGCTCCTCACGCTGGAGGAGAGTGCATGAGACTCTGCAGATGTTTCTCTTAAACTAAGAAAAATAATCTTCTTAAGAGAAATACTTTCAAACTCAATTATTTTCATGTAGCAATATTTGCCCATCTCAGTTCCAAACCTATGTAGTAAAAGGAAGTAAATTAAAGAAAAACTAGCAGGTGTCTGCTCAGCTGTCTCTTTCAATTGTCTTAGTTGCTTGCTAATGGCTGTTAAACGCCACCAAGAAACTGTGCACCTGTCAAGGGTGCAGACTGGGGAAGCAGCAATCAGTCACACTTATCCAGTTTCAGATCTCCATCCTCAGTCCTGCTCTTTGCAGAAAGTTGGTGCCATTTATCGCTTCTTCTCCACTTTAAGATGAAGCTCTCAGCCATGCAGCCTTTTGATTGCTAGTCCTAATAAGTTGTGTGGAGTATAAATGGCGCTAAATGACACAACCTGTACTGCCTCAGGGCCTGGCCCAGTGTGGATGAGCAGTGGACTTGTGTCCTTCTGTGCCTCTCCTCTTTGACCCCTATCATCGATTCTACACCCGTCACCTGTGGCCCCCCCCCCCCCCCCAGGCTGCAGCTTCAGCCTCGCCCTCTCTCCTTCTGTCTCCTAATAAAACACTTGCACTTCATTCAGATGAAGTCGTAGCTAATGTCTGATACAGGCTTGGGGAACAAGAACTCGTTTTGGTGTGTTTTTTGCTGAGCTGTGTTTCTGCTCTCTTCCCTCACAGTGGTCTTACAGATCAGTCTCCAGTCTGAGCTCTTGCCTGTCTCAAACGTTCTCTTTCCTAGCTTCTCTCCCTCCCTCCAGGCCTTGTTTTCTGAAGGGATTAAATGCTGGTACTTCGTTTTAGAATTTAATTATCTTAACTGTGACATGCTGACAAAATTGTGTGATGCCAATCGTCAGCCTGGATTATTTAATATTACCTACTCCTGAATGGAAGCTGCGACTGACTGGCAGGGCTGCCTTTGGGCTTCATGTTAGAGTCTCTCTCACTCTGTAGCTGTCTCACGTGCCTGTGGGTGTCTAATTCCAAGTCCCGGTCTCTCGTGGGCTGCCCCAAACCTGATGGACACAAAGTCTTGTTTGTTCCTGTCCAAGTATCTAACAGCCTGCATAATGCTAAGTCCAATGGTGGATTGTTAGTTAACAAGAACTTTAACAGCACTTGATCCAATGGATTACTTCTTACTGAAAACATTTTCTTCTTTGGATTTCAAACCACACAGCCTAATTGTTTCACTCATCATTTCTTTCCAGTCACCCTGCCTGGTAACGTCAATTTTAAGGGTATTCTAGAGCTGAGTCCTGGGAATTCTCTTGTTTTATCTTTATTTACTCCCTTGCTGTTCTCATCAGTCCTCTGTCTCTCAATCTATATGCTGATGACTCACTGTACACACATCTAACCCAGACCTCTTCCCTGAACTCCAGATTGGATAATAATTTGCCTACTGAATTTATTCACTCACCATTCAACTTGATCTACACTAATCTCTCCTGTGGGTCTTTCTCATCTCAATCACAACTTCATACGTCTAGTTGCTCAGTCCTAAACCTTGGAGGCTATCTCTGGTAAATAGCCTGGCCAGCATCAGTTTCTCCCCTCTGCTCATCTAGAGGTGAAGTCGATGTCCTGTCCTTGTGACTCTCTCTCATATAAAGAATGTGGCGGAAGTGAAATTCTAGGTTTTCTTTCTTTGATTTTTCTTTTATGTTCTTTATTTTTAATCATCAAAACAAGTCTTAGATAAAAACAGGGAAAATATTATCATTACCTTTTAGGAATAAGACAGGGATACTTAGGGAAGGTTTTACTCGAGACAGGGAAAGGTTTCAGTAACAGGTCTCCTAACCATTAGTCCAGTGTCCTTGAACTCTGCCACCTAGCATATCAGATGAAGGGAGGTTGATATTCTGGGTTTTGTAACCCAGGTTAGTGACCAGGTAAAAACTCTGATTACTTAGAGACCACCTGAATATGATCAAGCCTAAGTTATCCACATAGAGATATCAAGTGAAGAAAGATGTTCAGCCTCCACAGCTGCCTTTGCCAACCTCAGCTGAGGTACTAGACATGGAAGGGCCCAAACTCTGGGACATCAAGTCGAGCAGAACTTTTCAATCAAACCCAGCCCAGACTGAAAAAAAAGGTTTGGTTTTTTTTGTTCATTTTTTTTTTTTAAAGTCCGTACATTTTGTCATTCAGCAGGAGGTAATGAAAACAACATCCTTGACTCTGTTTCTCTTACAGTCGATATACAATCTGTCAATAATATTGTTGGCTCTACCTTCATAATATACCTGTAACATAACTGCTTATTTTTTATCTCAGTTGCTACAGTTTCATTCACACCACTGTAACTTCCTGCCTAGTTCTACAACTACTAGCCCTTTTCCTTCACAATTTATTGTCTACATAAAACTAATGTGACCTGTCAAGATTTAAGTTCTGTCGCAGTACTCCTCTGCTGAAAACCTTCCAAAGGCTCTGTATTTTACTCAGAGTACTTCAAAGGCCAATGACTTCAAAGGCCTACAAGACTTTACACCATTTGGTGCCCCCATTTATATCTCTGCCATCATCCCCTCACCTCCTTCTGGCCTCCAGATTTTTTGACTCTGCTCCAGAAGGATTGATCTTCCTACTTTCAAATTAATTTTTTTTTTTTTTGAGATAGAGTCTCATTGTGCTGGGTAGAGTGCTGTAGCATTATGGCTCACAGCAACCTCAAACTCTTGGGCTCATGCGATCTTCTTGCCTCAGCCTGTGAGTAGCTGAGACTACAGGCACCTGCCACAAAGCCCAGCTAACCGTCTTAATTCTTTTAAACACATGAGTATTCTCCTGCTGTAGCGCTTTTCACTAGCTGGTCCATGTACCATGTACCATTCTCCAATCACCTTCCCTGCTTCTTACCCCCTTCACAGCTGCTCAAACGTCACCTTCTTAGCTAGGCTTTCATTGACCACCTACAAAAAAAATCACAGTACTTCTCATTCTTCACTCCCAGCCCCTCTTTCTAGCTTTATTATTATTTTTTTTTGTATAATATACACTACCTTCTAATATAATAATTAACGTGTTCATCTTTGTTAGGTTTTAGTAACCTCACACTTGAAGACAAGGGCAGGGATTTTGTGCATTTTGTTAACTGATGTGTTATGCTGAGTGCCCAGAAAAATGTATGGTAGGTGCTTAATAATTAATTGATGAATAAATGTCTAACTTACAGCACATTTGTGTTTCCTTCTCCTCCACTAGGATTACTGAGAGTCTCTAATGGGGGATGAATTTGGTCAGTCCCTGAGTGAGCCCTGTGAGTAGAAGCTAAGGAGGAAGTCATCGTAAAAGCTTGCAATCCACTCAATGATCGATTCAAAATTTCTGGCATCAGAAATTCATCTGCAATTCATTGTTCCTAAATAGATCCCCAAGGCTGACCTTATCTCAGGTATTTATTTTGTCCTTCATATTGCTTACCACCAGTTTGGTCTGTCCCTAAAATTCAGTTCTATTTTGGTTCTTCAGTCCTAATGGCTGCCATCCGACAATCACTCATGGACACCAGCTTACGGGAGTACCTGGCTGAGCTACCTTGCTTACATCAGTCAACATCCCAGACTGGAACTTTGTTCTTGATCTTGACCAAATGACTTGTAACTTATTGATTACACCTTCAGTGGCAACTCTTTCTAGCCAGACTGGGCACAGATTGCCTGTAACTGCCTGCCCACATTGTGCTCCACCTACCCGTAAAGCTAGTCTTTCTTGCTTTTATTTCTTCAGCATTACATTTTAAAAACTAATATGTTTGCTTTTTTACTTAAAAATGAATGCCTATTTTCAATTTTTTCTTTTATAATACCTTTATGCTTTCTATGCCCAAATTTCAACTTTTCTACATTCAATTTAGTTTATATTTTTAAATACTGGTCAATTCATGTTTCTTTCCTCTGTAAACATGCGATTGGTTATTACATATATACACACACACACACACACACACACACACACAGATATATATATATATGTCAAGTCAGGCATTAAAGAGAAAAAAATAAGAAAAAGATAATCTTCAGCAAATCAAAAAAATTAGAAGTTACAATTTTATCTGAATTCTTCTAGAGTTCTCACAGTTTCATGGTAGTTTCTTCACCATTGAAATTGTTTTTGTTAAGAGTAAGATTTTAAAAAACCTATAACAGTTGCTAAGCAATCCAATTCGAAATGCTATTTCACGCACGATTATCTGTATTTTGTGGGTCATCCTCTATTTCCTTTTAAAACTCAGCTATTGGCTGGTGTATCCCATTCTGAGAAAATACATTCTGATACATTTACTCATCACATTGGTGGCCCTGTACTGACAGGTTCTCCCTGTGAAGAGGTAGAAGCAGCACATCCCCCAGCCCCTATTTTTCCATCACGGTCCATGTTCGTCACACGAATGCTGCAATCTGAGCTTTATTCTGTCACTATGGGTAGCTCATTCATACTATGCTCTCTCAAAGCAGGAGCTACAGAAGCAGTTGAATTACAGCCTCAACTGTAGCAAGGGACAGTTACTGAGAGGCAGGTGCCCCTGTCTTATTACTGGTTCACTAATCTGTAGTGAGAACAGCCATCGTCACACATTCCTGATTCCTTATTTTACTGAGGACTAAAGGGCTCAGATAATTTGACTTTGTTGTTTTGGAAGATACCCTGACTCCAGTGGCTCTCTCCCTGCCCCTGCTCCCAGCCCTCCCCTCTGTGCACGGAGCTCCTCATCCTGTGGGCACTGAGTGATTGACAGGCTGCGTTTGGCAGTTGACTCTGGCAGTAACTCTGCCTCCACACAGGGCTGCCGGACTGCACTGAACTGTGAGGCTCATGTTAATGAAATTGCCCTTTTAGAAAATTAACTTTTCTAATAACCATGGTGACTAAAGGAGTCTAGTTCTAAAGATGAAGGGCTATGTCTGTTTCACTGGCTCTGCCCAGCATCAAGCATGCACACAGGCATGCAACCACACCCACACCCACACACATGCATGCACACACAGACACACACACGCATGCACACACAGACACACACATCTTCATTGTCTGCATGAGTCTTTTTGTACAATGTCAATCATTTACTACTGAAAAAGGTTCATTTTTAAATACATCTTTTTTTTTTGGTTATAAAATTCTCCTTAAAGAAAATGTGCATCAGGCACTAAAGTTGCAAGAAAAACATCATCTGTACTCCCACTTTGCAGAGACACGTACAGTTAATATTTTGCTCTATTGTTTTCTTTGCATAAGTTTCATTTGTGAAGTAGTTTTGGGCATAATGTTTATGTAATTTTTTCTCTAATTAAATGCTATATCCTCTCCCATATTATTATGAACATTTCATGAACACTTCATCTAACAGATGACTCATACCTTTTATTGCTCAATATTTGGCTGTATCAGATTACTGTTATATATAAAACTGCAAAGAGGAATTGGGAATAAATTCATTTCTTTTTATATTTTAAAAAATATTTAGGATTATTTCCTTAGATTTACTTTAAAAGATAAAATTACCTGCAGATGCTGGAGTGGATGTGGAGAGAAGGGGACACTTTTACAGTGCTGGTGGGACTGCAAACTAATATAACCTTTTTGGAAGGATGTATGGAGAATCTTCAAAGAACTCAACTTAAACCTCCCATTTGATACTGCAATCCCATTACTAGGCATCCACCCAGAAGAAAAAAAAATCCTTTTATCATAAGGACATTTGTGTTAGACTGTTTATTGCAGCTCAATTTACAATTGCCAAAATGTGGAAACGGCCTAAATGCCCACCAACCCAAAAATGGTTTAGCAAGCTATGGTGTATGTATACTATGGAAAACTATTCAGCCTTTAAAAAGATGGAGACTTTACATCTTTTGTATTAACCTGGATGGAGGTGGAACACATTCTTCTTAGTAAAGCGTCACAAGGACAGAGATGCAAGAATCCACTGTACTCAATTCTCATACGAAGGCAACAGATGATCTACTATGGAGAAGGGGTAGGGGATTGATGGATAGGGGAGAGGGGAGGAGCATGAGGGATGAGGGGTTTCAGTGTAGGGCATACTTCTTGGGGCTAGGACACAATTACAAGAGGGACTTAACAACTGAAATCAGTGTAATGTAATTCTTTGTACCTTCAATGAATCCCAAACAATAAATAAATGAATAAAACAGAATTATGCTATGTTAAAAAAATGGAATTATTTAGTCAAAGGATCTGGGTATCTTTTTTTAAAGATACTGCATAGAGTTCAAAAGAAGAGAGGAGTAAATTAGGTAATGAAGAACAAATGTCTGACTTCAGCCTTTAGGTTAGGAAGTAAAAAGCAGAATACCAGAAGCTGAGACAGGGGAATAAACTAAGAAATTATTTGTTAGTTGGAATTCCTCATTTTGTTATGAGAAAACTGAGTTGAAAAGAGGTTGAATTTCTTTTTACTAAGTTGGTGTGGACAGGCAGTAGCAGATGAGTTGGCTTGCAGGTTCCCTGACTTCTGATCTGGTACTTACTCTAATGACCACTGAATATCTCCTCGGGACTGAGTGAGACTAGGAAATATTTCATACAAATTTAAACACAAACTTTGTGGCATATCAGTTTCATTTGCAGTGCAATATGCTACATTCAAATAAGCCTCTTGTCCTTTGATTCTCCCATACAGTATCCATAAGCAAAACAGATGTTAATTCTCGGAATTGGAAGAATCCCTGACTATTCTGGAAGTTAGCAATACTGCCAGGAAAAAAAAAAAAGATCAATCATGCTATCATTCCATGGGAAAGAAACTTTGAAAGTTTAATAGTTAATTAATTTCCAGAAGGATGAATTGTTGTGTGAAGCGTTCATTATACATGGTCAACGGATCATCCAGGGAGACGATGTTGACTTTTACCCTCGCGTTTCTATCTTCACGCCAGCATTTCCAACTCAGTCAGAAGAACTATTCTCAGAAAGACCCCAAAGAATTTCTTTATGTATTTGTATAAGGAAATTCCATATTGTCTTGTAATTAACATACTGAAAGCCAACCAAAGATAAGAAACTTTATAAACTACTTTCCCACTGTGCAGAACTGGCTCCTGGTTAACATACCAGAAACATAGTCCTATAACCTAACCTCTTTTAGCTTATAATTTGTAATAAATCTTTTCAAACTTTAATTGGCTGGGGAAAAATACATATTCAAAAAGATAATAAAATTAGTGAATTTTATAAAATGATTTTATGTGGATAAAAAAAAAAAAAAAAACACCTACTTTGTAAGAATGGGACAAAGGAACTGCCCAGGCCTGCTGTGGAGGCAGAGGAAAAAGGAGAGTTTGGTTTCTCGTTAATCAATCACATTCTTCTCTATGGTCAATATTCCTTTCTTCATTTTTCTTCTCCTCATTTTATATGGGATCAAACATTTTTCTACATTTTGACCATTATCTTGTTGAAAATGGGTTGTAAGGAAATAAATGGTCAGTCTGTTCCTACCACATCACTGAATGTGTTAAGAGTGTCACAGGAACAGCCCAAGCCTGTTGTGCTGGCAGGAGCTTTAGAGGAGTGATCAGGGTTCTAACTGCTAGAGAAGGGGCATAAAAAAGGAATTTCCCATCAATCTTACAGTACTTAACTAGCACTCTCAACTGTACTATTTTAAATAAAAATGAGACAGAACCCTAGAAACCTAAAAGAAGAAAAATACAGTAGGATTTTAGAATTGGAGGCAGGAAAGCTAAATCTTGGTCTTAATTCTGAAATTTCCAGATTGGTGGCTCACTCTTTCTGAACCTTGATTGTCTTCCTTATGCTATTAGAGACAAATGCAAATTAAAAATAAGAGATTTAATTCTCCCTGTTGAAAATAAGAGAAGAAATTTCCCTCTCTTTGTTTTAATTGGGGTATTTACTTTAGAAAACTGTTAATTGTTAAACTACTCTGTTTGAAATGTATACTGCATATAAATCTTTTTGAAGACTAGATTGGTATTTCATCAGGTTTAAGACCTACAGATACCTTTCCATAGATTTGGGAGCCATCCCTTTGAAATGTGAACATGAAGGGAGGTAGCTCCCCTAATACCCAGCTTATGTGGGGGCAAGGGTAAGGAAGGCAGGACTGCTCCAAATTATAAAATTCCCTCCTGTAATAAGGACAAGAGAAGTTTGTTTTACTTTTGAATGAAGTCAAGTAGCTAGCATAAATGATCAATTACCAATTGATACCATAAATTTCCAATTACCACGGAAAGTAAGTTGAACTATCTATGATAAATGCCACTTTCAAGCTCTTCTGTTGAGGACTAGTTAGCTATTGCTTGAAAACACATACAAAATAGGTGGCATGAATCAGTCTATACAAATATACATTCCTTTCTGTGTTCAATCTCTTAGAGGGTTTCCTATGATATGCACCACATTCTGGTTTAATGCTTATTCAATAATGTAAGAGGTTTCTTCCTCTAATGGCTTTGTGGAGTGGATTTCTGGGCTCGGAAGAGATTTTATTTTAATTATATTTCCCCAACAGTATGATAAGAAGGTAGCACTGTAGCATTAAAAGATATTTTAGTCTTTAATTTGATTCATTTAGAGGTAAATCATTAGACACATTTCAATTTCTTTCATGCTCCCTTCCATATAGTGATGGAGAATGGGAAACATATCCTGGAATCTTGAACAAATGGTAGATTAAGAAGATGGAGCCCTCAGTAAGCAATAACAGAATAAGGTAATCCTAAAAGTAAAAAAAAAAAAAAAAATTGACTTATTAATTTAACTTACTTTAGAAGTTCAAGGCCCTAAATCCTCTGCTAAGGATGACCCTTTCACAGGAAGCAGGTCACTGGATCCAACGGCAATGGACACCACCAACAAAGTGATGAGAAAAAATGAAATCAACACTGAGAGTGCAGATACTATAAATCCCAAAGGGAAGGAATACCGGCATTCCTGTCAGGGTTCTAACATCAATATCACGTCATACAAACCAAGAAGAACACAGAGATGCGAGGAGCAGATAGAGTAAAAAGCCATAACGCCAGTCCAGCTGGTGAGGAGCTCTTTGGTTGAGCAGAAAACTCTCAAGAAAGTGAGCGACTATTTCATGATAGGGTTGCAGTTTTTTGAAGTGCAGTAAATCAACAGCTAGAAGAAACCAGTGGCTTGTTTCCATGTGCACAAGCCAATTATAAGGATGACATGAAATTTCAGTACTTTCTTTTTTTTTTTCTTTTCTTTTTTCTTTTTCAGTGCCGTGGCATCACAGCTCACAGCAACCTCCAACTCCTTGGGCTTAGGTGATTCTCTTGCATCTGCCTCCCAAGTAGCTGGGACTACAGGCACCCACTACAATGCCCGGCTATTTTTTTGTTGCAGTTTGGCTGGGGCTGGGTTTGAACCAGACACCCTCAGTATATGGGGCCGGCACCTTACTCACTGAGCCACAGGCACTGCCCAAGTCCTTTCTTTCTCCTGTTAGATTGACCATCCCTTTCCCACTCCTCCTCACCCCCGAGGCAGAAGATTGCTAAGGTCAAGTTGGATCTGGCTGTAGACATCCAAACATAATATTTTTTTTCTAGTTCTTGTGAAAGGGTGGACAAGCCAACCAAGATGTCAGCACACTCTTGCCTCTGCCCCCTACAAGCATACAGCTCTGTTGGTAATTTGAAGCCAGACGTGTTCTGTTGGTCCAGCTGTATGGAACAGCACTCTCAGATTTTCACAGGATGGTAAATTTGGTCACAGGATGTCATAGAATGATAAATTGCCTCAGGAGAAACAGAAAAGAATTCTGTGTGGCTTACCCTACTGCAGGTTTTTCTTGGTTTTTATAGGGCAACTTCGTAAGAAAAATGCCATCAGCTTTGAAATGCTGTGTGTTGTAGTGCATAAATTCTACTTAGGGTGGTAACTGCTAAGCTGTGTAGAAAATTCATCGATAAGTTTCTTTCAGAGGATAGAATTAGAAAAAAATAGTTTCTTCCAACACATTCAAATGTTTTCTTTTACTATCTGCTTAAACAGATTATCAATCATGCTCCCCATTTTGCCATGACTTCCAGGAAACTCATAGCTAAGTTTTTTGCTCACAAGAAATACTTTATCATCACATAAATTTTCTTAGCATAATTAAACTTTTGCCTGATTCTACTTGCCTTTTCCTCCCTCAATTTCCTCCTAATTCTTGGCACTTGTTAATTTCTTCATTTTAAAAAAAATCAGAATATTAAGGGGTACACATGTTTTGTTTATATATTTGGTTTTTTGTACAAATTGAGTCAAGGTTATATGTGTGCCCCTTACACAGTGAATGCCATATTGGTTGCACAGTTTTGCTTCTTTTATCATAAAATATCTCAAATCGAACAAATAGAATCATACTCTTTTAAATAACCAGAAGACCAGCAACATAAATTACAGAGGTCTCAGAGATGAATCCTCTATATTAAAGTCTTCCTCTATCTCTACTCTGTTTTTTCTGCATGCAAGAAGGTATTCATAGATATTCATGCATTAAATGCATAACAGAAAACTGCAAATAAGCCATTCTTTAACCTACCAGAGAGAATTGCCTGCAGCAGGACTATTTTAATGCATATTGTGTCAGCATTTTTTTGAACATTTTAAATGAAAAGGTCTGTAAGTGACATTTGCTTAGTGTTAAAATATGAGGGACCTACTATAATTAAAAGTAATCTTTAAAAAAACAACTCTTATTTTTAGAGAAGTTATAGAAAACATTAATCTGTTTAGTTGTGTGAATTTTAGCAACACCAGCATAGCTAAAAACTCATTTAAAAGAGTTTAAACCCACTCAGGTGAACCAAAGTGTGACCTAGAATCCTGACAGTAGACCTGAGAGTAATAGAAAGTAATTTTAGGTAATTAAATATATTTAATTATATATATAAATTATAGGCTTTTTTGAATAATCACAATAATGAGGATAACAAAAATGTGTAAAGCATCTCTAAAGGCTCCAGGTTTCTTAATGATGTCATATTTCAGGAGATTTTCCTATTTTCCTTTCCACAGCCAAAGAAGCTGAAGAATAAGAGATTAGGTTCAAACCACTGGCAATGCTGTTGTTGTTTTAGGAGGCAGGCCTATCTAACACTTTTCCAAACAAACCCCTGTAAAACATTTGCACAATTTGAAACCATCCATCAAGCAAACTTTGGGGACCTTTTTGGGCACAAAAGCATTTCAACATTCATCTGGGGACTCTGAATCAGCGAGAACTCACCCTCAATTACCTAGATGTATAGATATTCAATTTGGAGTTTTAGAAGTATTCACTTTTTCTTTTTTGCATTTTTCTTGTAGATATTGGCAGCCACATGTCAATAATTTGGTTGCATAGGAAAGATTGGAGTAGGAATAAAAAGAGACTGTAGTTGCTACACAGACCCAGCAGTAGCATACTTTCAAAATTAACAAAATTGGCAAATCAGTGTTTATGCGTGTGTTTGTGTCAGGACAGGAGGTACTATTGGTATAAGGAAGAGGAACAAATGCTTCCCTCTGTTCCTCACACTCCACTTGGTGACCAGGGCTTCCTGGACCCACCTGGCTAGGCAGGTGGAATGGAAGGGAGGCACTGACACTGGGAGTATTAAGATTCTGAAAGTGAACGTGCATTATCTTCGACATTATAAGAGGAGACAGAAAAGAAATAAAATGTCCAATATCCAATTGGTAAACATACCTCAGAAAATAGTGCCAGTCAATGATGTGAAATGTCTAGTGTGATTTTCCTCCATGTTGATTTTTGCTATTTGGCATTACCTGAAATAACTTACTATTACTCTCAAGTCTACAGTCAGGATTCTAGGGCACATTTTAGCTCACCTGAGTGGGCCCCCCTTTCATGATGTGCCAGAGCTGTCATGAGAGATGATGATAGCATTTATGTAGGTTTAGATGCGAAAGAATCACCAGAGCTATTCTGTGGCAGAGTCACCTTACTTGGTTTGCACTCTGAAAAGTTTTTGATTATTGAAGTTGTCATAATATAACTCACATTCATGCTACCACCACCAGTCATGGTGATCTTAAAATGGCAATGATGGTAATTACTGTTTATCCTGAAACAGCCTGAAGGAGGCTTGAAGTTATTTGCATTGATAATCTTGATTCCCATGGTCATCTATGTGAGGTGAGAAGGGTGCTAAAAAGGCAACTGGACGATTGCCACAAAATCATGTTTAGAAATGTACCTGATAATGTCTATAAAATCAGTGGGATGAAACTTCATGTATTACTAAGCTGTGTTCCCTAGAGCTGAGAGGGCTTCTCTTTGGTGATTAAAACCTGTACTTGTGGGCGGTGCCTGTGGCTCAAAAGAGTAGGGCGCTGGCTCCATATGCCAGGGGTGGCGGGTTCAAACCCAGCCCTGGCCAAAACAAACAAACAAACAAACAACCCACCCCCTGCAAAACCCTGTACTTGTTCAGGCCTAATAAATAATGTCTTTGTTCTCTGGTATCTTTGAGAGGAAAGGGCTGTCTACAAGCAGAAGCAAAGCCATCATACAACTACTCTCACATAACAATTATTTAATATTAATTGGAACTTGGCATACTGAAAAACTCACTTCCTGGCGGAGGATTATTATATTTGAGCACCGTAGATACTGTATAATACAAATAGCACATTGGAGGCAGAGAATTATTAAAAGGCACTGTATTTTCCCTAGAGAATGCTTTAGCTATTCACCATTAGGACCAGGTCCAGTATTTATGAAATGTTCACAAATGATTAATTATGTTTCATTTACAAACAGACTCTAAAGGGAGACATTTTATTGCAAGTGCATTTTTTGTAATGAATTGTCTGTCATTATGAATTCATGCCCAAGCCTGAAATAATTCCTTTCTGTTTCCTCCCCCGACCTTCCCCCCCGAGCCTGCCGCGGCTCATCATGTCTTTCCTGTTTCTTCTATCCGAACCACATGATCTTTCCCTCAGTTGCCTGAGCTGGAAACCCCAGACTTATCTGTGACTCTCACTCTCCCTCACACTCTATTTACAATCAGGCACCATATTCAAATGGTTTCCTGTTGTCTGCAGAGTAAAAGGCAACTCTTCTTAATTCAGTATATAGGGGTAGTCACAGCCCAGGCTGCCCCAACATTCCAGTTACCCCCTGTCCACTAAGTAGGCTGTCCCAGCTCCTACCCCCAGAGGCTCCTTTTCATGCCTGTGTCTTTGCCCTTGCATATGTTTTCTTGGTCGAGCATTCCTTTCTTTTCCTTTATCGGCTGAGTGAATATCTGCTTGCATAGAAGCCAGCTCAGAACAGAAGAAGGGTCATCTTCTTACTATAACTTTCCCAGACCATTTACTTCCTTCCCCTGGGCAGACGGAATAACTCATTTACTCTTTTATAGAAGTGTATGCACACTGCTCTTGGCTTGTCCTTACTTATTGGTGCGTCTAACTCACATGTAAGATAGGAAGTTTTCACAGTCTCTCTCTGTCTTATTTACTTTTGCAGCTTCTAGATATGTTAACTCAGCTTACAATAAGCCCTTTGTGACGGTTGTATGACTAACTTGAAAATCCCACTAAAGGAAGAAACAAGGTTCTATCTCAGTGAGTATTTCATGTGAGCACCATGTTGTGGTTGACGATGGCTCTGAAGTAGACACAGCTGAAGAAGAAAGTTGGGCAGCGGATCATTTCAAGGCCCAGAGTAAACACTTGTAGAGACACGGCAGTTTAGAGAAAGAAGGTGAACTGGAGATTACCCTTATACAAATAATTTACTTTTATTTCTTTCTGTTCTGTCCTCCTCCTGCAGCTTGGCATTTTCTGTGCCAATTGCCTAGAAAAGCAGCTACACGGTTCCTAGACCGTAACAGACACATAATGGATGTCGTGTAAATGAACGAATGAGTGGACAAATGGAACTATTCCAGCTCCCTCATTTTATAGGTAAGAAAATAGATGCAAAAATGCAATGAGGAAGCAAGCAGACACCAGCCCTTTTCCAAGATGCCACTATAGTCTTTCCAGTGAGCTAGGTTTTTTTTTTTTTTTTTTTTTTTACCTCAATTGCTCAGTTTTCAAGAAAATTACACAACTATTATGTCAAATAAAGGACTCAAAGTTTAAAACCTCTGTCCTATGGCCACACAAATAGGTACTAACTCTGCTCTTCTTACGCAGTGTCTCGTGTACAGCCTTTCCTCTGTCACCTGCCGGCACGGTATCCATGGATAGAAATGTGATTGATCACAGGTGTGGTGACCTGAAAATCTTTGCTTTTCATAATCTGTATTGTTTGGATGGGAGCAAGTGAATACATTTAGGGAGCTGTGATCTAAAGGCAAGATCCTTAGACTTGAAGGTTGAAAACCTGAGTTTAGTTTCTAATCTTATTATTTTACTTACAGCAAATCCTTCACTGTTTTGGAAACTTCTTTTTTTTTTTTTTTTTTTTTTATAAAGCAAAGCATATGATACCTGCCTTATGGAGTTCTGTGATGAATAGATAAATAATGACCATAAAACATGGTTTGTCTGCATAAAATTAAGGTATTATTACTATTAAGCTTATGTAAGAATGAAAAAGAATGTACATAAAGGGGTTTTCTCAGTTGCAATTCTTTCTACTTCCTTTGTTATTATTTTGAAATTTCAGTTTCCCCCTCTTTCATTTGCATAAATAGATAAAAACAGGGTAAATAAGCACGTACCCACTAATGTGATTTATATGCCATATTTAAATACAATTTTGCTTCTAATTCTTTTGGACACAAAGGAATACAACTATAATAGAGAAACAGTTAAAAAGACTTTTTTCCTTGTCATGATCTTCCATTCTCATAAGAAAATCAAAACCACCCAAGAACAGGCAAAATATGAACGTGAAGATGCCTGCATAGAGTGGCAACTCGCAGATAAGGAAAACAAAAGCCGTTGCCAGCTTGTTTTGTTAATAACAGAAAAATGACTTTTCAAATGTTCAGTCTTAGCTGCAGCTCTGTGTATCCATTTAAAAACGAATCTGATGAAAATATAATTTGCATTTCTCCGTTTTATAAACCACGTCCTTTCCCTCAAACAAAGTGTGGAAATTGTCATTTCACCTTTTCTTGACAACTTCATCTCTCCTCTTTAAGGTCGATACTGCCCCATTACCGATAATGTTCTGTCCCTTTCTACTTCTATATAAAATTTTTCTTTAAAATGAAAACAGTCAAAATGACAACAGAAATTAAGATGTATTTTTCAACATAGCTTTAAAAATATCTGATGGCCAGACAATAAAGAACCCTGGAGTTTTAGGCATAAGTAGGATTCTAGAAGTAATTTAATTCCAACCCTTTTATCTCAAAGTTTGGGAAATGAGGCTGTGAGTAGCTGAAAAGGAGATACGCTAGTTTTCAGAGAAGAAAGAGTCAGAAAGAGCTCCAAGCTATCTTTAAGGACTCTTTTTACTCTGCGTGTACTAAATTGAAACACAATCAATTTTAACATAGATAACATAATTCTCCTTTATCCAAATGATATCAGAAAAGAAGGAAGCCTCGCTCAACACTTAAATTAACTCTCTGGATGTGGGTACTGATGGACTGATGATCTGTATCTGGGGAAGGACCAAATAAATTGGATGATAGGAGATCTCAATAGCCTGGAACAATTGGACAGATTTAACAAAAGGGAATTTAACAGAGATAGTTGCAAAGTCAGCACTCAACAGTACAAAATCTGACGGCAAAAGTACTTGAAGTGGGACGTGTGGTTTAACAGTATAACATGATTTTTTTCTCCAAAGTGGCTCTTTTAAAAGAACAGAAAGTTATATGAGTTTATTTTTGTTCCCTTCCCCACATCGATGGAACTCTACTTAACCTAATTTTATGTTTTTACTCCATTTTATTTATGTATTTATGTATTTTTGTTGATTTGTAAAAAGTAATAAAATATTTGGTGGGAAAGAAAGGTACATACAGAACAACAAAGGTGCTAAATCTAGCTCACTTTATCCTCCTGGAGCTCTGAATACAGAGAGGAATGCTGACATACTGGGGCATGTAGAGGGAAAGCTCAGAACATTACTGAACTCAGACCCAAGGACTTTAGGAAAGGGTAAAAGAATTGGGTCTGTCTCTCCTATGGAGAGAAGGACTATATTTACTGGTAGGGAAAAATGGGCACGAGGGGACCATGTATTTGTAACAAAAGAGGCTACGTGATTGAGTGTAAAGTATTTCAGGTATGGCAACAGAAGGCGTTAGTTTGACAATTGGTGCCATCATTTACTAGGAGTGTGACCTTGAGAAAAATCACTAAGACACTGCATCTCAGGTCTTTGATCTGCAAGATGAGAACAGGCATAGCTACATCACAGAACTGTTGTGAGAATTAAATTAAACTAAACAACATATGTCAAACACCCACAGTACGTGGCATGCTGTAAATAATCAACCGACATTGTCCTCTCCACCCATTTGTCTGCCAGGTCCATTAGAAATTTTCATTAGATTTCAGTAGAGAAATATCGTCTAGAAGGGTTGTATAAGGGAGAAATACCTTCTATAAGGTTGTATAAAGAGGTATATTTAGGTATTCAAGATCCCTGCCCATGATGCATGATATGCATCTACCTATGCATGATACGTAGATCAAAAACATTTGGTTGTACTTTATGCCAGTAATTCAAAAATAGTTAATACCTTATAGGTTGTATTATCTTAGAAAGCTATAAAGAAATTTCACTACTAAATACAGTCAAACAGTGTTTATTTACTTACCTGTAAAGTGCAGAGAGGGGCCGCTTGTTCCCAGGTTTTGGTCTATATGGTTTGGGTTCTCCTGCCATGTTGATATCTGAAAGTATAAAATTAAACAGCA
Organism: Otolemur garnettii; assembly: GCF_000181295.1. Classification (NCBI taxonomy): domain Eukaryota; kingdom Metazoa; phylum Chordata; class Mammalia; order Primates; family Galagidae; genus Otolemur; species Otolemur garnettii. The sequence continues at coordinate 40,100,007 of NW_003852399.1, forward strand.
CTGATTAAGAAAATGTTATACCTAAATATTAGTTAAAAGAAGAGAACACATACTTTGCTTTCCTGAACTGAAAATAGGATCAAGTCTCTGAGATAGATATGAGATGCTTAAGTACATGACAAAACAGTATATGCTATAATTAATCAGTCGCAATCTTAAGGAAATATGTAAAACTTTTAAGAAATTCAGAACTTGGGTAGAGAAATTTTGGCAAGTCAAATAAACAACTAGATTGAATAAATTTAAAATTTTCAAAGAGATAGTACAAAGGAAAATCTATAGGTGGTGAACTTTTAGAAAAGCTTTGAAAAAAGTGAGAGATACGACTTTGACAGAAGAAAAGAGGAAGACTTGTGTTTCTTGCACAGTGTAATTTTTTTTCTTTTTTGAGATAGAGTCTCATTATGTCACCCTCAATAGAGTGCTGTGGTGTCACAGGTTATAGCAACCTCTAACTCGTGGGCTTAAGCAATTCTCTTCCTTCAGCCTCCCAAGTAGCTGGGGCTATAGGTGCCAGCCACGATGTCTGGCTATTTTTTTGTTTTTGTTGCAAGTTGTCGTTGTTTAGCAGGCCCAGGCTGGGTCCAAACCTGCCCACCTCAGTGTATGTGGCTAGTGCCCTCACCAGTGAGCTATAGGTGCTAAGCCTTTCACAGTGTACTAACTACACTGACCCATCCACCCCCCAAACCAGCCAGAAATTCTGGATAAAATATAATGTGTCTCTTTAAAAAATGCAATGTACAACTACCAAGAAAGTAAGGAGTTCAAAGAATATATCCTACATTGGGGTAAAAACAGACAATCAAATGGGACTTAGAAGGGATAGCTGGTTAATTACAAAGTACTATGTCTTAAACTGGGTGATGAGGACCTGGGTTTATATTATAGCATTATTCTTTCAGCTTTAAAGTTTTATAAATTTTATGTTGCAGGTAATTAATAATGAATAAAGAATTAAAAAAGAAAGTGAGAATAAAAAGGGTAAACTGCATTTTGATAAATATTAAAGTCAGAGATAGTAAAACCAACTTGGTAAATAAGTGGTTTAGCCAAGATTGGGAGCTGGTATATTGTGAGAAAAGACAACAGGCTTGGTGGGTGGATTAGTGGGTATGAGAAAATGAGTAGAAACCCGATTAGTCTGATGTGAGTAGAATATAACTTGGGGGTTCTGAGGAGAGGACAAACCTAAGAATGAATCACGGAGACAATGACTCTTACATGACTTGGAATAAGGCACAGCCAAGACTGAGGCTTGTCTGAACCTTTCCTATGTGGCATAGTTGCAATGAAAAAGCACGAGTAACAAATGTAGATTTCTGTTAAGTTTTTAAGGTCCATGATGACTGTGGAAGACACAAGGCCATAGAAAATCATGACATCAATTATATAGTTCAAGCTTAGACTCCATGACTTGTAAGATGAAAATGTTAAACTATTCTCATGAATTAATATTTTCAAGCTTAACACTCAAGTCTGTCAGCAAAAATACTGCAGCATTCTTTTCCTTAGCAGTGGCTCTGAAGATGTGCTTAGGAGTTTGACAGCACATTCATACAATGGAGAGCTTTCCATGAAACACTGTTAAACTCAGTACTACCAGACGTTAGCCTCTCTTCCAAGTATTAAAAAATGCAGAAGAAAATCTGTTGTCTCTTCTAAACATTGAGCTCTGTTCAACTGCAGGATTTTCCTTGAAATGTATAAAAATTTATACTTCAATGCAGACACTCCCCGACTTAGCATGGTTTAACTGATGATTTTTTTACTTTACAATGGTTATGAAGCAATATGCCTTCAGTAGAAACTATACTTCTCTTGCTATTCTGGGCAGTGGCAGGGAGCCAGAGCTCCCAGTCAGCCGTACATTTTCAATTTATGATACTTTCACCTTAGGCAGGCCCTGTTGTAAGTTGAGGAGCATCTGCATGACTGTTTGTATATTTTGCGCTGCTGTGTTTGTCATCGTCCAAAACGTGGCTTTAGCAAGAGGGAGGAGTGTGTGAGAGGCAGGAGGTAGTCCAGGGACATGGAGTGGCAGTGAGTTCAGTTAATCACAGTGGACATAAAGCCTTGCCAGGGTCTGAATGGGCAAGAATTCCCTTTGTAGTGAACCTCATATATATAAGATTTAATTGTGTTTTTAGGACAATCCAGCTTAACTCAGGTTCTCATGCTTCAAGAGCAATCGGCCTTGAATAAACCATACAAACAGGGTGAGTAGCATCTTAGCAGGAACCTTGTGGTTCATGACACAGCTACCTCCTGGAGGTTTATGCTCTGACTATCCTGGTACTATGTGAGTTACTCACAAGGCAGGGCAAGAGGAAAAATGAGCAAGATTCAATTTTCTACCACTCACATTAGGGCTTTCAGGTAGAACATCTGGGTTGGGTGTGGTGGCTCATGCCTGTAGTCCCAGCACTCTGGGAGGCTGAGACAGGTGGATTGCCTGAGCTCAGAGGTTCGAGACCATCTTGAGCCAGAATGAGCCAGAGTGAGACCTCGTCTCTACCAAAAAACAAGCCGGGCGTTGTGGCAGGTTGCCTGTAGTCCCAGTGACATGGGAGGCTACAGGCGCAAGAGAATCTCTAAAGGAAGAAAATTAAAAAAAAAAAAAAAAGAAAATTAAAAACCAAAACTCCAAACTAAGATGCGTGAAAGCCAGTTGAAAGCAAAATTAAAAAAATAAATAAATCAAGTAGAGCATTGGGGTACAGAAAACAAAGTGCTATTCCTTAGGCTTCTGAATTTACAGATTTATACCATATACTAATGTTCAGAACTCTTATATTATCCTCAAGGAAGAATCTGAATTTAATCACTCTCAGCAATGGTCTGGCATATTCCCAAAGCCTGGTTAAATTCCCAGTCACTGGGAATTTATTCCCTGGTTAAATTCCCAGAGAAAGTACAGGGATCTAGGAACATAGTATAGGGCCTTTCCACCAGCCTGGAACATAGATACCTGTACTTTTCCACAGTGACTAGGAATTACCTACTCTTACCTGGCTATTAAAATCATATTCTTGTGCTGAGGATTAGTGAAACCAAGCGGGCACCATTTTATAGAATTCTGATGAAAAGGCTCATTTCTGTTGGGTGCACTGCACATCACACTTGCAGCCGTAGGGATGAAACAGGAGGGAACTAACACTTGACCTGCGGCGAGGAGCTGCCCGTGATAGCACAGCCTCCCCTGAAGGGAGGGGGCACTTGCATTTTGTCATATAGCATAATGAGCCTGTGTGAGTATCTACTAAAAAACACATAGAACAGACCCATTTCTCTTTTGAAGTTTCAATTATTTTAAGTGAGCATGAAAATACCTGAGAAAAATGTAAAATTTGCTCAAAAATTACCCTTCTAGTATTCAACATCAGATTCAAACAACTGAATAAAATCCTCTTGGGCTAGTAGCTCTATCTTCTCACAGTGAGTTAATTAAAAAGTGTATTAACTGTTCTCAAAAATTCAGCTAATCTTCTTTTCTTCTTTATTTGAAAACTAAATAAGCAATACTGTGACAGAAATAACTGTAAAATTACAGAACTGAAAAAGTCAATGAGCTGAACCGATTCTGACTTGAGAGAGAGAGAGAGGCAAACTGCGAGAGAGATGAGGCAAACTGCGATTGAACTATTCCAGGGTGTCATCCTCAGAATGGTGGCCAGCAGGTGTAAAGGTATTCATCCGAGCAACCTGTAGGTGTATTACCTATGTCTTGCTTTCAGCCCTCAGGAAGATACTTCCAGTTCTGTACCCAAATAGATGTGACTCCATCTCTGCACCTGTTTTACTTGTTCACATCATCTCCATGGCACTGACTATGGAGTACGTGTGTCCTTTGGCCTTGGACTTCTGAAGGCAGTAATCATTTCACCTACCTTCTCACACCCTTCAATAAGGCACCATGTTGTTTATCCTGCAGCTGCCCAGTGAATCTATTGCCAGGTAAATTCATACAAGCCAAAGGTATATCCTTGTGTGAGTCTAAGAAAACACACTCTGCTAACGTATTTCCTAAAGTGATGTTTATCTGAATAATGTTTTGGAAGGTGGTATGTTGTGAAGCAAATGAATCATGGTAAAATAGTTGGGTAAGAATGCTATATACACATTCTTGAATGTTTGTACTACATACTAACAGATAAAACCCTGCCTCCCCCTGAGAAACATATCTAGAACGTATCTAAAACTCAAATGTCCTTACATGGTATGTTATATTTGGAAATAAGGAGTAATTTTGGAAGGCGCATCTCTTAGCATCCAGAAAATCAGAATTCTTCCAGAACACTGGTTTATAAGAAACTCTTAGCATATTTGGAAAATGTTTTAGCATTTATTTCTTTGCCAGGAATTCAGTTTGTAAAATTGTCATTTAAAAAGTTAATATTTTTAGATTACATATTATTTATGTTGATATAACAAACTGACACTTGCTACTTACTTCTATCACGAGCAAGCAGTGCGTGGTGACTTGTCATTTTTTTAGAGAAATTTAAGCTTGATATGAAAGTGATACATAATAGTAAAATGCAGCATCCAAATTATCGATAGTGGCTTATCAATGTGAAAAATTTAAAAGTTTTCTGAAAGAATTAACTAAAAGGAAAATCTTTATCCTTTGAGTTTTTTTTTTTTTTACTCCCCAGGCTTAAATAGAAGTCTAAATAATTCAGCCATAGCATACAGACTGCCAGGAAAAGTCATTCAGAGTCTTTTATTGTTCACATTTAGAAGATTTAGGGATTCATTATTGTTCCATTGAATAAAAATTCAGGAGATAAAGAAAACAGTCTGTTATGTTTGACAAGTGAATGGATATAACCATACATTACCCAAGTATAAGCACCATACCATTAAAAAGTGTTTTTGTCATTATTATTAGTTTAGACCATCAAAACAGCCCTGTGAAATAAGCAGAGCAGGAATCATTATTCCCACTTCGTGTATAAAGAAGTTTGAGATGCTGAGAAATTAAACAGCTTGTATATTTCTGTCATTAGGTTCAGGTCACTACAATCATCTTCACTACTGAGAATGGTCCATGTGCCAAGCATTGAGCCAGCAGCTGAGGGGAACGCCTTGCCCAGCATGGGGAGGTGACAGCCTGAGAGTCAGCAGCAGACCTGGAGGGGAGTTGCCCCAGACTCAGCAGTTTTGCTTTTCCCTGTGACATCTCTTTGCTCCTTTGAGCTTGACCAAGTTTTGCATGGTGCACATTCTACACGACTCAAATCTGGATTGGCTGTGGAAGGGAGACTGTAAAGCAATGCACTCTAAGAACCCAGGAGTTTTGGCGTCGTGGGGGAGGAATACGGTGAAAGGAATGCTGTAGGGAGATTTGTCTGGCAGCAACAGAAGAAAATTTGACTCCCAGCTGAGCTGCCTGAGATTTTCTGGCCAGGTAGGTTCACAATCCTATGGTTTGCTGGAGCTGCACAGCAGTGCAAGATTTTATTCTGAAAAAAAAAAAAGCCCCAGACTTGCAAATGCAAATGCTGCCCACCCTGGGCTCTAAACTATGAACATTTGAAGCATTTTCTTCCAGCAGTTGAGAGTGGGGCCCATTTTGTACAAAAGTGAATGGCTTTCAAATCTTGTTGTTTTCCCCTCACAGAGTCAAAGCTAGTTTTAACATTTGAAATATGTCCTTAATAGCATGTTAAAATATTCACTGTTATGAGAATGAAACTGTAGTCTAATTTTACTGGGCAGTCACTGAATTGTGACCACTTTAATGAGCCTGTGGATCCAGTTTCATAAATTAGTTCTGACACAGCACTACCGCACATTGGCCTCTGGTTATTAGAATGCTAATGTAAAGATCACTGGTTGGCCAGATTCCCATTTGTTACCAGAAAATAGTCCATGCTCCCAGGCTCTGTCTGCAAGGGCAAATAAAAGTGAAAACTTGAACTTCTTACTAATTACCTGATAAGTCTGATTATTGTATGTGACTTCTTAGATTCAAACTGGTTTTTTCCCCAATAAAAACTGAAGTGAAAAAAAAAAAGTGGACACATACACTTGGATATCCATTCATATCTACTATTTCCTACAAAGATTACATTAAGAAGAAAATAAAAATGCCATGGGTCATGCATTTTTATTGATCAAAGAAGTTATTGAACATACAAAACATGTCTGATATTGTGCTAAGGATTGGGTAAATGAATATGAACGTCGTGTGCTCAAGGATATCACAGGGAAAGGCAAACTTGCCCTTCACCCCATTCACTGTAGAAAATGTGGTAAGTGTCACAATGAAGATGCAGACTTCATGCTTCAGGAACATGGTACCTGTCCTCTAGTGCTGAGAATGCCCTTATGGGTTATTTTTGATAAATGAGCTCAATGCTTCCTAAGACACTGATTCTAATGTTAGATGTTTTATAGAATCATATCTACCAGAAAATTCTACTTAAAGCCCCAGGTCTATCACTCGAGCCCTATAGACCTGTTTCTGCTCTTTGGTTTTGTTTGTTCGCTGTTCCAGTTAAAGCTCTTATTAGGCAATTGTCAAAATATCTTTGATTTTCTTTGAAATGTAAATGTCCATGTCCATGAAACTTGATAAATCATTGTGGCTTTGGTGCATGTTTAATCAATATCTAGTCTGAAGTTATTTGGCAGAGAACACAAGCACGTTTCCTCACAAGTTACCAAGCACACACCAATGGTTGTACAGGTAATTATCAAATTTAAATTCATTTAATCTGAAAGCTTTCAACTTGGATTTTTTCCCTATTATTTTATTTCTTTTGTTACCTTGATAAGTTTTTTTAAGAAGCGTTTTCTAGATTCCATGAACATCTTTATCTCTACCGAAGTTAAAAATGGAGGATGGGGCGGTGCCTGTGGCTCAAAGGAGTAGGGCGCCGGCCCCAAATGCCGGAGGTGGTGGGTTCAAACCCAGCCCTGGCAGAAAACAGCAAAAATAAAAAAATTTAAAAAAGAAAGGATGACATATTTTATTAAGCAATAAAGCCAACAGAAACCAAATGAATCAAACATAAAATTTAGATAAGTATTCACCAGCAGTACCTGAATATGTTTAGAATTTTGTTTAACAATTTTACAAATACACTTAGTGGTTTATTGACATCAATGGTAGAAAAAAATATTAGGGGTAATTAAGATGAAAATTACACAGTGAAACATCCCGTTAGGCACATTAGCCACATATTCATGATTAACACACAGGCCTTTCACTATGAACATCATTGAATTGTAAGAGCTTATTCACATTTATACTCAAGTAAAAAGATTCCTTAAAGAAAGTAAAGTTCAACCAACCGAGAGTCTGGATTACCACTTTCCTTGAAAACTTTCAGGTTGTATGTCAGTGAAGCAAAAAGACCAGGATTTGGGTATTACTTCTTTTTGTTCCTTTCTTTTTCTAATTTCTCTCTTATTATATGTATATGTGGCCTTTATTCCCTGGTCCTTTTTGCTATGACTTTCTATTTGTTTAAAACACCAAGGCTCTGTTCTAAGGATGTTATAATTCATAAGTATAATGAAATGTTAGTGTTAGGAAGTTAAATGTATTTTATGTGGAGAGTAATATACTTCACGGATACTCAAAGACGAGTCGCATCTGTATCATCTAGGAGTCTAGAGGACATGTGGAAATGCACAACTCAGTGTAATCCGGTCCCGAAGAACCAGAATCTGTATTTTTACAAGATGCCCAGTTGATTGCTACACACATTCACGTTTGAGAAGTACTGAAACATATTCAGCTTGGATTCCTTCCTTCAGTTATCTTTTAAGAATTTTATTTTTAAGGTATTTTGAAAAGAGAGTAGTAAGCATTCTGAGCAGAAAAATAAGACTTTTAGGAAAGATATTTGAAAAATGCTTTTCTAAAGGCTTAAGAAAGCCTTTGTTCTTAAGATGGAACAATGCTATCGTAATGTCATCTTTGATGATAATAATAGTCACTAACATTTGTACATTATTTAATAATTTATCAAAGTTTTGCATTAAAAAAATCTAGGTGGTGCCTGTGGCTCAAAGGAGTAGGGTGCTGGCCCCAAATATTGGAAGTGGCAGGTTCAAACTCACAAAACCCGCAAAACCCGCAAAAACAAAACCCGCAAAAACAAAAACAAAAACAAAAAATCTCCCACAACAACAGATGCTGGCGTGGATGTGGAGAGAAAGGAACATTCGTGTAGTGTAGGTGGGACTGTGAACTAGTACAACCTGTATGGAAAGTAGTATGGAGATTCCTAAAGAATTGAAAGTAGACTTACCACTTGATCCTGCAACCCCACTATTACCCAAAAGGAAAAAAAAGTCATTTTATTATAAAGACACCTGCACTTGAATGTTTAGAGTAACACAGTTCACAATCAGAAAGATGTGGGAACAACCTAAGTGCCCTTCATACATGAATGGATTAATAGATTGCAGCATATGTATACCATGGGGGTATTATTCAGATATAAACATGATGGAGATTTTGTATCTTCTGTAACAATTAAGCTTGAATTGGAGACCATTCTTCTAAGTAAAGTATCACAAAAATGAAAAACCAAACGTCACATGTACACAGCAGCAAATCACAACTATTTGATTAACAACCACGTACTCATGAGAGACAAAACCACAGTGAAATTCAAGTGGGAGGGGGAAGGTGAAGAGTTTGGGTAAGTTCCTACTCCAAAGGTACATGGCACAGGTGTGCTGCACATCTCCTGGGGGAAGGACACATCAACTCTAACCTTACAAAAACAAACTATGCAACTTAAGGGAATGTACCCCCATGTTAATCTAAAATTTAAAAAATCTTAGAATAATCTTGTGCTATCAGCCTTATTGTTGATTCTTATCTATCAGTTATCTGAAAATGATAATATAACTAAGAAGCACTGGTGCCATAACCCCAAGTTCAAGTTCAGGAGTTCTCACTCCAGACCACTATTCTGTTGATGAAACTTGACTTTTTTTTTTTTTTTTTTGAGACAGAGTCTACTTTATTCCTCTGAGTAGAGTGCCTTGGCATCATAGCTCACAGCAACCTCAAACTCTTGAGCTCAAGTGATCCTCTTGCCTCAACCTCTCAAGTAGCTGAGACTACAGGTGCTGCCACAGCACCTGGCTATTTTTTAGAGATAGGGTCTCACCCTTGCTCAGGTTGGTCTCGAACCTGTGAGCTCTGGCAATCTACCTGCCTTGGCCTCCCAGAGTGCTAGGATTACTGGCATGAGCCACTGTGCCCAGCCTGATGAAACTTGACTTTTTAATTAAAAAATAAAATCCATTGCTTATGCACGAGACCTTTATAATTTTTTGCCAAATTTTCAAATATTTAGCAATTTTAATTTTAAAAAGATTAGTTTTTCATAAAATCTTTACAAGCATACATAAAAAGCCATCAAATCAGATCTTATTCTTAAGAATTCCATGAGAAAGCAACACTTCAAAGTGTTCTTTTGACTGCATCTAAACCTGAAAGAATCAAGGATATAGAAAAGATCTAAGATCCTTCACCAAAGACAGGAGTGAAATAAGGTATCTGATATTTAATAACAAAGCCAAGCTAAAGAAAAGAATACAAAAGAATCAGATAAAATTCTAACTGTAGTGTAAACTACAATGTTTAGAGGATTTTTAACTAGGCCACCTGCATCCACAATCTCTCTCTTACCAGCCACATTTTCTCTCTTACCCATCATATGCCTCATTCCTACCACCATCCCTATATTCTTCCTTTCCAGCTAATCTGGGCTCCTTGCTGAATCTCAAACGTAGTTGGTATGTCTTTTCCCTTTGTTTTAGCTGTTTCCTCTCCCCTGACTTTCTCCCCCTAAGCAGTCCATGGCTAATTCCCTCAATCCTTTCAAATCACTGTTCTAATGTTGCCTCCCCACCTATTTATTTGGTATTGTAACATGCCATATCCCTACTACTCACACTCACAGTCTCTATTACATGGCTTTAATTTCTGTTTTTCAAAGCATTTATCTCTCTTAATGCATGATACAATTTATATATTTATTGTTTTTTCTTCATTGCTAACTCCCCCCATTGATCTTTATTTTGTTCACAAATATATTTGATGAACCTAGAACAATATTTGACTTAGAGATGAAGCTTACTGTTTGTTAACTAAGTGAATGAGTTAATCAACTCAGTCTTGAGGGTACCATCTGAGCTTCTGTGACTCATAATTTTCCAATCATCAAAGTTTCATATTGCCATTAGGAGTTTTGACATTATTGAGATTTTCAAATGACTCTACTTAGTAACATAATATTTTCAGTTGAGAAAATATTTCCTCTTTTGGGTGTTAAGAAAAATGATGAGTTCACAGACAATGAGGGTAAGTGGAGGAGATTCCAAGTTCTACTTTTATATTGAAACATGTAAATAGTTCACCCCAAACACTTTCATAGGTCTAGTCTTTTTACTGCTCTTCACAGAGTACTTTTTTGAAGATATTTTCTATGTTGAAACTTATCAAAAAGTGTTTTAATATCCTTCTGAATGTCTTAGCAAATGTAGATATCATACAATTATGAGCATTCTTGATTTCATTCCCTCCTGGCACAGGAGGTAACTACCTATTTGTAAATAGGAGCTCCATTAAAGACTTTCCCCTAAGTTGAGATTTTTCATGTCAATAGATACTGAAGATTAAACCTTATATATTGTCAGATTTTTGTGTTTATTTACTTCTTTCTTTGCTTTTGGAAGAATAAATTTGTCTTTTCTTTTTTTTTTTGTCTTTTCATTTGTAAAATTTCATTTAATATTTAAATTCTTTAAAAACATAAAAATTTGAATTTTACTAAATACTTTAATTAGAGATATCCAACTAATTTTTAACAAAATGTAGTGAACATGTAAAGGATTTACAAGGTGGTTCTTAAAAAATCAAATATTACTAAAATTCCTTTGCGATAGGCAGAAAAGAGAGATTATGTAAAAACATACTGACATTTTCTTTTAAATTCACCATGAAACTGATCATCTAATTTTTACATTTCTGTTTTTTGACTATGCATACATAAAATGTTTTTAAAATGTGACATAGCTTAGCTTGTATAAATTGGTAGAATATCATAGTTGCTGAATGCCGTTATGAACTATTTGTATACCATAACCAATTCTGAGTACACTTCTGCTCCATATGTTTCCTAATTTACTAAGAACGTTATTTTTACCACCATGCTGTGTTCCATCCAAATTTATATTCATATTAAGACTGTAAAAAAATCACATAATTTTATCAGCAAGATTGAATTTTTAAACTAAATTTACAATACCATTCACAAATGATGCCATCAATATCATAGTTTTTAATTTAATAGTTAATAACAACATGGTTTTAATGTTAAAAAAATCTAAAGTCACAGGGATATAGTCTCTTATGGCCTGTTAAAGATTTATGAATAAAATAATTCATCATCATTTTTTAAAAAGGATTTTAGAATAATTATTATGGCTAGAAATTCCCCATATGAATATGTGATTCCTCAAAAGGGATTTTTGATGTTTAGGTTGGGTATGTGGGTGGTGGGCTCAGAGGTACAAATTTTTGGTGGACAGATCAGAATACACCTTTGAAGAAAATGCTGTTTATTAATGATCAACAGGAATTAGAGGAAAAAGATAACATAATGGGATGTTATATAACATAAAGATAAGATAAGATAACATAACATCAAGATAAGATAACATAACATAACCTAACATGATAACATAATATATATAACATAAAGATAAGATAACAGGATTAATAGCAGCTATTTTAAAACTATAGATTTTAGACAACAAAGAGGAAAATAATCAATTTCTGAATTAGAAACTAGTCTGCACAGTGTTTATGAAACATCACTATTGTTTTCCACATTTCACAGGTAGAAAAACCTGAGGCCAGAGAGGTGGGTAACTGTGAGACCACACAGATAGCATTCTAGCAAACCCAGATGATAACTAGATTCTTTCTGACTCTGGAGGCCTATTTCTTTACACCAAATTACTTTCTCCTACTTTAGAATAAAAGCTCTATCTTATTGTCCTTGATAACTACAAATGCCCAAGAAAGAGAAAGGTAGGGATGTTTATTTCCACTGGGCACTTATTGGCTAGTGTAGGCAGTTTTCTACCTGGGATAGTGCTCATCAGACTTTGATGAATATTTTGAAGGAATTGGACCCTGAGTGTGTGTATTTGGTAGGAGGCAGATTCTAGGGGCATTATTTAATGTTTCTGATTGCTGTGGCAGTTGAATAAATGTGTCGGCTGATTCTTTGATATGTATGGAAGTCAAAATAATATTCCCCCAAAGATATTGAATACCCTAATTACTGGAATTTGTGACTATAGTACATAACATAGCAAAGGAAAATTAAACTAATTTTAAAATAGAGAAATTATCCTGGAAAGTCTGGGTGGGCTCAAATGCTTTCATAAATGTGCTTACATTTGGAAGAGGAAGGAAGAAAAGAAGGTCAGAATGGTGCCATGTAAGAAGATGTCAAGCAAATACTGTTAGCTCTGAATTTGGAAGATGGGACCACAAGCAAAGGAATGAGGGCAGCCTCTGGAAGATGGAAAAAGTAAGGAAACAGATTTTTTTTCTATAGCTTCCAAAAAGCAATACAGCCCTGCCAACAACTTTATTTTTGCCCAGTGAGTCTTATGTTGAACTTTTGATGTACAGAACTACAAGATACTAAATTTGTGTTTTATAAGCTATAAAATTTGTGGTAATTTGTTACAGCAGCAATAGAAAATTAATACAGTAGTTCTTCCTTCAAGAAGTAGAACTTGATTCACTATAGCTTAAGTGTGGGCTGGACTTAATAACTTGACTCTAATGAATAAAATAACATATGGCAAAAATTGGGCTGTCACTTCCTAGATTAGGTTACAAAAGGGCATGCCTTTCATCTTGGCTGCTCTTGTGCTTCCTCTTGGATTCTTCCCTCCATCTGAGGGAGCTGGTTGTCATGCTCAGACACCCATGGGAGGCACATAGTGAGGAACCAAGGTCTGCCAGCCACCACCTGGGTGAACTTGGAAGAACTACCCCTTCCCAGCTAAACCTTTAAATGATTTTAGCTCAACAAAACAATTCAGTAGCAGCCTTTCCGGTGACTAAATCAGAACCATTCAGGTGAACTATTCTCAGATTTCAGACTCATAAGAATGGTGAAATAATAAATGTTTGTTATACTTTGAGGATAACATTACTTACTATGTAACCACAGATAACCCATACAATTATTGTAAAATCTTTACTTATCAAAAGAGAGAAAATAGCAAGAAAAAGTGCTTAAGGAATATTATTCATTTTCCCCAAATAAACTTATGTGAAAGTGTTGGGGACCAACCCCAAACTACACTGTGAGTTCTTTCCCAGTGACTGTTTAATCATCAGTCTAACGGGGAAAGGCTAAACATTTACATTATGGTTCTCACTGGGCTTGTCTTTTCTAACCAAACTATGTTTTTTTTTTTAACTAACTACCTCAATTAGACTGATTTACCTCTTTTCTTACTCTCTATATAAGCTTATATATAGAGTATACGATCTTATATATAAGCTTAACACAAACAGAGCACGGGACAGGAAACACAGTCCAGGAGGAGGATGTAGAAACCACGCACACAAATCTCAACAGTAGCGATTAAGCCCCAGGGAAAACTTGTGGGCAGATGAGTTGGGGCTGCTGCCAAGACTTGAGAAAGCAGAAGAAGGCATTTTCCTCCTTATCTCCCTGAGAGACCTTTCTCTTTTTGTAAGGTTTAGGTGCCCACCCTGTTTCTAGCACATTCTGCATTCCCTTGCTATTTTCCTAACTCCCCAAAGGCACTCACTTTCCTGGGGAGGGCAGCCTGCCTGCACCAGCCTTTTCTCTCAGTGCTTAGTGACCTCTGAGCCAAGTTGTACTGGGAGAGGGGTGAAGCCCCGCAAGATAGTTTCTCTGTTTGAAAACACCAGGCTTCAGGCTGTCACACTTTGCAACAGACTTGAGATTCCTGGTGTTGTTTCTGGAGTCCCAATGAGTACTTGCAATGAGTACGTGCTTTCCTCTGATCTACTTCTGTCCTATCTCAGTTACCTTTCATCATCTGCAATCGTTTTCTTAATTCAATTCCTAACTTACTTAAAATAAACAGTTGAAAATTGGTTTTAAACTCATTGAATCATTATTTCTAGCATAGCAAGCACATCAAGATATGACTTTTAAGTACCCACAGCACCACCTACATAAATGTACATATTCCACTGGAAAGTTACAAGATATTTTTGTCATAGCAATACACACACATAAAAGCTGACGTTTCTATAAATATAATTTAGTCAGATTTTATTCAGGTTATAAATGGAATTAAAATTTCAATGTTGAGAATAAAATTTCTCAAAACATATAATCTTACTAAGAATACATTCATCCATTTTTACACACATCTTAATGGATCAGAACTGTCAAAACTACTGCAAAAGCAACAAAGGCAATTAACCTCTAATTTTTCCTTCTGTTCTTTCTCTTCTTGTATTTGCTTCCCCTTGAAGTCTATGCTTAATGGATCAAAGCATGGCAGAAACTGAGATTAATTAATGGGTTTTCTACCTCGTCATGTAAAAATCTTCTCCAGATTTCAATTTTTAAAGTTTAACGACCTCCAGACTAATATATATATGTACTCATTAAATAAAGAGAATAAACAGGGTACTTTCATGCTGAATTTCAGAACTGAGTATGATTATTGAAATAAAGTGCTCTTCTTTCTGAGTATAATTTTCCTGAGCTAACCACATATATGAATCAGCCATATCAGACAGCACGGCAGGTACCCCAGTTCTTTTTCTACTCTCCCCTTTTTAATTCTACTAACATTCAGATTACAAATTAAGTATTTATAACTTTTTAAAAAGGGAAATATTAGTTCATTAAACTCACATTCCAGCATAGGTAAAGTAGAATTCCCCAAATCCAGCCTCAATATTGAGTAGTTAAAACTCATCTCCTCCATGTATGAATATAAAAGAGATAAACTATACATTGTTTTTTTTTCTAAGAAGTTGAATGAATTTCTATTCCTAAATGTTACAGTAGGAAAAATTATACCTTTATAGAAATTAGCCTCCATGACTAAACCTGATAATCTTTTATCTTTTGAAACTAATTTGCGAGGACATTTCAGTGAATAGAAATTATGTACTCTTCTTCTGTAATCGTGTTTACGGCCACTGTGACGTTTGGCTTCACATCCGACCTGAGTTTAACAGCAGATAGTCCAATATGTATAAATTATCAAAAATATTTCTAAATTTTATTAATACCAACAAATAATATTTTAGGCCTTTATTTATACATGGAGGCAAATAGAATTCTACTTTTCAGAAGCACATTTCCTACTTCAAATTCTTCTTGGTAGTTTAGTTGTCAATGCATGTGTTACCACTGCTGAGCTACAGCACGACAAGAAATTTCAAGAAAGCAGAGCTGTGTTCATCTCCATGGTCTTTAAGTCAAGTAAGAAATTGATAAAGAAGAAAAATATATATATATTTTTACCTTTTAAAAGAGAGAATCATAAGTGTAGAGTAGTCAAAATATGCTTCTATTATGTAAAGGAAAATGTGCTCACCTACAAATCAATTAGTTCTGCTAATGAAAAAATAGAATAGCCTCTAAAAATATCTTTTTTTAATGCTTTTGCTTCACATATGAAGCCTGCTGATATAAATCATGACAAGGAATCATCACCAGCAATATGAATATTAAAATATGAATACATTATAACTAATTATGCCTAACTTTTCAGAGTGAGGCTCCAGAATCAGCAGGTGATATTGTATAAACTATTATGTTAATAGCCTGATTATTGGGAAGATAGATATACATTACTAATGGGTTTTTAAAATATGTACATCAAATGGAATTAAGTCATCAATATTTTTTCTTAGAAAGTGACAACTGAAAACTAACAGAGCAAATATTTTTCTTAGAGCAAACATTTTTCTATCATACATGTGGTTTGTGACTAGGATTTAATTGTCATTAGAATGTTTTAACTTTTTTTTAGGAGAAAGGAGATGGGACCAGCACTGAGGAGCTGGTATGTGCTGTTCATGATTTATGGAAGTTGTCTGGGCAGGTCCTGAAATCTCATCATTTTGATAGCCACCTATGAAGAAATTTGTATCTTCTTTCCTTAAATTTCTATTTTTTTTACTCTGTTTACATTCTTCTTAGAATTTAGGCACCTAAAACCTTCTGTGAAACACTGTAGATCACTTCAAATTTCAAATACTCCTATTTTGGGTAGAGGGTGGAGAGGGAATGGATCCATGACTGTAATTGAATTGATGGTATATTGATCCAGATAGTGTATGATCCTTATATTTTATGGATATACTACCAATATGAAAAATTCAAAAACATATAGATATCCTCTATTTGTTCATGGAAGTATATTATAAGAATGTTTTTATAAACCTTTTCTGGAAAAGCTTAGCTTAACCACAACTTCACATGATTTAAAACTCTGTCTTCAATACTTTTAGCTTAATGGCATTGTCAAATGTCAAGCAAAAGGTTGGTAAGAGGTTTTTCTTCTGTTTTTACAATATGCTATATTTTACTTTTTTATATGATGGCTGTCAAGTCACACAACATTTGCAATGGGGAATGATTAGACTAAGTGGATTACAAATTTAGTCACATTACAGAACTAGAATCTTTTCAGATTTCTGCTATGGCCACATCATTCTATTATTACCTTTGTATAAATACTTAAAATAATGTATGTGTAATTCAACATTAGGGAACAACATAAAATTGGCTGATGATGTCTTATCTCTTAGCAAGTGCACGTACTAATTTGACTATGTTACAAATTTTACTAATTTAGTAAAATCAATAATTTCCTAATTCTGTCTAGATAATATTGAAATATTTGTTCTAACATTACAAGACCGAACTAAGTCCAGTTTATTTATGGTTACAGCATTTGCTAGACATGTGGACACAGTGATATGGTAACTATAAGCAAATGGGCTGCTGAGGAAATGCCTGCTGTCCATCCCTGACCCTGATTTCGTGAGAAGGTACTTCTATTGACAGCTTGCTGTTCATGTGTGCAGTGGTGACACAAAAGACTGATGGGCGGTTAACAATGATTTTCACACCATGTCTACACAAAAGGGCTGGTGCTTAACTTGTGAGCATCTGTTATAGATTTGACTGCTTCTTTATCTGATGGACTATACTAGCTTTTATTTTGATCTCTCCCCCTCTGGTAGCTTTATGTTGTACTACGTTGTGTTTGCCATGTTTCAACGACTCCTTCAAATTGCACATTTGCAATCTTCCTATATCATCTTGATAACTGCACCTCAATGCACCTAAACATCAGCATATCCATAGCCAGTCTGGGAACCTGACTCAGGAACCAGACTGCCTGTGATCAACTTCTAGCCCCACTACTCACCTACTCACTAGGCTGTAATTTTGAGCAAATACATAAGCACATCCATCAGAAAGAAATTTGTACTACCTGATAGCACTTTGGGAATGAATTAAATGAATAAAAATGTATAAAACATTTAGAAGAGAGCCCGGCATATAATCAGTACTCAACAGTTAGCTGTCACTGTTATTGCCATCCACCACCCTACAGGACCTTCTGGGTGGTGCCATCTGCCGCTCCTTTCTTCCTTCTCATCTTTCTGTCCCCGTGAATAAAAGAGGATGTAATGGGTTGTGAGAGGTTGCATTTTGAGAGTGCAAAATAGTTGTAAACTATCCTCTCCTTTCATGTCCACATTGAAAAAGGAGAGAATGATACCTAAGGGTAATACGAAACCACACCTCAAGTGTGAAGACTTCAACATGAATGGAGGGTGGATGTTCAGCTCCACTGTTTTTCTACTTAATCATGCAGCTTATCTGATGCTACCTAGGGAGAAGAAAGGAAACTGGGGGGAGAGTAAGGAGGAATGTTCAAGTAGGGGGGCAAGAAGTCACAATCCCAGAAAGGTGTAGAAGACAGATTTTGTCTGGGCGCATCTACAACTATGTGTTATCTGTAATGGTTAATTCTGATTGGTAGCTTTAGGGATGGCTGGTGTCACCAAGGAGTGATGCCCTTGTCAAGAAAGCCTGCTAAAGACATCACTCATACTTATCATAGTTACATGAAACAGGATAGAAGTACAGTGTTAGGGCCACAATAGGACAGACACATTTGTAATGGGAAGATATGTAAGAAGATAGTGTTTGGCTTGGTGCCTGTAGCACAGTGGTTGTGGTGCCAGCCACATACATCAAGGCTGGTGAGTCCGAATCCAGCCCAGGGGCAGCTAAAGCAACAATGACAACTGCAACAAAAAAATAGACAGCATTGTGGGAGTGTGCGGTAGTCCCAGCTACTGGGAGGCTGAGGCAAGAGAATCACTTAAGCCCAAGAGTTTGAGGTTACCATGAGTTGTGATGCCACTCTACCGAGGGCAACATAGTGAGACTCTGTTTCAAAAAAGAAAGAAGATAGTGTTTATAGTAATTTTGTACCCTCTCTCCTCCCCACACAGAAAAGTAAATTTTGGGAAGGAAGAGAGGGATGTCTTAAACAGAATACCTACAACTGGGTAATTTATAAAGAAAATGAATCTCTTATAGTTACAGAAGCTGAGTAGTCTAAGGTAGACAGGCTGCATCTGGTAAGAGCTTTCTTGCTAGTGAGGACACTGAAGACCCCCAAGGTGGCACAGAACATCACATTATGAGTGGCCTGAACTTGCCAGATTATGTCTCTCTCTCTCTTCCTCTTTTTATGAAGCCACTAGTCACACTTGCATATAATGCATCAATCCATTAACCCAGTAGTTCCAAACCTTTTTTGTACCAAGGACCACTTTTATGAAAGACAATTTTTTCTATAAACTGGGTGGGGGGACAGTAGATTCTCAAAAGGAGTGGGCAACCTTGATCGCTTGCATGCACAGTTTACAGTAGGGTTCATGCTCCTATGAGAATCTAATGTCACCACTGATGTGACAGGAGGTGGAGTCAGGAGGTGATGTGAGTGAAGAGGAGTGGCTGTAAATACAGACGAAGCTCTACTCACTCAACTGCCACACACCTCCTGCTGTGTGGTTCAGTCCTAACAGATCAGTACTGGTCCACAGCTTGTGGGATGGAGACTGCATTAACCCATCAATCCTTGAATGAATTAATCCACTAATGAGAACAGAGAACCCATGACCCCCTCACCTCTTAGAGCCCCCCCCCAATACTGCCACACTGAGGATTAAGTTTCAAGATGAGTTTTGAAGAGGACAAATATTCAAACCACAGCAGCAAGGATGACAGCAGGTAAACTATACCCCTTCCCACTGAGTGGAATGGCTCTCTGACTCTCTTCAAGCATGAGTAAGAGGACACCATGCTAACAATAAAATAGTAAAATTGAAAGCACCTTGGTCCCTGCACAAGTCACTAGATAGCTTGTGTTTGGATGTTAATTTGTGCAAGAAAGTTCTACCTAGTTAAAACCACTGCATTTTGTTATGTTGCCTAATCTGTATCTAATACAGTATTGGTGTATCACTTTCTAAATGATTCTTTTCTTTAACTTTTTAATTAGCCACTGATCCTGATCATGCTAAATAATGGGGCTTTAACTATATCACAGATGGCAGTTCTCCCCCTTTCTTACACATAGTTTCTAAGAATAACTGTAGAATGTGCTGGGAATGAAGCATCCTGAGATAAAGACTAGTACTAGTGGCTGCAGCAGCTGGGCTCAGTTTCAGACTTCCTCTTCAAAATAGGCTGTCCTTCAACACTTTAGCCCAGTGACTCATGCACCCTTACAGTCCAGAACTCAGGAGGGCTTCCTTTTAGGGTTCTCATAGTGACACAGGGGATGTGTGCAGTCAAGACTCTTTTCTCCCTCAGAAACTTTCTGACTAATGATGAATCCTGGGCTTTTGTTCACAGAATTGCATTTAGCTTGCATTGAATCCTTGGTTTCTATTGTCTCTTGGTGGCTATCTGTAAGAAAGCAATCTGATTCACATAACTAGTTGCTTATGAAAGTGCTCTGTCTCCCCTGACTCAGACAAATTGGTAACCAGTACCTATTTTACATAGATGCCCAAATACTACATCCTTTCTCATATGAATTTATGTTCTCTGAATTCTTTCCTGATTATTTCCGTTCAGTTTAGCTACTACTTTTTGTGGGCAGTTTTTCCTGACTAAGGCCCTTCGTCTATGGTGTTTACGATTCCTTCTTCCACAGTATATGGTATAGTATGTTTATTGGTAACTTCACCTAAGAGATAATGCCAAACAAGTTCTTTGAACATGGTGGGTACTCACCAATTACTTGTGAAAAAAAATAATATAAGACTCAAAATAAGGATTATAGGTTCAGAATTGTGTTTATGGCAAAGTGATAGGGCCAGAAGACCATCAGAAAAGTGGAATAAGCAAATATATCAGGCAGAGAGATCTGTTAAGACACTGTTATTAATAGAGTAATGTGAATGAAAAGTGAAAAGGTTTTAAACAGTGGTAGTATCTGGGCTATGAATCATTGGAAGAGGGTAATAATCCTCATTACTTTCACAACTCTCATCATCTGTTATCAAAGAACTCCTGTATCTAGATTTCAATCTATATTTCTTTAAACATTTGGAATATATGTTTTTAAAGAACGTTTGCTTCTTTATTTAACCAGTTATTTGAAAATAGAAGTGCTAATTTATTGTGCAATTCAATTCTCAGAGTAGTGCTACTTCCACTACAGAGAATTCTCTTTTCACAAAGTGTCAAAAAACACACTGGATCCAGTTCAGGCTTTCTGCTGCAAGGAGACCCAGAGAGCATTTGCCTTCTGTGATCCATTAAAGCATCCTTCAAAAAAAAAAAAAGTAGCAAAGTCAAATATGATCAATTTAATTGCCAAAAAGTAGAGGTTAAAGCAACTGAGGTTTACAAAGAAAGAAAGTAGAAAGTAGACAAAAGCCAAGAAGGATGTAAGAAAAGACTATGGCAAATGCATGTTCATTGCTATTTTTCATTGGATTAAAGCCTACATCAAAATTTATTCAGTAAGTTACATAGTAATTTCTTGTGTTATCAACAATATTTGGAAAACGTTGGTTATGGTTACATAATTCTATATTATTAAATATTTACATTCAACCAACATAAGATTCTAAGTTTCTGGTTGAAGACTAAATATGAGCATAATTGGAAGTCAAAATGATGAAAAATCCTTGCATTCGAAGTGATACTTTCAGGTAGAATAATAATATGAGAAAGATGTTTTACCATTAGCTACTGGCTTCAAGGCAATATATAACTTCCTTTGTTTTTTTAAGTAACTCAAAGAATTTCAGAATTAGGAAAATGAGCCAAGATTATAATAGTTCATCTTGTTCTTGAGAGATTTCCAAAAATTAAATACATGAGCCAGGCTAGAACTGGATCTTCCCATTTTTTCATCGGAGTTTGTTTTCCATCTTGCCCATCTTTCATTTGTATTATCCAATCTTATTCAAGCTCATACTGTGATGACTGAAAGTTGCAAATTTTATTTGACAATTAGGTAAATTGTGCTTAATGTTCTGCTACAGACCTACCATTATTACCTAGAAATATAGGTGTGTGTTAATAAACCCTTTGTTGAACCATGGCCAAGAGTCAAAAGAGAAAATAACATAACAAGAATGCAGGATCCCCTTAGAAAGTAAGATTAAAGAAATTCATGCAAGTAGTGTTGGACTATATCTGCAACCTAAGTTGAGTTTCAGAATTCTACCTTCCTCCCCAAACAGCTAAAAGCAATGTAAAGGAATTGAATAAAATTTGACAGAAAGGATAAATAATTCACTAAATTTCAGAACAATTCTCAGTTGAACTATGTGGACTTAACTTCTACTTTTGAACAAGTAGATAGAAATCAATTATAAGAAAAGTTTCAGGATGTATATCTATAACTTGGTTAGAATCTAACAGAGCCTAAGGTCTCAAGCTTTTCTTGGGCTCAAATGTGTGATTAAGTGATAAATGTATGACAAGATTACTGACCAGCAGCACGAGCTGCCAGACCATCTCAAAAAGAAGGAAAAGTTTTTGATGAAACAAACAAACAAATAAATAAGATCAAGTGTAATTCTGAGATAAAAGTGCCAGAATCTACCAGAGTTCCCATGGGAAGAAACTGTGGAGCAGAACAGGAAGGAACAAGATCTTGGCAGAGATCAACCCAAGAAGCATGCAGCCCAGAAGAGATACCAACCAACATGAAAATATTAAAGTAACAGATAAGGAATTACAAATGTAGATTTTAAGGAAATGCCATGAAATCTAAGAGAAATGAAAAACAAACTCAAAGAAACCAGAAAAACAAATCAGGTAATAAGCAAAAAATTCACTAAACAGATGGACATATTAAAAAAAAAAGACTAAACAGAACTTTTGAAAATGAAAAATTCATTAATGAATTATAAAACACAGTGCAAAGTTTTAAGCCTAGACTAGATCAGGCAAAAGAAAGAACCTCAGAGATTGAAGACAACTTTTTCAAATTAACTCAGTCAGTCAAAAATATAGAACAAAGAATTTAGAGGAATTAACAAAAACTGATAAGTAATATGAGATTTTGTAGAACAGCCAAATAACAGAATACTTGGCATATCTGATGTTGATGAAGAAATAAAATAATGGCTGGAAAACCTGTTTGAGAGAAAATTAAGGAAAACTTCCCTGGTTTTGCTAGAGATTTAGACACCTAGTTGCTAGATACAAGAAGCTCAGTTAACACCTGTGAGAGTCATTGTAAAAAGGAAATCACAATGACACATAGTTGTCAGACCAGCTGAAATCAATATCAAGGTGGAACTCTGTAAGCCATGAAATGAAAATGTCAGGTGTTTACAAAGAAAAACTCATCAGGCTAATTGCAGACTTTTCAAAGGAGAACAACTGCCAGCTTAAAATTTTGTATCCTGTAAAACTAAGTTTCATATATGAGGAAAAAACAAAGACTTTTCCAGGCAAATGAACACCAAGGGAATTTGCAGAAAACTACATCATACAATAGACACCCATCTATCACCCATCTAGCTCTCAAAGCTAAAGCAGAGAACTCATACAAAACAACAGCACAAAAGGTAAAACAAAGCAATTAAGGTACTATGCAATAGGATGAACAGAACAGCACCACACATACCAATTCTACCAATCAATGTGAATGGTCTGAATGCCTTACTAAAGAGACCTAGGCTGGTTGGATGGATGAAAATATACAACCCAATTATCTGTTGTCTTAAAAAGATACATCTAACCCATGAGAACTCATACAGACTCAGGGTGAAGAGATGCAAAAATATTCCATGCAAATGGAAACCGAAAGAAAGCAGGTATAGATATTTCCATATCTGATAACATGGACTCAAAACAACAAGAGTGAAAAAGACAAATGTGGTCATTATGTAATGGTAAATGGAGCAATTCAGAAAACATAACAATCCTAAACATTTATTCACCTACCACAGGAGCATCCAGATTCATAAAGGAAATTCTACTTGATCTAAGAAAAGAGATAAAAAGCAGCATCAGAATTGCTGGGGAATTCAACACCCCACTGACAGAATTGGACAGATCATCCAAGCAGAAAATAAAGAAAACATCAGACTTAAATAGCATTCTGGGACAAATAGGCCTAACAGATATTTAAAGACCATTTTATTCAACAACTACTGAATACATGGAACATACAACATATTTTGACAAACTTCTAAAAAATAGAAATCATACACTGCAATGTATCTTCTCAAACCAGAAAGGAACAAAACTAGAAATAAACTCTAAGAGAAATACTCAATTCTATACAGTGCCATGTAAATTAAGCAACCTATTGTTGAATGATTATTGGGTCAATAATGAAAATAAGTTGAAATTCAAAATATTCCTCAAATTGAATAACAAAGGGGACATGAGCTATCAAAATCTATGGGATTCAGCAAAATAATACTGAAGGGGGAAAATTCATAACCTTAAATTTCTACTTAAAAAAGAAAGATCATAATCTAATGATACATCTCAAAGAACTAGAAAAGGAAGAGTAAATCAAACCCAAAGTCAGAAGAAGAAAGAAATAACTAAGCTCAGAGCAGAACTAAATGAAAAGGAAAAACAAATTAACAAATAAAAATAATACAATTGATCAACAAAACAAAATGTTGGTTCTTTGAAAAGATAAATTTGATAGAACTCTTCCTAGGTTAACCAGGAATAGAAGAGAAAGAACTCAAAGATAAACTCAATCGGACATGAAAAAGGAGATATTGCAGCTGACACCGTAGAAGTACAAAATATCATCTGTGAATACTTTGCAAATCTCTGTTCACATAAACTCAAAAACATGGAGGAAATGGATAAGTTCCTGGAAACATACAACCTCCTAAAACTCAACCAGGAAAAAATAGAACTCCTCAACAGACTAATGATGAGCAGTAAGATTGAAAAAGTAATAAAAGTCTTCTAACAAAGACTGCCCCAGACCTGATGGATTTACAACTGAATTTTACCAGACTTACAAAGAAGCGCTGGCATCTACAAATCCAGTTTCACCTTGATACTAAATCCAGGAAAGGAAACAACCAAAATGAAAACTATAGACCAACATCCTTTATGAATAAAAATGGAAAAATCCTCTATAAAATACTAGCAAACTGAGTTCAACAGCACATCAAAAATTAAAAAAGAACATAATCCACCAGATCAAGTGGACTTCATTTCAGGGATTCAAAGATGCTTCAACTGTAAGTGAAAAAATAATGTGATTCATGGGGTGGTGCCCATGGCTCAGTGAGTAGGGCGCTGGCCCCATGTACTGAGGGTGGTGGGTTCAAACCCAATTCCGGCCAAACTAACAAAAAAGTAGCCAGTATCGAGGCAGGCACCTGTATTCCCAGCTACTCGGGAGGCTAAGGTATGAGAATCGCCTAAGCCCAAGAGCTGGAGGTTGCTGTGAGCTGTGACGCCATAGCACTCTACTGAGGGTGACACAGTGAGACTCTGTCTTAAAAAAAAAATGTGATTCACCATATAAAAATGAAAAGCATACGATCATCTCAATAAATGCAGGAAAAGCATTTGACCAAAATCTGGCACCCTTTCATGCTAAAAACCCTCCACAAACTAGGCATTTAAGGAACATATCTCAAAATTATAAAAGCCATAGACAAACCCATAAACAACGTCTTGCTGACAGAAAAAAAAGGGAAAATATTTCTGTGGCCTGAAATAAAATAATGGCACCCTCCATCCTTACTTCTATTCAATGTATTTTTGGAAGTTCTATACAGAAAAATTAAGAAGAGAAAGAAATAAATCATATTCAGATTGGGAAATAAGAGGCCAAAGAATTGCTTTTTGTTGGCGATGTGATCTTATATTTAGAAAACCTCAAAGATTCCACCAATAGACTACTGGAATTGATAAATAAATTCAGAAAAATGAAAAGTTTCAGATTACAAAATCAGGGTAGTCAAATTAGTAGCATTCCTACACAATGATATAATAGTGTAGCAGAAAGTCAAATCAAACACTCAATACCATTTACAATAGCCACAAAGAAAATAAAATACCTAGAAATATACTTAACCGAGTAGGTGAAACATCTCTACAAAAAGAAGTAGGTAACACTGAGGAATGAAATTAAGAGTACACAAACCAATGGGAAAGTATATCATGCACTCACACTGGTAGAATCAATGTTGTTAAAATTTCCATACTATCCAAAGTGCTTTAGAGATTCAGTGCAATCCCCATGAAAAGACCAAGGAGATATTTCACACATCTAGAAAAAATAATTCAATGCTTCATTTGGAACAATAAAATTGTCCAAAGCAAACTTAAGCAAAAAGAATACATCTGGAGGCATCCCTTTACCAGACTTCCAACTATACTACAAGGCTATAGTAGCAAAACAGCATGATATTGGCACTAAAATTGAAAAAGAGACCAATGGAACAGAACAGAGAGTCAAAATATAAAACCATCGACATGCCAACTGATCTTTGATAAAACAGTCAACAATATACACTGAGGAAAAGAAGCCCTACTCAATAAATGGTGCTGAAAAAATTAAATAGTTACATGAAGAAAATGTTAAGAGGATCCATATTTCTCAACAACCACAAACATTAATTCAAGATGGATAAAAAGTTAAATGTAAGCCATGAAACCATAAAAATTTGAGAATGACATGTAGGATAAACTCTTCTAGATATTGTCTTACTCAAAGAATTTATAAAAAAGACCCCAGTGACAATCACAACAACAACAAAAATAAATAAATGGAACTTAATTAAATTAAAAAGCTTCTGCACAGCTAATAATCAACAGAATGAATAGATAACCTACAGAATGGGTGAAGATATTTGCAAGCTATACATCCTATAAAAAATTAATAATCAGAATCTACAAAGAACTCAAACAAATCAGCAAGAAAAGTAAACAATCCCCTTAAAAATAACACGTGATCAGAAGCTTTTGCAAAGAAGATAAATGGCCAAAAAACATGAAAAAAGGCTCAACATCACTAATCATCAGGAAAATGTAAATTGAAACCACAATGAAATATCACCTTACCTGTGTCAGAATGGCTTTTATTAAAAAATCCAAAGACAATAGATAGTGGCATGGATGCAGAGACAAAGAAAGCTGATACACTGTTGGTGGGACTGCAAATTAGTACAACCTCTATGGAAAACAGTATGGCGATTCCTTAAAGAACTAAATTAGACCTACCATTTGATCCAGCAATCTTATTACTAGGTATTTACTTAAAGAACAATAAGCAATTTTATCAAGAAGACACCTAGATGTGAATGTTTATTGCAGCACAATTCACAATTGGAAATGTGGAATCAACCTAAGTACCCATCAAGAGTGGATTAATAAAATGTGGATATGTATACCGTGGCGTACTACTTAGACATACAAAGGATGCACTGATGTATTTTCTAACAGTTTGGAAGGAATTGGAGACAATAATTCAAAGAGAAGTACCCAAAGAATGGAAAAACAAGCATTGTGTGAACTCATTATTAAATTGGAATTAATTGATCAGCACCACAGAGGGAAGAAAAACAGAGTAGAAATGAAGCAGGGGTGAGGGGAGCAGAGGAGATGGAAGAAAGCTTACAACAGGAACAATGAACACTGTGTTGGTAATGGGCACACTTATAACCTTCATTCAAACATTACAAAAAAATTCGTGTAACCAAAAGCATTTGCAACCCCATAATATTTCGAAATAAAAAAAAAAAAGGGCAGGAAAAATAAGGGCAGGAAAAAGGTGATAAACATCTGTACCACCAGCTTGGATTCTGTTAATACTAGTTACTTCGCTCCTCTTACGTAAGTATCTTTAGAACCCTGAACACATTAAAAAGTAAGTAGAGAGATGATAAATGAAAGTAAGCCATTATTACCACTTGGTTATTTTAAAAAATATCTCATGTAATCTGTTTAATTTGTCATTTAAGAATTTCAAACTAATAAAGTGTAATTTAGTGGTATTTATGAGAACTAGTTATATTCTTAGAAGACTTTGTATGCTGGCTTTATGTCTGCCTTTTCGGGCATTTAGAATGTTGAGGAAACTAGGGGTACTAAAGTTATATATTTAATGTCACAAATATTTAAGATGATATAAGTAACAATTTGTAAATGGGAGTAGGTATAGAAGGAAGTTAATTTTTAAAAAATAAAATTAATTTGAACATTTGTCAAAGGAGATGTAATATTATTCTAATTTCAATATAATTAACTAAACACATTACTAAATAGATTTTAAATGCATGTAAAATGAATGTAAATTCTTAAGAAAATTAAGACTTAAATGTATTACTTTAACAAGTTGACCATTAACTTAAATAATAACTGTACTTAATATTACCTACAAAAAAAACCTTCTATTAGACATTAAGTATCTTAAATGGTAGTCTAGGATTTTGTTATTAAGCAGATTTTGTTAATTATTTTAAGTGACTATATTATAGTTAGTGTCTGAAACTGAGGTTCATTCCAACAATTTCCCCCCATATTCTTTCAACTTTATGCATGGACCTAGTTTCTATATAAGCTATTTTGAAGGAATAGTAGACCACATTTACATAATTTTTTATCATTGCATCATGCACATTAGGTGAGTTTCAAAACTATTAAGAAACGTGTATAATTGTGATGGATGTGTTACGTGGTTCGATGTAAACATTTGACATTGTATATTGAAGCAGTACCCTAAACCCCATAAATGCGTCTATGTACAAAGTTGTTATTTAATACAAAATAATTAATTATAAAAAATTTTATTTATCAGGGAATAAATACCTTTCTATTTTTCTACCATGACAATATATGACTTTCAGGAGTTAAGTTTAGTGGTGTCGTTCAATAAAATAATAAGGCCACAGGACCTCTCTTCTTGGACCATGGCGGACCCACTTGTTTCTCTGTCGTATTGTACTTGGGTTTTGATTTGATGAAGAAACTGCTCCACATTTTCAGCATAGACAATTACTCCTAGAGAAATTATCTGACTTGAATGTGACAATTTGAGAAAGGTAAGATATTTCTCAATGTGCTCAAACATCACTAACATTTTGAGTTTCATGTATTTTTCAATATTCATGTTTTTAATATTGTGATATATAAAACAGCACATACACTAACCCAAAGAAAGTCATACAGCATAACACTTGTTGAAACATTAATTATTAGTATTATATTTTGGGTTTACTTCTCAGTGGCTTTCCTCATCCTGTGAGAAGCATCTTTTGCCTTTGGAGAGTATTCAAATAGTTACTGCAGGAATTTAAAAAGAAAAAGAGTCACTTTTCAATTTTATTATTCAGAGGAGGATTTTTGAGACTGAAGCTAGAAAATCATCTTGCAAACGAGGTTTTACTCCTAGTGAATATTAAGACATCCCCTACAGACTCAAACACAAGTTCTTCCATAGCCTGGAGTTCCTTGCACTAAACTAGCTGAACCAGGAGGTTAGTTGTCTCTGGAAAAGGAATGATGTGTAGGAGAAGTCCAGGCCAGGAAATACATGAGTGAAAATCATGTACTTGTGTCCCCAAGCATATGAGAAGGAAGAAATGGGTATAAAAGTACGGGGTAGTGAGATGTACATATTGTAGGTCCAATAACTAGATTGTAAGAAAAGACAAAAAATCAGGGGGTTTGCCCATTTTTACTTAGGATTCTTGATCTGAGGGCCTAAGAACCACGGTTCTCAACCTTCCTAATGCTGAGACCCTTTAATACAGTTACTCATGTTGTGGTGACCCCCAACCATAAAATTATTTTTGTTGCTACTTCATAACTATAATTTTGCTAATGTTATGAATCGTAATGTAAATATCTGATCTGTACCCCAAAGGGGTCGTGACCCACAGGTTGAGAACGGCTGGCCTAGAAGGACATTCCTCGATTAAATAAGAAATGCCTTATTAGAGTAAAATTATATGCACTCCTTAGCAAGTTGGTGGAGGTCTCCTGAAGAAAAATGTGACTATGTGATTACTGACGCATTTATTCACTCTTACCCTAGAGATTTAAATTTGTGAAAAAAAGAAACACTTGTTCTTTTCATAAATATTTTTGCAACCTTTTAGTAAATCATATATTATGAAAAATATGTAATGAAATAAAAAGGAAAATAACATACAATTGAAAAAAGAAAATTATAACCATGGATAGTTGTAAATAAGTAAAAAAGCCACATTTACTTTGCACTACTGGTTGAAGGAGAGTAAATCTGTGACCTAAACTTAATCTCTAACATGTGCATTCTTAAAATATCTCTGTACTACACTTAACATCACAATAAAAATCACAGGGCTCATAAGAAAATTGGAGTTGGTGCATAACACTCAAAATTTTTATAACTGCCACATTGAAAAAAGTAGGATAAATCCCAGAGAAAGGGGGCAGAGCCAGATGGCTGAATAGAAACTTCCAGCCATCATCCCTCCCATGAACACGAAATTCAACTGTCCATGGAAGAAATCACCTTCAGGACACCCAACAAGCAGGTGAGCAATCACAGGACCTATATTAATGAAAGAGACACTGAAGTGGGCAGAAAAGACACTCTTTGGAGTGTCTTTCAACTACCCATCCTTTCC
This sequence comes from Otolemur garnettii, assembly GCF_000181295.1. Lineage (NCBI taxonomy): Eukaryota > Metazoa > Chordata > Mammalia > Primates > Galagidae > Otolemur > Otolemur garnettii. The sequence goes on from NW_003852399.1 coordinate 40,130,212, forward strand.
CAGCCCCTAGTAGTGGCCCACCAGCACAGAATCTGTGTGCCCAGGGGAGGAAGAGGGAAGTAGTTGTGGGACTTCCCATTGGAGTTTAGGGTCACCCCATCACCAGGGAACAGCACAGGGCAGAATTCTGCTGGTGCCCATAGAAGGAGCATTTAGACCTGCATAGCCCAAGGGAAATTCTCTGCTCCCAAATCAAAATTCCAATTAGCCCCATCACCAGCTGACAAAAACTGGCTTGGGTCCTGGAATAAATTCATAAGGCAGTCAGGCCATAGAGGTTGTAATCCTTGGGCAATTCCTGCAGCTTTGCTGGCTCAGAGCCAGGGGACTTGGGCTACAGATCAGGGAGAGTCTTCTTCGCCCACTGGAGAAAGGAAAGGGAAGAGTTGAGAAGACTTTTGGTTTGCAACTTGGGTACCAGTTTAGCCACAGTAAAATGAAGTACCAAGCAGCCTCCTGAACCCCCGGATTCTAGGCCTTAGCTCCTGGGTGGCAGTTCTAGACCCACCATGGGCCAGAAGGAAACATGCTGCCCTAAAGGGAGGGACCCAGTGCTGGCAAGATTCACCGTCTGCTGGATTCAGAGCCTTTGAATAAAGAGCAGAGGTAGCCATGTAACAGTCACTAGGCTTTGAGCGACACTAGGCTGGCTTCAGGTGTGGCCTGGCACACTCCCGGCTGGGGTGGCTAAGAGGGAGTGCACACACCAGTCTTCCGCCATGTACAGCAGCCCAGCACAGAAAGTAGGGGAAGAAAATGAGAGACTTTGCTTAGCAATCCAGGGAATTTTCTTATATCTTACCCAAGTCAATCAAGGCACCCTCACTGCTGATGTGGTAGGACTGACCAAAAACTTAGATCATGACACTCAATTGTTTCTGAATATCTGGAAAGCCTTCTTAAGAAGAACGGGTTCAACAAGCTCACACTGTGATGACTGAAATAAATGCTTAGCTTGTCAGTGCCCATCCATCAGCAGACATCTACAACATTGAGAACATACAGGAAAACACGACCTTACCAGACAAACTAAATTACCAGGGACCAATCCTGGAGTGATGAGACATGTGACCCTTCAGACCAAGAATTCAAAACAGCTATTCTGAAAGATCTCTGCTCCTCCAAATGAAATGCTTTGTTCTAACTGCAGTATCAGAAGACAGTTCTGGACCAGAGTTAATGACTTTCCTTTAAAAAAGCCTTGAAGGGCCTTGATCTTCTTGTGCATAGTTTAGATGGATGATTTATGGTCCGCTAACAATACTTGAGTTATACCATGTACACATGCTAGGGTATGTTTTTAAGGAGACTACTGTACAATTATATGGAATCTCATTTCTCTCTCACAAAGGTCAAACATCATCCTGGGTGTGCTAAGCTAAATCCAAATTTCTTTGTCAGTTTAGGTGTGACTTCTTGCTTTTGGGGGATGGGTTCTAAAGAGAGAAAGACAATAACAGGAGAATGTCTGGCTCAGTCCTGCAGTATTTTTAGTCAATAAAGCAACATTCGGTTTGCCTGGGCATTATTTGGTAGGACTCAGCCTGCTTTCCTATGTCTCAGCAAAATTGAGGGCCAGACTCTGTGGGGTAGGGATGATAGTGGGAGTTTGAGTTTAGAATTTTGGGTATTACCAAGTATGTAGGAGCTAAGGAAATAATCTGCTTCCTATCTCTGATTCTGTCAATTTCACAGTTCTCCAATATTTGCTTATTTTTTATCTTTAATTATAATAAAATAACGTAAAAGTTATTATTTTAACCATTTTAAGCATACAGTTCAGTAGCACTAGGTAACTTCCCGTTGTTGTCTAATCATCACCACCTGCATCTTAAGACTTTCATTTTCCCAAACTGAAACCCCATGGCCTTTCCTCCCTCTTCCGGCCCCTGCCAGCTACCATTCTGCTTTCTATCTCCATGAATTTGAATGAATACTCTAGATATCTCAAATGAGTGGAATCCCCTTTTGCGACTAGTTTATTTCACCGAGCACATTACCTCCAAAGTCCAAGCATGTGTTGGAATCCTTTAAGGCTAAATAAGATTTCCTTCTACTTTCCTTTTGATATTAACTAAAAATGCATATATTAATTTCTACATGTTCTGTCCTGTTCTTTTTGTTGTAGCACATAGAATAAATTGTGACCAGATGTCTTGGTTGTCTTAACAAACCTTACAACGATTCAGTTACTCTTCAGGTTTTTCTTCTTCACCCTAATAGTTCTACTCAATACCTCTTTTCTTAAGAGTAAAATTGGAGACTGGAATGAAAGTACCCTTTCCCTTGGCCTATACATCTTCGGATATTGAGCATAAATCAATAGTGCCTCTGGAAGAAGCACTTATTGGTTGGTTAGGAGAAGACAACCAGCAAGAATGCTCAATGACATTTAATCATTAGTTGCATCTTTTATTTACTGATGTTCGTAGTGGTCAAATGCTGTTTCAGATGGAAGATCAAGAAGAACTGAAATGCAAAATGACCTTTGAAGCAGAGGAAAGGACATCTCCATTTAGCTTGATCCTGTGTCAGAGAATCACTATCTTATTTTCGAATGCTGTCATTTTTAAGCTTTGAACTACTTTCTGTAGAAATGATTACATTAATCCTGTAGTCAATTCGTCTGAGGTTAGCAAGTGTTACAGCTATCAAAAGTGCTACAAAAATAATTGAATACATTTTTTAAAACCAGTAGATACTGTAACTACAATGTATTTTCTTGAGAATGCCAGGAAATAACAGAAGAGAAAAACTCTATCAGGCAGCAGAAAATGGATGGATACATTGAATGATGCCAAAATTAATATTAATCAAGGATCTCACATGCTCACTAAGTAGCACTAACTTTAACTTCTGCTTTCAGTTATCGCTCCCCTTAGGTGCACAAAGAATTTAGGACAACTATCTCTTCTTCCTTGATTTAAACTCTATGTACACAAGTCAGCCTGGTGGATAACTTAATTGGACTGCTGAAGGACAGCTTGATTTTCTGTAACACTTCACCAAAACCAACACACAATGCATTATCCTAGAAAAGATTTTATTTTCCCTTGGGGAATGTTCCATTATATCTGCATTTCCTTGCTTATAATGCTTGGTGAACATCAGAATCATTGAGCTGTGGGAGTCGGTGTCTACCTCTCCTAATTTTTTCTGGTTCTTCTCTACTCCCTGGAGCACACTTATGAAATGTGGGGCTGGAGGCAGATAATTGAAAAAACTCAGAAAAGAAGGTCATCAATTATGTGCATATATTCATCTTCCTTTTCTTTGCATTTAGTTAACTTTTTCACATTAACTTCTTTTTTAACAGCCTTTCTTGGGTCCCATTAAATTCCATGACAACACTGATGTCTAGAATATTTTTATTTGTTATTTATTTATTATACACTTGTGATTGACATATAAACTGTTTGCTAAGTCTATTTGCTAAGAATTTTTCTTCAGAAAAAAAAACTATAAAAGTAGTTTAAAATGTCTCATATATTTTTAAAAGCAGTATTTTTTCCTGAACACTGTCCTTTTGTTGGCAGAAGATTTTTCTATCACACATAAAAATGGTATCCAATTGTTCATGAAGATGTTCAGTGTCACACTGGACATTTATTTGGTCAGATTCATAAGGCTGCAGTCTGATGACTGTCCAGAGCTTTGCCAGTGTTTCTCTATATCGACTTGTAATAGACAAGAATAGCAAGAACATTTGAGGTTTTAAAAAAATAATGGTTGTATGGGCTCAGCGCCTGTAGCACAGTGGTTATGATGCCAGCCATATACACCAAAGGTGGAGGGTTTGAACCCGACCTGGGCCAGCTAACCAACAATGACAACTACAACAAAACATAGCTGGACATTGTGGTGGGCGCCTGTAATCCCAGCTAATTGGGAGGCTGAGGCAATAGAATCGTTTTAGCCAAGAGTTGGAGGTTGCTGTGGGCTGTGATGCCACCATACTCGACCGAGGGTGACATAGTGAGACTCTGTCTCAAAAAAAAAAAAAATTATTGTATGACCACAGACTTCTCTTTTCTTATCTTTTTGTCTTTTCTTCATTGTCCTTCATCTTTAGTCCCCCCCTCCACCCTGGCTATCACAGCCTCAAAGGAAAAAAACTTAAACATGTATATCTCCCTGGAAATAACAAGTCCAAACCTTGGATGATATTGTTGCAAAATTTTAGTCAGCTAACAATGAAGACTATGCAATACAGAAGATGTCAAAACCCAAACTTGTTAAAGTAGACATTCCCTTTTAGGACAATAAAGGGCTATGGGAAATGTATGTTCTGGAGTCAGTCCTCTTTTCAAAATAATATTTTCCTCTGTTAATTTTAAAATTCTGCTGGTGGAATGGTTTGGAGGTATGTGTCCTACAAAATTCATACGTTGAAACCTAAGACCCAAGGTGACAGCATCATATGTGGGGCCTGTAGGAGGTGATTAAGTCCTGGGCATCAGTCATCATGAACGGGATTAGTGACCTTGTAAAAGTGCAGGAAGGAACCAGCTCTGTCATCTCCCTTCTGGGGAGTATGGTTGTATGGGCTCAGCGCCTGTAGCACAGTGGTTGTGATGCCAGCCACATACACCAAAGTTGGAGGGTTTGAATCCAACCTGGGAGGCAGAGAGCAACCCGCAAGAGACAGTGACTTTGCTGGCACCACCTTTGATCATGGACATCCCAGCCCCCCGGACTGTGAGAAATAAATTTAAATTACCCATCCTCACCTATTTACCATTATAAAATATATATGTATAAAAATAGATGTCATTATATATACACACATAGATACATTTATATTATTGCAGCACAAGTGGGCTAAGATACCAGCTGGGTGACCTCACTCTTGAGCGACAGACAGCGAGAATGATAGGCAGTGAGCCTGGAGGAGGCTGTATCCCACGTACAATGTAGAAAACGGAGCTGGTTGTTGGATCCTTCCTTAAAGACACATTTTCCAACTTCTCCCTCCTAAGTATTAGTACCCCTTCCTCACATTTCTTCACATTATTGGATTTTGATTCTTATGCTTTATTTCCCCTCCACCTTTCCCTTTGAACTAATCCATGATCCTATGACTCTTTCCTATTGCTAAAGCCAGCACCCTCAAACTAGCCTATCGACATACATGCACCTGGGCAAATACCTGCATTCACTGTTTTCAGTTCATATTAGACATGCTTATTCTAATCCTTATTTATGTCACTTCTTATTTAGGCTACTTTTATTAAGGTGTGCTAGTTAGTTTTCACTCTTAAAGTTTGTGGCAACGTTTAACTTTAAAGATTCCTATTGAGCCACACTCAACTAACAAATCTCAGCCTCATTTCTCAAAATTCATTTTCCATTATTATTCAGAATTATTCATCTGCTTCTTTCAGAGGTGTCCCACCCATGGCCTGTGGGCTGCATGCAGAGCATGTGGGGAGGTTTTTCTTGTCTGTGGTGCTGGATATAATGAAAATGATGCGTGGTCCTTTTTTAGTTTGTTTATTTGTCAGCTTCCATTACCGTCTGTGTATTTAATGTATGACTCGAGACAGCTCTTCTCCTTACAATGTGGTAAGAGAAACCAAAAGGATGGACACCCCTGTTTCAAGTGAATCATGTAAGTCTACCTCTATACTACATTGCTAATTTTCTTCATGACTTCGTTCAAATTATATGTATCTTTCTACCTAAAATATCATTTTCACCCTTCCTATCAATGATTTCCATTATTTTTGTCAAGAATTAGGCCAAACTATTTCTCCTTGAAAAATTCTAATTCATATCTCTCCAGATCTACACTCTTTATTTCCTTGACATTTATTTATATTCTATTCATTCATTTACAATATTTTACATTCCTAGTTTTTTTTTCTTTAGGTCCTAAACTATGAGTTCTTGATCTAACACATCTTTTTTTCCTGTTTCCAATGATAATGCAATATCAAGTTTTTGATAATTGTTTATGAACTTACAGAAGAAAAATATAGCATTAGACCTAAATATTTTCAGTCAAATATAATCATTCATGGACTTCATTCTCAATAAGAACCAAGGACGATATAACATAGAAATGTGAATTTTCAGAGTTAAAATTATATCTTAATCATGGCCTCCTTAATTTTGATATTTCATTAGTTTATTTTAGGTTCTCTTCTGGAATTTCCAATGTTACCTTCATGATATATGTTCGTACATTATCAAAATAGTTCAGTTTCATGGATCTTCCAGGTTTTAAGCAGCTTCACACTGAATAATTAGCTTAGGAATAAATGTTTAATTTTAGAATTAAGTTTTATTGGTTAAGAAAATAATTAACCTTAAATCTCTCAAAACCCCCAAACATTCATTAATTAAACACTCAATAGGTTTGGGCATTTACCTCGAGAAATACTGCAGTGACGTTCACTACATTTGCCATCATATTTAAGCTATTTCCAAGACCTCACACACACAAATGTCAAGATATTCAAATTTATGGTTTACATAAACTAAAGTTGTGCTAACGCACACTCAATTATTACAGCATAGTGTTTTATTGTCATCTATAATATGCACATTAATAGTAATATAACTGTGTAATAGTGTATATATAATATATAACTGTGTAGTATATAACTGTACAATATATAACAGTTAATATATAACTGTGCTGTGCTCCAGATGTGGCTGTAGAGAGCAATATCATTTATGCTTTCCCAAGTAATTTTCCCATTTGGGAAGAATGTAAAAATAAAAAGTAGAAAATGGTATGAAAAATATCTATATAGGTATTACCGATGATGGTGCAAACCTAAGCCTGGAATGTGTTTGTAAGATCTATCCCCATTCCCTGCTAACAGTCCTGCAATGACTCACAGATTTCAGGATAGCAATTTATTAATTTATTTACTTATTCATTTTTTCTTTATTTTTCTTTCTTTATTTATTTTTTGAGACGGAGTCTCACTAAGTCACCCTTGGTAGAGTGCTGTAACGTCACAGCTCACAGCAACCTCAAACTCTTAAGCTTAAGTGATTCTTTTGCCTGGGCTTCCTGAGTAGGTGGGACTACAGGCACCCGCCACAACGCTGGCTATTTTTCAGAGACTGGGGTCTCACTCTTGCTGGGGCTGGTCTCTAAGTGCTGAGCTCAGAAGATCCACCCGCCTTGGTCTACCAGAGTGCTGGGAGTACAGGTGTGAGCCACTGCACCTGGCCTTCAGGATAGCATTCTAAATCTTCAGTTTGGCACATGAATGAATCATAGCCTTGGTCCTATCTAGTCTTGACCACACCTCTTTATACTTCTTACTGTTCCTTCTGCTTTCTTCCCCCTCTTTCTTCTGAATTCCTAGTCTTTAAAATTCAAACAGTAACTCCTCCAGCCTTCCCTGATGATCCAGTCTGATTTGGAAGGTGCTTCTCCGGCTCCCCCAGCACTGTGTTTCCTTTTCTCATGGCACATAGGACAATCATTGATTACTTATCTGAATCTCTTAACTAGCTCTCTCTCTCTTTTAAGGAATGGCGCATGCCCTTTATTCATAGCTTTATAGTAGACCCTTCTTGTATGAAGGTTGATACAGATTCAAGCAGTAAACCAATAAATGGCTCAAGAGAACCTCATTGAGTAAGGATCCTGGTAAAAAATGGCAGATAGTATTGCAGTCAAGTGGAGGGGTTTTAGGCTGGTAGACCAGCTTAAGAATAAAAATGCAAAACACATTTAAAACCAAGTTGGAGGCTCAGGATTTGATACTAAGTATTTGAACTTGGGTTGAGACTCTGTTGGCAGCTGACGCTACTGCTGGGAGAAAGGAATACAGAACTAAACCTGGTTCTCTATGATTTCAGGAGCTAGGTATGATAGAATGTGTAGGATATAGTGAAAGAAAAATGAAAAATTCTTTGTCTATAACTTGCATTGTTTGTTAATCCAAGCAACTGTGGTAAGAGTTAGATATGCTTTTTCTCCTTCTGTCCTTTATTAAATTTTATTTCATGAGTCCTTTGTGGCAGACATTATTCCAGGTCCTGAGGGATAAAGCACAAAGATCTTGGACCAATATTGCAAGAGTAAGTGCCAAGAACTCATTATACAGGTTGCTGATATCCAGGCTACTCCTTGGGGTTTTCTACTTAGTGCTGAGAAGTGTCTAAGTGGGTAATGGATGGTCCATCACTTTGACAGGTGAAACTTTGCTCCTGACCATTGATGACCAAGGAATGTTACTGAACTTCCAAGTAAATGTGATTTTATTATATATACATTTACATGTATATATATCTATATGCACATACACGTATAAATATATATATTTATATATATATATACATTTACATGTATATATATCTATATGCACACACACACATATTTGTCTATTTTAAATTGCACACGAACTTTACGGACACCCTGTATATAAAATACTTGTTATATATTATGTGTATTTTATGTTATATATAAAAAACATATGGGTATGCCTATAGGTAAAATATCCAGTTATAAACCATAAATTATGGTGGTATATTTTGTGGTTTTATCTCTAAACCCATGTTTTAAATTTACAATTAATTTTTTTATCATTAGTTCTTCCCATTTTTATTCCTAGGTATCTTGGTGCACCAAATTTTAATTACTTTACTGTAACGTGATGCTATCTACATTTTTACATTTATCTCTACCTTCAGCATTTATACTAATGAATACCTCATATATAATTTTATTCCTGTTTCCTAGATAATGCCATTTTCAGTTAGAACAGTCAAGATACAGAGACTCCGAGCAGACCATTCTTGGAAGAATAATAAGCATATCTTCACTGACTGTGAAAAATAGACTATCACCAGATAGTAGGATGTATTTTGGCATTCTAGAACTAAATATATTGCTTCTAAAATTCTATTTTCCTGTATATTAATTGACATTAACCTTTTGCTCTAATAGCTGGATATTTCTGTCCACAAGATCAAAAACATAACCTCTTCATATTAATGAAATTTTAACAATAAAGAAATAGTAAATGAATGATTTTAGAGAGCTGTATCTTAAAAATAAAAGTTAATTTTAATCATAAATATTCTCTTATAGTAGACATAATAAAGAAATTATGGTGAAAGTCTTTGTATTGGCCAATTATAATATTTTAAAAAGACGAATAAAGTTATTTCTGTTTTCCACTCTAAAAACTATTCCATTTTGTAAATTAGTTTGTCAAAGATTTAAATTAAGGGGTGATATTCAAAATAGGAATAGAGAATGAAATTAACAAAAAAGTTACTCAACAGTAAACAGAGATAAATGTGGCTGCCCACCTGCTGATTATTGTGCAGAATTTTCATGTTATAATCTGTCTGCATAAATCATGCAGTTTGTACACAATGAGTAAAAGATTTATTATCAACATTTTTCCCAAATAAAAAGAATATGCATATTTTCAAATAAAGTAATGCTTTGTACATGGAACAAACTAATAATTTTTACCAAGTATTTCTATCTTCCTTTAAAAATATTTTTGTTAGTTTTCTTTGAACATTTAATTCAGAGGCTGATGATGTCTTATGCACAAGAAAATCATTATCACTCCTGGGTTTGGCTAATAGTGATGGTTCAGGTGTTTCATGCAGTAACGATGCCGACTACCTTTTGAAAAGTGTTTACTGTGCCCCATTCATGGTACTGAGGGTGTTACAGATATTTTTCTATTAAAAAAATCCCACATAATATAAATACTGCTATTATTAACATACAGATGAAAAAACAGGCTGGCAGGGGCAAGAAGGATTTAAACTTTAGTTCACTTGATTCCAAGAAAAGCACTTTCGAGCTCAGGCTAAATTTTATTTCTTTTCTTATCAATGCCATGTTATTATTTTCCCATATCCCCTCTATGTCAGGCTTTAGTTTTCTGTTCCCAGTATCAATACTAATTAATGCTATGTACTTTTCCATTACGTCTTCAAATAATTATTTAATTATGGTGATTATAAAATTAGTCTTGCAAATAAATGACACTTGTTACTTATTTTTCAGGTATTATCTGAGCATGAAAATGCATTTTATGTTTAGTTAATTTGTACTAAAAGATACTTCCCTCTCAATAAATATTAGCCTTGTTCTCTGGGATCCCTGATGTTCTTGCAGTACAATAATAGCTAATTATTTTAGCACTTGATATAATGTCAAAAACGTTAGATGAATAATCTTACTCATTAGGTTGTGACTGGAATTTAGGCACAGATTAGGCTATTAATCATACATGGTTCATTCAACAAATATTTATTGAATAATTATTATATGTTGGGTACAAGCTTCTCATCATAAAACAGAAGAGTGAAGAAATGTGATTCCCATTATTCTTAGTAAAGCATCACAAGAATGGAGAAACAAGAATCCTATGTACTCAAGTCTGATATGAGAACAATTAAGGTCCTAGTATGCAGTGGGTGGTGGGGGATGGGGAGAGCTGAGGAAGGGAAGGAGGGAGGGGGTGGAGGGACGAGGGGTGTGGTACACTTTTTGGAGGTGGGACACAATTATAAGAGGGTCCTTATCTAACAAAAGCAATCAATGTAACCTGGTTCTCTGTACCCTCAATGAATTCCCAACAATAAAGAAAAGAAAAAATGTGATTCCTCCCTTGCGATACTGTCAGACTAATAAGAGGGACAGGTATGAAGCCAAAAAAAAACAACAACAAAAAAACCACACTCATGAATATGCATTCGTCAACAGAGATAAGGGTTACACAGGAAAAGTGCAGAACCATAAGAGCCTATAGCAGGGGAACGTTTTTGCTTTGGAACTTCTTTATTCCCGGGATTAAAGAAGACTCCTGACAAAGTCACATTTCACCTAAGGTCTAAAGGACAAGTAACACGTATTAAACAAGTAAAATGTGGAGTAAGCGTGGGGACTGGAGAATGTTCTAGGAAAGGGGATAGCATAAACCTGGCATCCTCAAACTACGGCCCATGGGCCACATGTCCTAGCCCGCCTAGGACATTTATGCAGCCCACCGGGTGTTTCTGCCACCACTGCCTGTCCTGCTTAGCAGCCGACTCGTCCTGGGGCCCACAGTCTGGCTCTCCAACAGTCTGAGGGACAGTGAACTGGCCCCCTGTTTAAAAAGTTTGAGGACCCCTGGAAAGTCCCAGCTTATTTAAGGACCGGAAATGACTCCAGGTGAGAGCTATTGCTATGAAGTACCCCAGGTGATTGGAGGACTTCGGTATTTTTCTAAGGACAACAGAAATTTATCAGCTTTTGAGAACACTATTTTTACTTTTATTTTGAGGAGGAGAACATGAAGACTAGATTTATGTTTTAAAAACATTATCCTGACTAGTGTATAAGAAACAAAATCTAGTGTGGAACCAATGGCTAATGGCTATGGTTCTGTTTAGAATGCAATTGCTGGAGTCCAGATACAAGATGTTAATGTTTGCAATAAGCTAGGGAGCAGTGAAGGTAGAACAATTTAAGAGATAACAACAATGATGTTAGGTGATGGATTAAAAATGGAGGATAAAAGGAAAAGAGGTTTCGAAGATGATCACCAGATTTGTGGCTTACATAACCACTATTACTGCCTCTCCACGCTCCAAAATAGAGAAGGACTTTCAAAGCAGAAAACCTTAGTCTGTACTCTCAAATGAAATACTTCTGTGAGCCTTACTCTCAAAAGAAAGACAACAATCTACACCCATCACACAGAGTTCCAGACAGAGATAAATGACCTTGAGTTCTGCTATGTCCAGTTCTGTAGGTGCAGACCTCAGCTTTCCAAACTGCAGGTGTGGGCCAATGCATGGGGTATTTTCCAAGCTTGCTCTTCTCCTTCTATAGATTAGAGACAGTGATATTATCTAATCCATAGGGTTGTCGTAAAACATCAATAAAATAATCCATGTGGCTAAGTCGTTTGGTTTGATTTTGTGAAATGGGATTTTCAATAAATAATTGCTCCTCATCCTCTTTTTGACACTCTTCTCCTCCACTCCGTATTTTTTCTTTTCTTTCTTTCTTTTTTTTTTTTTTGCAGTTTTTGGCCAGGGCTGGGTTTGAACCTACCATCTCTGGCATATGGGGCCTGTGCCCTACTCCCTTGGGCCACAGGTGCTGCCCCAACTCGGTATTTTTTCTCTGCCTTCTCCTTCTGCGCCATCTTGATTTTCTTCTCCTCCACTCTCTCAGCATCTTTGTTTTCCTTTCCCCCCTCCTCCTCTTTCTTCTTATTCATTAACATAAATCTGCATCTCCATGTGAGGTTTTTATTCTCTTTTTCATTTTAGCCCTTTTCTTTCCACTACCATTCCCATCAGCATCAGCCTTTGTCATTTTATCCCTCTACTAAGATGAACTGTGTCATCGCTTCTAGCCTTGTTGCTTCCAAAGCATGTAACACGCTGATGTCAGATTAACGTCCCCAAACTACCAGTTTTATCATGTCTGAATCTCCTGCCCAGAACCTTTTATATAGCCCTTTACTGATGGCAAATGGAATGGAAATATACTGAAGAGTTAGGTCTCTTGTATAGGAAATATGTTTTCTTGTTTTGTTTGGTTTGGTTTTGTAACTCAGATACTCACCAATTTGGGGGAAACACTTCATATCTGCCAATCTTAATGTTCTCTTCTATAAAATAAAGACAGCACAGCCTTCTAGGCTTGTTGTAAAGACCAGCTGAGACAATGTGTTCAGATCCTTAGAATACGCCTCATATTTCTCAGGACTTGCTTATAGTTGCTATCATTACTATCATAGAATGAGTGTCATACATCCCTGCATATCAGTGAATATTTTCTAATCTGATGTCTGTGTTACATCTCATCATCTCCTTCCCAGCAGAGCCTTTCAAGGGGAATTCTAAATTGGTGCTAAACCTGATCCCTCTCCATTCTCTAAACACACCTTGTATCTTCTGTGTTCCACCTACAGTTTCACTCCGCCATACCCTATCGCCTGCTTCCATTTATTGATAGTCTACCTTTCCTTCAAGTTTTAAACACTGTAGCTAAAATAATCTTATTTTTCTGGGGACTACAAGGACATTTTATTCAGTAAGTTGTAGTGTGTGATCTTCTTGAGGATAGAGACAGCCCTCACATATATCTACAACCCTCACCAGGCATAGCCTAGTACACTTCCCATTGAACAAATGTTTGCTAAATAAATGGGTTAATTCAATGCTTTCATTATTTAAAAGCTAAAAATAACTTGGGACAGAGCCTTGAAAAGACTTGAAAAAACAGAAGAGCAGAGTAAATAGAGCAAGTTCTTAGAAATTGCCTCTCTTATATCAGCAGTAACGAAGCAGATTGTCTCTGCATCATACATACACACATACATAGAATTTGACTATTTTAAACAACATCGCGTGGTTTGCTTTGAAACACAAATTTGAACAAATTTCTGCTTTATAAACACTGTTGTTCGAAATGATATAATGCTATTGTATTTCTCTCTTTTGAAAGACCAAACAGAGTTTAAGTTACATTAGGTCACAAATTATCCTTTTAGTTACAGTCTGCCAACATCAAGTGACTACTAGGTATTAACTAAATGAGATACTCTAGTTTCTAAAGTAATCACCATTCCAGATACTTTAGTTACTAAAGTAACTACCACTTTTGCTAGGTAGTAACTAAAGTATCTCATTTAGTTACTACCTAGCAGCTAAAATTCTTTAATTTTTCAACCATTATCAATAAGAAAGACAGTACATGGGACTATGCCTACAAAAAAAATGTTATATAAGTATAATCTAGATTATTTATGCTACCACAAAGCAGGTTTACTTATATAGGTACATTCAAAATGACAATTGTTTAAGCATTTCTTGATTTTATATATTCAAGTTCTTTAAGGTTATCTTATATACCTGGATTTGCTTATAAATAAATAAGTACTTTAGGTGTGTTAAATTTTTCTAAGTGTGAATATTTTATTGTTTTACAACCAATCACAATGTAAAATTACTTCCTTGAAAAACATAATTATTTTCATAAATCTTATTTTAAATTTAAAGAAAACAAATGATTTCAAAAGATTTTCATTAAGATTGCTTAATGTTATTAAATATGTTTGCTATTCCTGTATGAAACCAAGAGAAAAACCATAAACTATATTTATGCAGGTTGTTTATCAGTTATAATAGATTAAAGCATTTCAGCATTTCCAATGTTTATGAGAAGAGTATATAGGAATCTGTGTTATTCATTATGAGTTTCAAGTATCTGGGTTCTGGCAGTTTTATAATCTCTCACAGCAACTCATATTTCTAAATTAAAAGACGCATATACATACACTACATAATGTTCACATTCAACCAGAACATGTTGGATATAAAAATGATTGCAATTAAGAGGACTAAAAATTAAGTTTCCTAACAAAACATCATTCTTCTGTGTATGAACCGATGTATTATCTAATAAAAGACACAACATTGGTTCGATTAATCCATGAATCAAACAAATTAATCTAATTTAGCAATTCCAATATTTTAAAATTCTTAGTTAATACTGCCCCTTTTCCTTGGTAAATTGCCTCGATTGATTGAATTCATTGTTAAAAATAATTAACTAACATTATCACACATTAAATTTCTACAGTAATGGAAAAAATAACAAGTATGGCTTATATTCACTCTGAGTTGGTACTTTGTCATAACAACATATTTTAATGTATTATTTCATGATCTTAGAAGTCACGATATATCTAGAAAGAAATAAAAAAAAAAAACTACTTAAGCCACTTCCTGAAAGATGAAAATGACACTTTTGACACAACTCACTTGATTAGTGTTGATATTTGAATAATTAATAGTGTTGGCTTAGGCCGATTTTAGGCAATAGGGAAATTATAGAATACCGGTTACATAATTTTAATTAAAGTATGCAAATTCACCTTACATGCCATAAAATTCAGACCATGATTGCATGTCAAAGAAATAAACAAATGAAACTATGCTTCATAATTAAAAAGTGATTATAACATAAAATATTCTTAAAGATCATAATACTATTTCCACAGTGAAAATAGCATTGAACTTCCACTATTGGGGGAGATTAATTAAGCATCATAAAAAATACAGAGTACCTATACTTAGAGTTTAATTAAGGATTGTTGATTTGATGGTTATCTGGTGAACTTCCAAGCACAAATTCCAGGGAAACGAGGGATTTGCCTACCATTTAATGCACACAGTGTGGGGGAAATAGATTTCAATAGGTAATTGAGAATTTTGGTTATTACATTAGTAAAATATGAACAAGGTTTTTTTTAAATCTCTATCTGAAAATGATTTAGTAAGTAAAAGAGCAGAGGTCAAAACAAGTTGCTGTAGAAGTCCTCAGTCAAAGCCTGTGACTCTGGGCCACCAGGGATCAAGGAAATGAATTCTAAATGAATGCCCAAAATGGTACTTTTTAAGTTTGCTAGAAATTGGAATGGTAAGTCAAGGGCTTTGGACCTTTCTCTTCTGACATAACTAAATAGATGGCTGACAAAATGTTTTTAACAAAGATTCCGCTGTGCATGCTTTGAGTGGTACAATGTGCTCAACGCTCCAGAGGGGGAATAAATGATGATGAATTATTTATTATTCAGATATGAAAGCTGTCATTTATGTTGTTATTGAAATATAGACAGTATGAAATTTTTTAATTGTAAATTTAGAATAGTGATTAGATGCCAACCATCAATAGGCATCTAGGTTTAACCCTTTGTAGCTATACACATTTTTAGAAACTATGAATAATATTATGGCTCTCTCAGATATTATTTTATTAGCAAAGGTAAATATATGAATTAATTTCTCCATATGTCCTTACTGAGTATAAACAGAAGGAGTTTAAAAGTATAATAAAAATGGAAGATAAAAGACAAATACTCAAGAATACTACTGAATTCATTTATTTGTTCATTTATCCAATATCACTGAGATTCTACCCTGAACCAGACATGAAGCCAGGTAAGGTGATGCAAAGGTAACAGGACTAGCCTTAGTTATAGCTTGCTGGAATTGAAATGATATAAAGAAGTAAATATATCCAGGCACAGTGGCTCACATAATCCTAGCACCCTGGGAGGCCAATGTGGGTGGATTGCTTGAGCTCAGGAGTTTAAGACCAGCTTGAGCAAGAGTAAGAAGACCTCATCTTTATTAAAAATAGAAAAAAAACATTGACCAGTGTGTTGGTAGGGTGCCTGTAGTCTCAACCGTGAGGGAGGCTGATGCAAGAGGATCACTTAAGCACAGGAGTGTGAGCCATGATGTTGCCCCAGCACTCTACCAAGGGCAACAGAATGAGAATTTGTCTCAAAAAAAAAAAAAAAAAGAAATATAATTTTGAGCATACTATGTACTTTAATAGAGATGTTAGAGGGTGATGGGACAGTGAGTGCTTAGAAAGGGTTGGGTAGGGGAAAGGTGCGTATAGAAAAAGTGGCTATAAATAGGAAAACAGAATATTGCCATTACAAAACTACTGGAGAGTTGATATTCATTATTTAATTAGAAGAATATTATCATGTGACTATCTATAAAACCTAACTTTTCATTAATAATTTTTTTTAAATTAAGAAAAGAAACTCCTACTTCCTCAAAGAATGTAGGCAGGCACATTTATTGGTCACCATTTCTGAGGGCAACAGAATAAACCCATTCTTCCTCTATGAAATGAAAACTTCAGACTACATAGTTCTGAAGTCTTTTCCATTTATTCTATGCTTATAAAAACTAGAACACAGAGTCAAAAATGTCTCTCCAGCTGGATCTAAGTCAATGAAATCCTCTATGATTAAGTGCGATGAACATGAAAGCTTTAGGTCCAAAATGAAAATAAATCAGTAGTTTGTGACTTTCACTGGTAGTGGAAATGTAAGATTTATGCTTATTAAGAAAGATGTCGTGACATACTGCCAATCCAGCCAGAGAAAATGGAAACTTTTTCTACTAATTCTACTCACAGTCTAACTTCTCCTCAGTGAAACACACCTCAGATTCTGAGGTTCTTTAGTGGTAGGTAAAGTTTCTTTGAGACATTTAGTGACTATTACTCTGCTTCATAGAGAAAAAGATAAGTGTACTTTATTAGTTCATTGTCCTTTAAATTATCTAAAATTTTACTTATACTTACAAGGGTATTATGGAAAATATGGAGTCTAGCTTTACAGCTCCCAGTGAAGGAAGCCTTTCCTTTTGGAATTATAGATATTTTGTGTTCTGTAAAATTTCAAATGTGTGAAATTGACGCTTGAAGAGAAAACAATCAAAAAGGTTAGATTTTGCTATCTTCATAAATTAGAAGAAAAATAAATAATTGTTCAAACATAGGTGTGTTTTCTTTTGTATATAAAGGTGTCACAGGATGTGTGTGTATATATATATGTCCATATCCAATATGATTGACATACATAAATGTAAATATCACACCAGCAATATATTCACTATGAGACATTATAGTTATGAAGGCTTTCTATAGCCCTGCCCTGCTTTCTTCATCTACTGTTGTGTTCAGAACAAGTTCTTCTTTAAAAGATGCTGGGCTGGGTGATGACAATGGTCTGTGACCCAGAAAGAGGTCTGGGTCATACAGAGCTCATACCTATGACCTATGAGCCTAGCCACTTTACCTAGGTGCTTTGACCAACTCAGGTAGGAAGCTTCCTATAAATTTTATTAACCATATAGTATTTTACCTTCAAATATTTATTGAATTATTTATTGTATAATTTTATCTTTTTAAAAATACTTTCTGAAAAAAAGTTCAGAAAGTAAAATCACTCCTCAGTAAAAATTCTTGGAAATCTCAATTATAGTCAGAAAAAAATGCGTTTACCACATATTGTGGAGATCCTTTCAGAGTCTCTGCATTATTCTAATGGCTTTTTCCGCCTTTACATTCTAAGCTTATCAGAAATTTGCCAATGCTGAGAATAAAGTTTGTGTGCTAACCATTCACGTCAATTTAATGTGCAGTATTCATTATTGACAGAGATTATACTTCCATATATTTGATATGTTTAAAGCTCTTAAGCAGACTTTCACCTGCAGTATCTTTAAATGCTTTGGAAATGAGGTCACTTTTAGTTACAATTCAACAATTTCCAGTTGATACCACTACTTAATAGAAAAAATAATGAAAAGGACAGTGAAAGAATAGAATAAGAAATTGGGCAGTGAAATTACTTTATACGACCATCCTAGTAGCACCCTCAAGTTTAAAAGTAGTGTAAGTTAGTGACAATGATTTATTACATAGAACATGAAGTCTTAACTTCCCTAGATTCAGTCAGTATTTCCTGGACTTGATTCAGATTTTTCCTTCCCTTCCATTTCTTTCTGATGTTTAGGTCTGAAAAAAAATCAATCCCTGAGTTACCACTGAGATTAATAGCTACAAATCTGTGGAAAAACAATTTGTTCCTCTAACTGATGCAAAATTGATTTAGGGAATAATGGAGCTTAGCAGCAGAGCCAATCCTGGATGGTGGAAAAACAGAATGTAGAGAATCAAGTTTTAATTCTAAATGTGTTATCCACCATGAGTCTTAGGCTCTTAAAACCCAGTAGAACAAGAATCAAGGCTTTAAATTAACTAGAAACTGTCACACTACCTATATATACCACACTTTCATTGTCTATTCATCTGTTGATGGACATTTGGGTTGACTCTCTACCTTGGCAATTGTGAATAGTGCTGCAGTAAACATGGAAGTGCAGGTATCTCTTTGATATACTAATTTCCTTTCCTTTGATTATGTTCCCAGTAGTGAGATTGTTGGATCATACGGTAGTTCTATTTTCTAAGCAATTTTATGGGGCTTCTTCATTTTGTTTTCCATAGTTGACATTCCCATTTCCCTTTCCCCACATCTTTACCAGGACTCATCTTTTGTCTTTTTGATAATAACCATTTTAATTGGGGTGAGATAATATCTCATTGTGATTTTGATTTACATTTCTCTGACAATTAATAATGTGAAATATTATTTCTGTATACCTGTTGACCATGTGCACATCTTCTTTTAAGAGATGTTTATTCAGCTCTTTTGTCTATTTTTGATCTTATTTTTATTTTTTTGCTCTTGAGTTGAATTACTTATATATATTCTGAATGTTAATCCCTTGTCAGATATATAGTTTGAAAATATTTTCCCTCGGTCTGTAGATTTTCTCTTCACTCTGTTGATTGTTTCCTTTGTTGTGCAGAAGCCTTTTAGTTTGATTAAATTCCATTTAGCTATGTTTGTTTTTGTCGCCTGTGTTTTTGAGTACTTGTCCAAATAAAATTTTGCTTAGACCCATGTCATGAAACATTTCCCTGTGTGTTCTTCTAGTAGTTTTATAGTTTCTGGTTTTGCATTTACATCTTTAAATCCATTTATTTTTGAGTTAAATTTACTAGTCTAGCCTCATTCCTCCACATGTGAATATACAATTTCCAGCAGGATTTGTTGAAGAAATTAACTTTTCCCCAATGTATGCTCTTGGTATTTTTGTCAAAAATTAGTTGGCTGTAAGTATGCAGGTTTATTTCTGTTGTTCTCTATTCTGTTATTGATCTATGTGTCTATATTTGCATCGGTACCATGCTTTTTTTTTATTATTATAGCTTTACTTTATTATAGTAAATTTTGAAGTCTGACAGTGTGATGTCTTCAGTTTTGTTCTTTTCACTCAAGGTTGATTTGACTATATGGAATCTTCTGTGGTTCCATCCAAATTTTAGTTTAGTTTTTTTTTTTTATTTCAGTAAAGTATATTATTGGAATACTCCTCATCCACAAAAAGGAATAAGATCCCGTCACTTATGACTTGAATAAATGTGGAGGATGTTATGTTGAGTGAAGTGAGCTAGGCACAGAAAAACAAATACTGCATGCTATTACTCATGTGTGGAATCTAAAAAGCTGATCTCATAAAAGTAGAACATAGGATAGTGGTTGCCAGAGAATGGGGAAGAGAGGGGAAAGGAGTACGGGGAGAGATTGGTTAGCAGGTATAAGGTCATAGTTAGATAGGAGGAATAAGTTCTGGTGGACTATTGTGCAGAAGGTTGATTATAGTTAATGATATTTATGGTATATTTCATTATAGGTAGAAGAGAAGATTGAGATGTTCTTACTACAAAAAGTGAACTGATGTATGAAATAATGAAAATGCTAAATATCCTGATGTGATCATTATCCTATATATATGCACGAAAACATCTCACTGTACCCCATAAATATGTAGTCTTTGTGTGTCAATTAAAAAAATTATAATATGTAAATAAACAAATGGCATACATTAATAAGTAACTAATCTAGTTGTTTAATAATTAGTGCAACGAAAGCACTTATGAGAAAATCACCATGTGTATTTCAAGTCACTTCCAAAGTGTGCCTTAAACATTGCTAAATTGCCTAGGACACAATGTATTTTTAGATCCTTTTAATACCTCTTATGAAATAAGGAAATTAGGGTTGTCAGTAGAGAAAAACAACCTCCTGAAACTGAGAACAAAAAGGCCTTACCAGATGAACATCATCTGCAGATATTTGTGAATATAAGAAGGCACAAGGTATTTTATCAACAGACTATCATAATAGGGGTATGTCTGGGGCAAATGACTGCAATTCTAGATGCTGGAACAGGTACTCTGTTTCTTTTATTCTTCAAGGTAATCTATTTTTTTTATTCTTCAACCAATATTGATTGCACGCTTCCTAGTGCTAGAACATTCTGGGGAGAAAGCAACGAAAGAAAGGATCTGGTATCTGTCTTTTAGGGTTGTAGTCCTAACATGCTTCAGTAAATTATAATTTACATACAGGGTACATACAAGTTACAAAAGAATACATTAAAAGATCAACTTAACTAGCCCCCAGGAGCCTCGACAAATTTATCAGGAGGAGGAGACTGTCTAAACTTGCTGCTAAAGAATGAGTAGGTTAGCTTAGAGCAGAGGAGAGTGTTCTAAATGAAAGTTGCATAAGGAACTAGAGATCTGAAGAGTACCTCAGAAAACAGAGAATTTTCAGTGTCAGGTACTAATCTGAATACATAAGGTGAGACGGCAGGAAATGTGACTGCAAAGAAAGATAACACCAGATCAAGAAATGCTTTGTGTTTCTTGAGTCATAAAATTAGACAACATTCCTTAACATGTTTTTACACAATAATTGAAAAATCTGTTTACTATAACCATTAAGTAACACAGTTTAGATAGGTAAATAACATTAAGGCTTTCAATCAATACTGATGTGGAAACTGACTCAGAATATCTAAAAGGAATAACCAATAAAACTGTTTAAAGGTGAGCAACCTGCAGCCCATGGCCACGCGTGGATTACGTGAGGACTCTTTTACTTATCTGCGGTGTTGGATATCCTGAAAATGATGCACGGATTTTTTTCTTTTTTTGCTCACCATCTTTTGTTAGTGCTTATGTATTTACTGTGTGGCCTAAGACTGCCGGGGTCCTGCCCAGGGGCAGAGTCCTACAAGACCTGGGGAAATGGTGGCAATTGATTGGGAAAAATGAAAGTAAAAGTGGCAAGAGATAAAGGGACTGGACACACAGAATCGAGTTTTAAAGAGTGAACACGGGTCCACTGCTACCTTGCGGGGATTCAGAGAGTGGCCCTGAGTGCTCGTTCCACCCAGCTTTTATTGAAGGCTGTTTTTTTTATTTAGCAGAGGGGGTAAGCTGAGGAAGGGAACAAACACATCAGCAGTTTCTATGAGTAAGCATGTTAGTTCTGATTCTATCCATAATCACTAACTTTAAGGGTCTAGGCAGTATTGTGAAATCTGGAACCTGAGCCTTGTGTGGGCGCAGCCTCCTGTCCGGGGTCACTCACACAGATCCTTTGGGGCAGGTTAGACCCCTCAGGTTTCTCTGTGGCCCACAATGCGTATTTGCTTTGACTGCTGCCTGGGCAGGGCTCCCTCTGGTTAATGTTCCTTCCCAGGCCTTACACACAAGCTTCTGCTATGGCCATTGTTCTTCAGAGTGCTTACTGACCCAGCTCGGGTATTTGTAAGCTGTATCACTTACAGGCTAGGCTTCCAGTAAAAGTAGAAACTGCCCAGACAAGTAATTCAACTGTTATTTTAAACATAAGCTAGTGAAATTGTTTTTATTCTGCCTTGCTCAGCTTATTTTTCTGCTTTTCCCCTTTTCTAGGGTTGTTTTCCCTTGCCAAGAATGGGGTCTTCAGTCCCCATTCTCCCTGCATAAGAAAAAAAATCTTCCAATGTGTGGCAGACAAAACAAATGTTGGACACCCCTGCTTGATAACACAAAGTGAGGATGCTTATTTATTGACTGTAATGGCCTCTAGATGTACTTGGATTTCCAGGAAAGTTGGCAGTTAATGTTTATTCAAATTAGGACAAGTAATGAAATATCCACTTCTAGCCAAATAAACATGATAAAATCTTAAAAATCTGAAAATAGCCTGATAGAAGATACTGCTATATTAGTTTTCTACATGGAAGATAAACATTTCCTAAGACACAAAAATCAAAAGAATTCAAGAATTTTATTATTTTTTAATCATGACAAATACACATGGGGAGAAGTTTGTAATTTTTCTTAAGTCATACTTTATAATAATCATAAAAACTTGATAATGACCCAAAGCCATACATCACTTCCTAAAAAATACCTTAAACTAATTTTATTACCACTAAAATATGGCAATGGTAAATATTTGTTATGAATCTATATGAAACTGTACTATTATTCAGTACATAAAGAGCGCCCTTGTGGAGGGCGCCTATAGTATCAGCTACTTGGGAGGCCGAGGCAAGAGAATTGCCTTAAACCCAAGAGCTGGAGGTTGCTGTGAGCTGTGATGCTACAGCACTCTACTGAGGGCAACAAAGTAAGACTCTGTCTCTTAAAAAAAAAAGAAAGTCTCCTGGTATAAAGAATTGTTTGATAGTCATATTTCAAATATCAATATATACCAGTGATTGGAATGTTAGTTACGAAGGATAATGGAATATTGTCATCACTGTAGTACATCTTACATGGTTCCAGATTCAGTCATCTTGGATCCAAAATGAAATTAGATTATCATAATGTGTGCAATTATACTGAATATAATATTTAGGACATATGTTTGAAAATGAGTACTATTCAACTATGTCTTACACTTTGTACCCTCTCCCTAAGTTAGCATTGGTAAATAACAATGCCGGCAACTTACTGAGAATGTCAAGCTCCAAGTCACATCATCCTTTTACATCCAGATAAGAAAGGCAAGACCAGGCAATTCAGCTTGAAGTATTAATGTATGTCAAAATACTAGGACTGCTGATTTCATTGCTGTCAGTAATAATCTGAGATAAATGGTATTATCAAAGATTAGCAGCTTCCCCAAACAACTGAACACATTAGACAGCTGTTTCTATCAGATAGAAACGTTAGAAATTTTGTAACCTGATGAATAGCTGTGTTTAGTATAAAAGAACTGGTCAACTAACATGGTTCTAATTTCCAGAGAACTATGTTCATAGACCCAAATGAGAATATCAGCAACAAACATATCTCTGATCTTTATGTCACAATGTCTTATATCTTGTTCCTGTTCTTGGTTATTAAGTTCTTTCCCAAACACTCAAGTATTAAAAAATATTTTTAAAATAGAATTTTTAATGACTTGTTTTTCTTTCATTATCAAATAATCTTCCATGTCCATTCAAATAGATTCTTCTCAAACTCTAGTTTGGGTTCTGGAAAACTGGGAAAGTGAATGATATGAAAAATATTTCTATCTGGATGTAAATAAACAAATTTTGGAAACCTTCAGGGAATATCATTGCTAGAGCCTCTTTGGGAAACTCTGTACTCATTTAATAAACGTGAGCATATCATCTGTGTCAGAAATGATGATTAGAAAAAGGTGTGTTATGACTATTACATATACATAACAATTAATTTTTTTTGGAGACACAGTCTTACTTTGTCACCCTCTGTGCAGTGCTGTAACATCACAGCTCATAGCAACCTCTACCTCTTGGGCTTAGGTGATTCTCTTGCCTCAGCCTCCTGAGTAGCTAGGACTATAGGCGCATACCACAATGCCAGGCTTTTTTTGCAGTTTGGCCAGGGCCTGGTTTGAACCCGCCACCCTCAGTATATGAGGGTGGTGCCCTACTCACTGAGCCATAGGCACCGCCCAATAATTAAAATTTTTTAAAAAAGAAAAATGTGAGTTTCATACAGGAAGTTTTGGGAGGACAAATTCAGTACTGAGAAAAAAAATTATGACCATTTTCAAAATTCACATGTCCATGTTTATCTTTCTACCTTATCAAAGCTAAAGAAGGATGTATCCACATAAATGATTTTTTCCTCAGACCCCAATTAAGAAAAGTTTTCTTATTTTGTGCAAGTTTATTTTTAATTGTGAGCCAGCTTCTAATTAATTATTTACACAAAAAATTAGGTAGAATTAAATGTTCCATGTGATCCGTATGCATTTGTAAGAACCATATTGTTGTATTTTATGTTATATTTAATTATCACATAACATAAAAAAAATTATAGTCTCAAAATGCAAGTAAAGAATAAGTTATGACCCTGTGTTATACATTTAAAAATAAACTGGAGTTGAAAGACACTCAAGTTGTTGAAAGAAGAAACAGTATGAAATAGTCAGACTTATCTACATGAACCCAGAAAAGGTGACTTCAAAGTCAGAATTCCTATTGCCTGTAGAGACTATTAAGAAGACAGATAACCAGCAATTTGAAGAACAATGTGTGTTTATTTAAGGAAATACCCCCAGCTGTTACTCTAAGGCACTTTCAAGTTCACTAGGGGTCAAAAGAATTATATAAAATAAAACATTTTCCAAGGATAAGAAACCTAAGGCATGAAACATTACAAAAATATGTGTCACATGCTCTATAAAGAGTTTGCTAAAATAGATGTGAATTTTGTCTTTATTTTAAATGAAATAAAATGACATTCTAGAGATAATCTAATGTCAATGATAAGAGACCATTAAATCCTTGAGTAAATATTAACTCATTTATTATGTAGTCCTATATAACTAAAGGTGTCAGAAATTCCATTGTTAGAATGAGACTGCAATTCAGTAAGTAATGCAAGAAAATCAATAACTAGAGGAAAGGATATGAATCAAAACATTATACCAAACAGTTTAGCTGTTCTAGACCAAGAAGAGTGCTAATGCCTTGCAATGAATTACTAAAAGCACTGCAGAACACTTTTCTAAGTTCTGGAAACCTCTTATTCCTTTGCAGAAAAGATAGCAAAAGAGGCAAGTACACTCAATTGTGGGTATTTTGATTGCATATATTTATGTAAGACTTTCCTTAAGACATTTTTTAGTTTTATACGACTGGAAGAATATGGATATTAGTCAAATGTTATAGTTTGCTTTTAGAGTTAATTTTTTTTTGTTTATTTAGGAGACATATGAACTTATTTTTTCACACTACTTAATAGTCATATTTTAGTTTAATTTTGGGTATTCAGTGTCCTACCTACTAGAAGTCAAAATTAGAAGTATTTTGAAATTGCAATGAAAATTAAGTGTCCGTGGCTACTAGGTTACTGGTCTTTTGATAATCGCTCCATGACATAAATTACACTAATCATATATAGCAAAGTGCTTTAAAAGTTTCCAAAATATGGTAAAATTCACTGCATGTTCAAATGGTATTTTATCATTCTTTTTTTATTACCATTTCATTTAGATTGTTACCATTTCTAACTTGGTGAAACAAAATGCTAATGATAAAATTATGTAAAATTAGAATTTAGACAGTTAAATAATAAACACTTTGAGCTTAACAGGAGGAAGGTAGCCTCTGGGAAAGTTGTGGAGATCTTCAAAGCCTAGGTAGCCGTGTCACTTACAAAAGCAACATAATCTAATTAAGCTATGTGGACAAAACGGAATATATTTTCTATTTCTTTGTAGAAAGTTTAACCTCACATATCCTAAAGGACAATCTGAATATATTCCCTCACTTAGTTACATATATATATATTTTAGTACCTCAAATAATCACACTCAGGTTAACTATAACAGCCCCTCCCATTTTTTTTTTTGGCTGGGGCAGGGCATGAACCCACCACCTCCCTCCGGCATATGTGGCCAGCGCCCTACTCCTTTGAGCCACAAGTGCCACCCAGCCCTTCCCTTTTCATGCTGACTTGGGCTGGTGTCATGGCTTGTCATACAGCCACCTGTCTCCTTTTTTTGTCCACTTCCATGAGAGCTGGCATTTAAATTTAATCACATAAAATTGCCATTTTTGAAAGTCAAATACACACACATATACATGTATATAAACACATACACATACACCTTACAATTTCTTTATCTTCTTCATCCATTCACCTGTTGATAGACATTTAGGTTGATTCCATTATTTTTGAAAGTAAAAATGGAAATTTCATATTTTTCAACCAGAAGAGATAGACCTCCCAAAGAGCATCATTACACCAGATCATTATACCTGCTGCCTTCTGACCTTCCAATTACAGGATATGTTAAAAAACAAAAAAGACACTTCCTATACCATCCTAGTCTCTACTGATGCTTATGAATGAATGGTCATCTTTTCTTATGAACACGTCAAATTGCCTGCATTCATGAAAGTATTTTACTTTAATTTTTCTTGGCTTTTTTTTGCTTATTTTTGATTGACAAACATCATATATAATTGTAATGTACAACATGATGTTCTGACATATGTATACATTATAGACTGTTTAAATCAAGCTAATTAACATATCCATTCCTTCACATACTTCGTGTCTTTGTGGTGAGAATAGTTAAAATCCATTCGCTGAGCAATGTTCAAGTACCCATTACACTGCTGTAACTATAGTCCCCAGGGCTACAATACTGAGGTCTCACAATTAAGTTCGAGAACTTGCCACTGTGCACTTTTGTTGGCAGTGCTGTACAAACAACTCAGTAGGTTTCATAACCTTGGTTATCAGTGTCTCACAGTTGTGTTCCTGTTGACATGTGGCTGTGCCTTGCTGAGTGGCGTGCATTATTGTTTGTGTTTTTGTGTGCCTTCACAAGAATGTTAGAGCTTGAATTAGAATAACGAAGAAACATTCATAAACTTCTTGTCAAACATGACAAGAGTGGAAGTGAAATCAGGGACATGTGAATGCAAGTTTATGGGATAAAACCATGAAGGAAATGGCAGTGTACAAACGGAGTATATGTTTTTCTCTCCCCTTTTCTGAGGGGAGAGAAAGCGCCACTGATAAAATGTCTGGATAGCTAGCAACAAGCAGAACTGATGAAAATATTGCAAAAATTCATCAAATTGTGTGTTGAAATCATTGGCTGACTATGAGAAGCCCCCACTTGCCCACCCAACCTTTGGTCATCACCATTCTACTCTCTGCTTCTGTGAGTTCCACATGTTTGGATTACACAGATGAGGGAGGAGATCATGAAGTATTTGTTATCTGTGCCTAACTTATCACACAGCAGAATGTCTTCTGGGTTCATCCATGTTGCCATAAATTACAGGATTTTCTTTTTACATTTTTTTTTGCTCACAGCAACCTCAAACTCTTGGGCTCAAGCGATTCTCTTGCCTCAGCCTCTAGAGTAGCTGGGACTACAGGCACCCGGCACAATGCTTGGCTGTTTAGAGACAAGGTCTTACTTGGACTCAGGCTGGTCTTGGACCTGTAAGCTTGGGCAGTCCACCTGCCTCAGCCTCCCACAGGCTGGAATTACAGATATGAGCCAACACGCCTGGCATAGGAGTTCTTCTTAAAAGTTAACAAGGATGCCACTGATTATCTATCTATCCTATATGCTCACATACCTATATGTACATAAACACACGTGTCCACACATTTTCTTTATCCATTCATCTGTTCATGAACATTTACATTTATTCCATATCTTGATTACTATGAATAATTCTACAGTAAATATGGAGTACAGATATTTCTTTGAGATGACTAATTTTATTTTCTTTGACTACATACACAGGTGAAATTGCTGGTATTTGGTATCACTTTAATTTTTTGAGGAATGCCCATACTGTTTCTTATAATGGCTGTACTAATTTATACTCCCACAAACAGTATAAAAGAATTCTGCTTTCTGTACATATTTGCCAACATTTGTATCTCTTATCTTTTTGATAAGCATCTCAACAGGTGGAGGTGATACCTAATTGTGGTTTTAATTTGCATTTCCCTGATGATTAGGGATGGTGAAACATTTTCTTTCACATATACATTGACCATTTGTATGTCTTCTTTTGAGAAATTACTCTGTGGGGTCTTTTACCTGTTTTCAATCAAGTTATTTGTTTTCTTGCCATTGAGCTGTTTGAGTTCCTTGTACGTTTTGAATATTAACCTCTCAGGTGTATAGTTCACAAAACAGACTTATAGGTCAATGAAACTGAAAAGAGAACCCAGAAATAAATTGAAGCATTTTTAGTTCACTCACCTTCTACAAAGGCCTCAAGAACACACAGTGATGTCTTCAATAGTGTTAGAAAAACTATATATCCATATGTATAAGAAATTTTATCCTTTCCCCACATATATATACAAATCAACTCAAAATAGATTAAAGACTTAAATGTCAGACCTGAAACTATAACTCAACTTCTAGAAGAAAACATAGGGTAAAAGCTTCTTGCCATTGATGGGTCTGGGCCAAGACCTTCTGGATATAATCCAGAAAAGCACAGGCAAAAAAATGCAAAGTTAGACAAATGAGATTTCATCAAACTGAAAAGCTCTTTCACAACAAGGAAAAAAAAAAAACAATGTAGTGAAGAGACCACCATGAAATGGGAGAAATGATTTGCAAACCACACACAGCAGTATGTTTAAATGATAGATTGGTAATTTACATTTAACACCAATTTTATTTTGCTATGAGTCCAGTTGTTTCACATGTATAATTTTTCTCCATAAATACAAATGCACATCATTTTTTTTTTTAACTGTAAGATTCCTTGAAGAGATAAATCATATTCTACAGACAACATGTACCTCACACTTGGAGGCAGAGTCAATGTCATGTTTTTATGCAAGTCTGGATATAAAGGAAGCTCAGTTTCTTAGAAGAGGGAAACTAAAAGAGCAGGTGATGTATGACAGCCAAGTTGTTTTCAGAAGGTATAGAAGTTAACAGATAATGCACAAACGCTCACCCTCTACAAATGGGACCTTTGACTATGTAGAGCATTGTTAAACAGAAAATCAGACTTTATGAGAGAGAGTGGATGGGGGATACATATCCCTATAGGCAGAACCAGCTACAGACTAGAGCCTGTAAAAGCCTGTGATTAAGGTTGTGAGGCAGACCAACACGTAGTTCTATTTAAGGTCTATCTGTATCAGGCGTGTCATCAGTCAGCCTTTGTACATCTTTGCTCCCAAACTAGCATCTCAAGTCCCTTTGTGCGTGCTCAATCAGACCATACTGATTCTATTCATGCAGACCTGGTTCCACAGAGGAATATAAAGTTACAACTTCTCAAGCCATGTCACTTAGAGAATTCCTATTAGACTTGAGAGAAAAGAGACTGAAAAAATTTTAGATGTATGACCAGAACTCTCTACAAGCATCAAAAACAGAGAAATCAAGGATCAAATTTAATAATGTCCTTGGGAGAACCTTTACCAATCAAGCCCCAAATCACTTCTTTTTAGTGTAAATGTTAAAAAGACCTTAAAAACCTAGATAAGATTTTCAAACAGCTATGGAATGAAGGATATCACCATTTGAGATATGAAATAACCTGGGAATTAATAGTCATTGATTTCTTTTACCTTCACAGTTACAAATTATAGTATCTAATATAAATATTATAGTATCTAATATAAATATTTGTTTTGAATAATAATTTATTGTTATTTTGGTGTCTAATCTTTGATAAACAATTTCAATAAATGCTCATAATAAAGATTTGTATAAAACACAACATAGTAATAAATATGTAAATGATAGCTAAGACAACTCGTGTTGTAATAATTATAGAATATAAAATCTATTACTTCTGCTGATCACTAAGGGAATGGTTCTGCATCAGTAGAGACTACCAAAAGCCTTGTTTCCCCCTACCAATGCCCTAAGAAGTCTTACAAGAATTCTAAATTCATATGAATTTATTTTCTTCTCATAGAAAGACTTTTATAAAAACACGGAGAGAATCAATGAGGAATACAAAGATACTTATATTAAGATAAATCAGAAAATATTCTAGGTCAAATAATATCTTTCTGATCTCTAGATGATCACAATTTGATTCTTTTACAAACATTGATTACATGGTTTGCCTAGTATAGAGTACAATTAAAAATAATTAAATTATTAAACAGAATAATTTAATAATAAAAATAATAAAATAAAAATAAAAATAAATTCTTGGCAGGGTGCAGTGGCTCATTCCTATAATCCTAGCACTTCAGGAGGATCACGTGAGTTCAGGAGTTTGAGACTAGCCTGAGCAACATGGCAAGACAAAAATAATAAAATTATTTTTTATTAATCATAACTTTATACATTGATGCATTTATGGGGTTCAGGGCACTGCTTCGATATACAATGTGAAATGTTTACATCGAACTGAGTAACACCTGCCTTAAAAAAGTATTAGCTAGATGTGGTGGCACACGCCTGTACATTTAGCTAGTCAGGAGGATAAAGCAGGGTATTGCTTATGCCCAAGAGTTTGAGGCTGCAGTCAGCTATTACCACACTACTTCACTCCATCCTGGGTGACAAAGTGAGACCTTGTCTCTAAAAACAATAAACAAATAAGTGAATAAAATAGCAAATCTTATGATTTTCATTTTAAGAAAAGTATTACAGGAGTCACTGAGAAATACAGTGATTCTTAGAAGTTACCAGACATACTATGTTTGAATTCAGTTAAAATGAAATGCACTTTTCAAAGTTCTGTGCTATCTGACTCACTGTCTCTGATGCTTTCTTGG
Source organism: Otolemur garnettii (assembly GCF_000181295.1). Taxonomy (NCBI): domain Eukaryota; kingdom Metazoa; phylum Chordata; class Mammalia; order Primates; family Galagidae; genus Otolemur; species Otolemur garnettii. Next base: position 40,161,167 of record NW_003852399.1, read on the forward strand.
CCTCATCTCTTTTTAGTCACTCCACTTACTTGACTCCTTTTTGTTCCTTCAATTTCCCCAAGTTTCTCAGGGACTTTGCATACAATGTTCCTACCTAGAATTATTTAGAGAAAAGCAGAATCCACTCCCTGACGTCCTTCAGGTGTCTGATTGAATGTCACCTTAACAAGGGTGGCTTTTCCTGATTTCCCTGGGAAATTCAGAAATTCTTCCTTCCCACTTTGTAAACCCCCCTGTCCCCTGGCTTGCTTCATTTTCCTCCATAGAACTTAGCATAGATGGCCTGTGACCTATTTGTGTGTGTGTCATCTTCCCATCCTTAATAAAGCATTGTTTTGTTGGCTGCTACATCCCTAGCACTAGAGCAGTGTCTGGAAAGGAATAAGTAATCAAAAATACACTGTTGAATGGATAAAACTTCATTATATGGTGATGGATTGCTATGGGCAAAGGATTGTATTATGCGCTGAGAATGCATCAACAACGAATTTATAAAACCTCATAGAAAAGCAACATAGACATTCCTAGGATAAATACATAATTTTTCATATGAAAGAAAGAATGTAGAAATTATAAATAAAGTGATAATATGTCAGCTGGAAAAGAGAGAAGAGAAAGATTTGACTTGGACTCTGAAGAGACCTTTAGGAAGGATGGGGCACTTGTGTGAAACCTTGAACAGAGAAGATTTCTGTATGTGAACACACAGGTGAAGGCTAACCATCGGCAGGAAGATAAATGGGCCAAGGCATAGAGACAAGAGAGTAGACAGTGAATTTCAGGTTCAGTCCAGTAGCCTGGTGAAGGTTAGAATACAGGTGCTACCAGGAAGCAAGTAGGGAGTGAGTGGATCGCGATCTTTATAAGGTCATGCTTATATCGATTTTCTAGTTCAGTGATTCCCAACCTTTGGGACTACGAAGATTAAAAAAAAAACACTGAAACATATTGAGATGTGCACGTAATATAGTTGATTTTTAAAAAATAAATTGTGCGGTATCAAAAGCAATTACAAATGTAATACCACCTTTTAAATATATTGTTTTCCATTAAATACATTTTAGAATTAAAAAAAAGCATAGTTAGGTGTTCAGGCATATACGTACACATGTGTGTTCATGCATGTACATGTATATTTTTCACCATTCTATAATGACTAATATTATATGGATTTTAGGGCACCCTGTAGTAACTCCATGGTTCCTCATGGATCTGAAGCATATAAGCCCAGAGCCACAATCTAGTTAATGAGAAACCATCCTATGTCTTTTGAGTAGGAGAATGATGTACGAGGCCTGTGTTGGGGAGGAACTGAGGGCTAGAGATGGAAGATACCTTGGAAAACATGATCTCAGTAGGATACGCTGATGAGACAGAAAAAGAGATTACAATCCACAGAAACAAGAAATATTGGTCAAGAATTGAAGCCGAGGACTATAACGACTATTAGAGATTCCTGAAGTGATCTCCTCGAGTATTTCCATACTAATACAGGTAAGGTGGGCAAGCTCATTCAAACACATCATTCACGATCAAACATGAATACTTGCTCTTATTTTACTTCTTAGTAAAATAAGAAGAAATGCTGCTCTGCACCTGAGTCTGGATTTATACTGTTTTCTCTGCTATGGTACAACTACTGTAGCATTTTCAAATTCTACACTCAATACCTTGAGAAGTCTATTCTCTTTTTCCTTTATGTCTGAATTTTAGAAATATATTCATTTTTTCAGACCATTTTTTTTTCACATGTCCTTTTGAAAAGCTCAAAAAATGTTTTCTCAAGGTCATCTGGAGTTTCAGCAAATTACAGGTATCCTTTGCTTCACACAGAATAGAATATGAATTTCTGAAAATTTAAACATACAATTCCCATTTTAACAAATATCTTTAGGATATATGTATGAACAACTTAACATTTCAATAAACGAAAAAGTTAACACTTAGCTATAATAATCACAATTCCCAGAAAAATCTGATGTGTAAAAATAGGTTGAGGCTGTTTAGAGTTCTTTAAAATGTTCTTGTCTGGGTCTGGCAACATCAACATCTGATATATGCAAACATTTTTTTTTTTAGACCACTCAACAAATTCTGTACCTAATTAAAAGTCATTATGCAGATAAGCATGGCTAAAATTTCTTATCTGAATGAACACTGAAACTGTTTATTTTCCATGACAAATTTTCTCTTCCTCTTATGTTGGGAATTATAAATAAGCAATCTAGATATGAGTGAAAAATGATTTTTAAAGTCCCACATGACTTCTCTAAAGCTGAGTTCATTTGTACCTTAAAATCTCTCTTATAAGTATTTTTGTTCTCCGTCTTTTCAAACCCCCAATTTAACCCCACACGCTCTTCTACTGTTCCTCTCGTGGAGTCCTCTGAAAGGAAGTTATGTTATTTTTACTAAAGGATATTATTAAATCTTTGGGGAACGAGCAAATTCCAAAGTTGATTTATGTACTGTCCCAATTTTAAAGAGAATCTTCCGAATTTTCCTTCTTTCCCACAGTGAGGTTTTCTCTGATGAGTGGCAATCATTGCCTCAATTGGATTAGAATCTCCTCTTTGTGAGTTTATGCCTTCTACATGATCAAACACACACACAGAAAATATATGATTGAAAACAGAAGTGCCCTGGATTTTGGTGATGAGATAATTCCAATATTTCTGTATACCCACTGGAAGGCAAACAATTGCATTATTATCCACTTTTGTAAATATTAATAGTGTAAGATAGAATTTCATGTCAGGATTTCCATTTGCTTTTATTGCTTAGATTTCTATGCACTTTACTTGTATTATATTTCTGCTCTCTGATATGTCATATTCTTAGCAGATAGAAACAGTTACTACGACATAATACAGCTAACTGATACAATTAAACATAAGTAACACATCAGTTTTTCTAAACCATTCCAGTACACTCTACTGCGTTCATGCCTGTATAATTATACATCTTCCGACTTGTTTCATGTAATTCACAATTTATTCCTGCTGCTTAATCACAGATTTGAGCAAGTGCATTTTAGGGGGAGAGACTCAGTACAATTTTTCTGTGAATCTTTTACTTGCCACATGCATTAAGGCAGAGATAACCCACAAGGAGAAAAAAAAAAAGGTCTGTATCAAAGACACAGGAGTAAAGGTGACGATGGTTTTCAAGTACACGCATAATTTAGATTCATTCTTATAGGAGGAAATAGCAAGGACATTAATCAGCATTATGTTTGCATACTTCACACCAATCATTTTTGTAAGGAAAACAGTAGCAGTTATCATATATTGTTTCCTGATCACAAGAAAGAGCTGGCATCAAAAGGCAATTGGCTATAGAATCCAATTGGCAGTCCTGGCCCTCAGAGCTTTCTGTGGTGCAAGAAACTTCTTTGAATGAAAAAAATGTTAGTTTTCAGGTCTTAGATGAAAGTAGACCAAAGAATAAAGAATCACACTAAAAACTGCATTTTCATCATACCTTGGTTTTTTGATAGAGTAATTGTTGCTGGTAGTCTGTTTCCCCAAATATTTGATAACATTTAAAGACATCGTATGGAACAATGAAAAAGTGCAGACTGACCCCAGAATAAGTTTCTGGTACCTGTCTGTGATGGTAAGTAGAGTCAATGACAGGCCATTATGGGCTAAACACAGTAACATTTACTTCAGACAATGGAAAAGACAAAGTGAGAGAGAGTTGGACTTACTGGAAAGAGAGGTGTGATTGAAAAGCTTTCTATGAGAGGCATATTGCTTTACCATGAAACAGTCTTATTGTGAGACTCTTTGATTTTTAGCTAAATCCTGATCGTTTTCAGTTCCATAATCATCTTTGTTCTGGACTTTAGGCCAGGGTAATCGTGCTGCTCTTTTTCAGGCAGAACCAGTTCCTTTAGGGTAGATTGCAGGTGACTTCTTTTAACCCTTTGAAATGGTGCCTGTAGTGAATTATGCTACAAACACGCTCTGGACCAAGAAGTTTGGCAATGACTATCCTGTTAAATATTCAGCTTGCCACTCACAATTAACTCTCCACCCTCCATGCTGAACTGTTTTATTTCCCTGGAGAGTTGTAATTGAAATTGGATGAATAAATAGAAGTTCTGGGCTAGCTTCCCGAACCTCTCCATAGACTTCCAGGAAAGAAAATCCACCACTCCTAGAAGGGTCGGAAAGGGAACTGTCCAGTGATCACGCCTGAAAGGAGGATGCTGAGCTGGACTGAAATGCATTTGATCTGTTTCTCTGTTGATTTTGTAAACCTTTCCAAGGGTTTCCATAGTAACAAGCGAATTATCCCCTCTCCCCTCAACATCTTTCAAGCATGTTATAGGGATAAAGATAAAGGTTAGGGTGAAAAAAGCTACAGTATCTTTTCTACTACCAGGATGTATCTGAAAAAGTCATGATTAGTCTTTTAAGAAATCAAGTAGGTTTTCCCTACCACAGTGATATGAAAAAGTTGGGTCAGGATTTACTTACATCTCTGATGTCTGCGTTTGCTCCTGTACATGGTCATTCTGAAAAAATCCGACTTTCTAAGAAGTAATTGGTTTGGCCACGGAGACAAAGAGACGGTTTGTGCTCCTGCTTTGCAGTAAGACTGTTGCTCACTGACAGAAGGTAACCAGCAATCACACAGTGAAAGCCAGGGTAATACCATTCTCATAAAATTACAGGGGAGATGCTCCGGCCTGTAACTACTCTATCTAATGCAAATCTTCTAGAGAAAATTGTGCTTCCTTCACTGCCCCCTAAATGATATCAGTTAAGTTCTCTAATAAAATTTGCCCTGTTAAGAGGGTGCAGGAAGCAATGTTGAATTAAGAATGGATTCATATATTTAGGAAGAACAGGAAAACTGAAAATCTAAATATGAAATATTTTTTCAAAAATCCCTTGTTTGGTATTCACAGAAATTAAAACAACTGTCCTTTGTATTCATGTATCTTTTAGCCCTTCTAGAACAGTGAGACTTGTATGTTATTCTGAAACACTGCTAAATTCTTCCCTTTTCCGAGACCTTAATGCACTATGTTCAATTACTAAAGCCATTATCACTTTTAGTTGTGTCTATTTTCCTGAACTGCACTTCTCAGACAATCCAGGAATTGCCTGTTGTCACATTGATAGCCCCAGGACCTAAGATAGAAAGGATGTCCGCTCCAATAGGGTCTCGGCTCAGAGAGTACCTACTATGTGCTAACCACTTTGCTCCTCCTGCGGGAAGCCTTTCCAATAGCTTCCCTCCATCCCCTGTCCCTGGGACCTCAGTCTGACCTGCAGGTCTCTACTTCCACAGTACATGAGGCACACCTTTTCTGAGCATGCTTCTTGCTGTCACCTCGAGTTCTGAGCGTACTGGCCTGGCACCCAGCAGACACTCAGGATTACCATCTCCCCCAAACACGCTTAAAGAATACAAGGTTTTAGGCTGGCATTCTTCCTTTCTTTCTTTGGGGTGCTGCTCCCTCCTTTCTCTCTTTCTCTCCCTCTCCCCCCCACCCCGCTTCCCTCTCCTCCTCTCTCACTCCCTAATCTCTTTTCTCTCTCTCTCATCTCTTCCCTCCCATCTCTCCCTCTCTCACTCCCTGTTCCCTCCTTTCTCTCTCTCTCTCCCTGTCCCCTCCACCCCACTCCCATCTCCCCCTCTCTCACTCCCTGCTCTCTGCTTTCTCTCTCTTTCTCATCTCTTTCCCCCACTATTTCCCCTCTCTCTAATACAAAGTAAACTTATAATTTTATATTCAGTAAAAAAAAGAGCACCTGGTTTTAAAAGCACATTTATATGCTATTTAGGGTATCTGAAATTCAGCACTTTCTCTTACTACAGAAGGATCTACGTACCAGTGGAGAGTTTCTATGCATTAAGACTTCCTGATTGTGTATTAAGTTTCACCATCCAGTCAAGAAGCAGTAGGGCTATAATCAACAGTAAGTTAGGGCGTAGTTTAAAATAACTACAAGAGTGGGGTTGGGGTGTCCCTAACACAAAGACAGAATAAAAACCTGAGGTGATGGAAACATCGATTATCCTGACTGTGTTAATATGTGCTATATGCCTGCATCAAAACATCACATGTACCCTATAAATATGCGTAACTATTACGTACACATGATAATTAAAAATAATTTAAATGAAGAAGCAGTTGTAGGCATTTCCAAATGCCAAAATTTATTTTTGTTATGAATAAATTCAGGCTGCCTATTGCTAGTTGGAAATACCATCCTCATAATTGTTCTTAATTGAAGGATTATTTCAGTGTAAAGACAATTTTTACACTTAAAGGATTACATTTCATAATCACAGATTTTGGAAGAAGTTCTCTGATTTGGATGAAAAATGTATATATTCACAGGTGCAAAGATGCATTGGTATATCTTAAATTCGCTAAAATATAGTCATATTCATTAAGCTATATTTCCACTTAAAATGCTACTTGCTAATTTCTTAGAAACAATAGCACAAGAACAACAGCCCTAAAAACCTTTGGAATCCAATAAAATGACAACAGAGTTTGATGTATGTGGCCTATATTTCTTGATTAACCAAACATGGCCCTGATGATCATGAGGAGGAATGGACTAATAACATAATGACATAAATGCCACTCATGTTAGCAATATTATATAATTATACATAATCAGATTAATAGTTTTTCACTTTCACGTTATTAGTTCTCATTATCTATAAGTAATATCAGCATGAATAGTTTTTGCAAAGACCATGTAACAATTTAATTATCTTCATTCATACACACAACAGCCTCCTCGGTCTCACCCTCCATCACGTGTACGTAAATTATCTCACACGTCTGTATGGACACAGGAACATGTCACAACAAATAGTACGACTCACTCCTCGGTGTGGCGCACCTTTCCCCGCCAAACCTTTCATCAGGGCTGACTTCTTAGGCACCACAGAGGGGATTTCCACATCCTCAGTCTTTTGTGATGTTACTTTTCCTGCCTTGTGGCATTTAGGGAGTCCACTCCTGAAGCTTATATCTGGCCCGGTAGCTTGAAGCCTGGAGGGCTTGAGGCCACCAACACGGGGACCTCACTTATACTAGTGAGTAAAGGCCAACTTTCCGAGCACCACGCTGAAGTATGGTAGGCAGGAGAGGGAGAGGCGGGGGCAGGGGCTGGGGGAGAGGCGAGGACTTGGTGAAATTGCAACCGGAAAACCTTCAGTCAGAAGAGCTGGGAGGAAGAGAATAAACCCAAGGGACAGAGAGCGTGGTTGGGGAGAAGGGGCACGGGCAGGCACCCCACTCTTCTTTGTTCCCTCTCTCCTTAAGAATCAAAACCCGAAGGGCTAGCCAGGTTTGGTTTTCAAAATCAGCTTGATGCCCATAGGGTTAGAGGCCTTATTCAACAAAATATCTCCGTATCTACTCCCTATGATTTAGTTTTCCTTTAATAGGATTGATCTTTACATCCCACACTTAAAATGCAAATCTAGTAAATGTTAATATTAATACATTTAGAAGAATGAGTTCTCACCTAAGCTCAGATAATTTTATTTATAAATTTCCCTTTTTGATGAAGGGAACCAGAAGAAATAAAAGCACTTGTTTTTTTAAATAGCAACAGAATAAGGGAAAGGAAGGAAGAAAAGAAAGTCTGGAGTACAAGAAGGAGAAAAAAACGGAGGGAGGAGGACAGTGAGCGTGTGTGTGTGTGTGTGTGTGTGTGCGCGTGCACACGCACACGGGCATTTTGGGGTGGGGAGGGAGAGAGAGAGGGAGAGGGAGAAACTGATTAGGGGCCAACCTTGTGCTATGTGTAAACCATATCCCATAATCTTCACATTAATTCTGTTATTCAGTTATCTCTACCCCAGTTCTGGAAATGGGCAAACCTTGGCCCAGTGAGGATGGGTGCGGGTAATGGTCAGCCACTGCATGGCTTTCCTAGCTGTGTTGAGAACATTTGATTGGAACTAGGCCAATAAGATTTAGGGCTGAATTAACAGGCAATGCTCTGGGTTGCTTCTGAGGTAGATTCGTCTCAAAGGGGTTCGATAGTGTCTCTAGTAATGTACTGAAATCAAGAAAATCATGCTTGCTGGAACTTGACAATAAAGTGAATGTTGTGTGGATTAATTAGAGCCAGTCTTGACAGAATGCTTGTTAGGTGCTAGGCTCTTTCTAACTCTTATATGCACGAGCTCGTGGAACACTGAAAACAATGCTCTGATGTACATATTATGATTGTCCTCATGTCTATTATTGTTGTTACTATCACCAGCCTTATTTTACGTTTCAGTAAAGTGAGGCTGAGAAGTTAAGTGTTCTGACTAAAGTCTCACAGGGAGCAAGGCATAGTGCCCTACTTCAAATCCGGCACATCTTTCTATGGTGGAATACACCATGGCTGTGTGGGTGTGGTTGGCAGGGGGCTTTCAGTAACCCCACCAGGGGCACATTCCATAACAAGCAGAGGTGCTAGACCGCCTTGCAGAGAGGTGAGTGCAGTTAACTGCTCAACTTCTGGCCTGCTGGCAGGGCATTCAAATCCGGAATCAGAGCTGAGCTGGGGCAACAGGTCATCTAAGCCCCCAGCAGGGAAGACTCTCCTATCTTACACTAGTCACCAAACCTGCCCTAGCCCTCTCCTCTTCAAATAAAAACTAAACAAATATTTACAAAATACCAAGAGTACCAGATGATTAGCCCATCCAGAGTTCTGACATCTTTACTTGGTTTTCAAATTAAAATACGTATTGCATTTCAGAAAACTTCTAAGAGTTCTATCAAGACCCAGTATGTGAAGTGTACAGAAATATTTAGCTTGACCTGTGATAATTTCTGAGAATTGTTAGAATAATTAAAGCTGGAAAGGTGCAGCAAAGTTATGCTGCCCAAATTCCTCATTTACAGACGTCTGGTATACGACAGGCAACTGCTCCAAGTTTGCCGACTGGATACCTAAAGGGAAGTGAGGTGCATGGCCAGCTGCAACCTGGACCACATACTTCAAGCAAGAACTTAAATCAGGGCTCCCTGGAGTTGGCCCAGAGCTTTTCCCCTAAACACATTATCTCTGAAATTATTTCCTTGAGTGATCTGAGTGATATCTCAACTCCCTCGGGTTTGAACAGAAAGTTTTTCTCAGGTTTAGATGGAGAAGTTACTCACAGTTCACCTTTCTCTTGTGTCGTTCTTATCACCCAACACCATGACCAACAGGTGGGAACCTTCTCTTATCCTTCCTCCTGGTCATGCCGGCTGCCCCTGTGGTTAACGCTGTTGCATTTTCTCCTCTCAGACAGGAATGCTTCTTTCTTTAGAGAAACTTCTCTTTGCTAGTGAAAGTACTATAAATTCCTGACATAACACTTTCCTTAGGTTCTTTCAGGGGTAGCAACCAAGTAATTGCCAACTGCAACATAGTCACTGATCCATCTTTTCAACAATTAAAACAAAATCTACAGCTTCTGCACACGTCTGTATTCAATTACTTGCTGTCTTGCCAAATGCCCAGGGAACTGGATCTGTATCTATTCACCCAAGGTCAAGTAAACTCCTATAAGTCAGAAATCTAAAAATAGTTATTAGCTACAATATTAAGTGGCTATCATAGTAAAAACAGCTTGTCATTTCATCTAGCATTACGTTTTACTTGATTTATTTACTATTTTGGGCATTGTTCCTTTTGAAATGATAGGAAGTATATAAATAAAACTTTCTTAATTTGGGTCCAAGTTTTTATTTGTGACATTGGTTCAAATTAAGGGAAAATAATAATTTCCAGAAAGATGCTTTTTTATACATGATTGTTGTTGAAAGTGAAATAAACAACTCAATTTAGTATTCCTCAGTTTTCTTCATTAAATTTTTTTATGTATCTGGGAAAGACTTTCATTAGATTTTTTAAAAAGAAGTATAATTGGATTTTATTAAGTCTTTATTCATGTCTTTGGACTTTCTCCAGTTTCTCACGTACTAATATCAGAGAAGTCTTTGAAATGATTACGTTTCTGAAATATTTAATACTCACAAGTATTAAACACAGCAAAAAAGTTTCTATTTTAGAACTCACACTATAATTGATTTTATTTTCACCGAATCTCCTTCATGGGGAGATTATTTTGGAGCAGTCTCGCTTTTTTCATTTCCCTTCCCACTCAATCTTATCATAGTTTCCCCCCCTTTTTTTAGCCTCAATTTGATTATCCAGATTTAGCATTATTTCTTCTTGCCTTATTTTTGTAATTGTATTTGGATAAATTTGCAATGTCTTTTTTTTTTTTTTTTTTGAGACACAGCCTCAAGCTGTCCCCCTGGGGAGAGTGCCCTGGCTTTACAGCTCACAGCAACCTCCAACTCCTGGGCTCAAGTGAGTCTCCTGCCTCCACCTCCCAAGTAGCTGGGACCACAGGCGCCTGCCACAACGCCCGGCTATTTTTTGGTTGCAGCCGTCATTGTTGTTTTTTGGCAGATCCGGGCTGGGGATTCGAACCCGCCACCTTAGGTGTATGTGGCTGGCGCCTTAGCTGGTTGAGCTATAGGCGCTGAGCCTGCAATGTCTTAAGATAACGGGATTCTACCATCTTTATCATACCCTTTGGATGAACTCAAATTGGAAAAAAAGAAGACTGAAGCATATTATACATTTAATTTTGAATTTCCTAGGGATTATAATTAAAAGTATGAAGTAAATTATTTATACCTATGTAAATAGCTCACCTGCCTTCAATGTGTTTTTAACAAATATTGGCTATGTTATGTTATACACTAAAAATTTAAAATAATCCTAAAATAGACCTAAAGAAGCCCAAATTCTTTGGAGGATGATAACCACATAATAGGTACAACCATCAGGAAGGAATTAACCCACACATGTATGAACACAATCATTCAGTTTCCTGGAGGTGTGCATTAGAATGGTCCGAGAGTTTGTGTTCCCTCAAAATTCATATGTTGAAATGCGATCCCCAATGTGGTGGGATTTGAAGGTGGGGCCTTAGGGAGGTGATTAGGTCATGATGCAGAACCTCACAAGTGGGGTTAATGCCTTTATTAACAAGACCCTAGATCCCTTACCACTTCCACCATGTGAGGACACAAAGGGAAGGTGCCTTCTGTGAATCAGAGGGAAGTTCCTTACCAGACAGTAAATCTGCTAGAACCTTGATCTTGCACTGAAAGCCCCCAGAACTGTGAAAGATAAATTTCTGTTTTTTATAAGCTGCCAGGCTAAGGTATTTTGTTATGGCAGCTTTAATGGCGTGCAGGAGTCCTGGATTGTGCTCGTGGAGGTATTTTACTAATAAAGTACACACTTCCTCAGTAGCTCACAACTCTTGTTTCAGACATGGAATCTCCAATGTGTCTTGAGATAAAAGAATAGTACTGGATTTACAGAGAGCAATGGTAAGAAATTAAAACATCCTTGAGGTCATATTCATCTCAGTGCTTATGGTACTTATGGGCAGTATTTTATTATAAGAGAATGTATAAAATGTGTATACTTCTTCTTTTATCATCTATCAACTGTCTTTACCTCTATCTACTTATCTTAAAAGCCACGGAGTTGTGAGTTGTACAGCCACGGAGCAAAACAACGTCCTAGGGTGCGTGGAGGAGGAGTCATACTCCAGTGGCCAGATTATAGCTGATGATTCTTAATGAAGCACAGAAAAGCCAGACAATGTTAATAACCAGCTAGTGGCATCTGAAGCAGAGGAAGGCAAAAATATAGCAAACTTACATGGCAACATAAAGTACCAAATATCTGTGGTGCAAATTGCTAATTACCCAGAGTTCTGCCTTTGTCTTTTTCTGACCAATTCTGTTTCAACTTCTTCCCTCAACCTGCCCTGATGTTTTTCTTTCTACACTGAACTAGAGCATCCAATTTCATGCTTCTATTCTATTGTTTTCCCCTCTGTTGTGTTTTATCTATATAATATGATTTTATTGTATTTATACATTATTGTATATTTGGTAGTGGGGTCATGAGTCAGTTAAGTCACCTCAAATTCTTATTGGTATGAGGCAGGTAATGAAAATATGAGACTAAGAAAGGATAAACTGTGGGATTTATCACTCTACTGCCTGCCATTTTCTGCTTTGAAGAATATTATCGTATTATAGTTAGGATCACAGATTATAATTTTACATCATTATCTCTACAGTCTACCAACATTAGCTTCATACTGTAAACAATGAATTAAACATATATGAGGTATTTTAATTATAACTAGTTCATGATTAATTAGAAAAGCTGAATGGAAACATAAAATGAACAATTTTTAAGTGCTTAGTCTGTGTCAGGTATTTTGTTTATGTTATTTTAATCTTGACGTAGCTATGGGAGCTAGGAGTCATTATCTTATCTTACAGATAAAGGAACTGAGGTTCAAGTGTCAAGTTCATGAAGCTGGGAAGAAGCAAAGGGGAGTATACATGTTTGCACATTGCAAAAGCCTACCCAGTCCACGATATCATTATCTCATGTATTGAACAAATAAATGTTAAAATAAAGAAATAAATAAAGTAACAGCGGAGAACAGAGAACACTATCCAGAAATTTGCTTCAGTTTGAATTACTGGTGTTTTGTCCTTATTTTGACTAAAACATCTATTTTAAAGTGTGAGACAATGAGAGAATATATGGTGGGATTTCAAATCAGAATGTATTTTGATACTCATCATCCTAGTACTCTAGATAAAGAATTCTAGAGGTGCACATGTTGTAATCCTGAAGATATTCAAGTAAAGCCTAATTAATGCACAAAGCCTATTGTAATTATATATCTGAATTAATGTAAGATCCAGTATGGACTAGGATAGTGTTCTTCAGGGAAAAGAATAAATGGGGTTGGCTTAGTGCCTGTAGCACAGTGGTTATGGCGCCAGCCATGTACACTGAGGCTGGAGGGTTCAACCCCAGCTGGGGCCAGCTAAACAACAATGACAACCGCAACAAAAAATTGCAACTACTACTTGGGAAGCTGAGGCAAGAGAATTGCTTAAGTCCAAGAATGTGAGGTTGCTGTGAGCTGTGACGCCACTGTACTCTACTGAGGGCAACATAGTGAGAATCTATCACAAGAAAAAAAAAGAAAAAAATAAATGGCTTAGAATGATCTGGAGAAAGTTTCTGCTTAAAAATATAGATAAATGTCAGATAAATATGTCATAAAGTTAAATACACACATAAACACACATAATCTTTAAAATATTGGCCTAGATATTAAGATGATTGGTTCATGGTTTAAAAATATAATGCTTAAAAGGGACAAAGACTGATTCCTAAGGTTGGTAATTCTTTATGAATTTTCAACAATTCTAGCTAAATATCAATTTTTATTTATGGATCACATTCAGCATATTTTTGTTTCTAACAGTAATATCAAAACGCTTCTTTAAGATTCCTAATAATTCCCATGCATAAAGTGTCTTAAGTATGTATTACTAGAATTCATTTCAGTCTGTTTATAGAAGTAGTGTACACAGCAGTCTTCTCCTAATTCCTTTCCTGTTCATATTTAGTTATAATTACTACATTGATGAGCTCCTTCAGCCTGCTGAGTTGAATAGAATGAATTTTCAGGTATAATTTAGCAATACATAGCCCAGGGATATTTCAGGAATCCATCCCCAATTCTCATTTTGTGTGTATTTGTGTCTGCTAAAGAGCTCAAAACCACCTGCATATTTTTTGACCTCACGTATGTGTTTCAAAGACAACTATTTGAATAAACTCTGCATTTGCCATTACCAGCACAGCAGTGTGTGAACAGTAAATATGTAAATGAAATTCGCGATTCTGTTATCATTATAAAAGCCCTTTTTAGATGTTTACTTAAACGTCCTTAGATACAGAAGCAGGAACTATGGAGAGAAAAAAAGAGTCTCAGATTTTATTTTCAAAACTGTCTTCTTTAGTTTGGTGAACACTAAATCTCCTATCACCTTTAAATCATGCCTTGGAAAGCTTTAGGAAACCCACCTGGAGTGTGCCGTAAATACTTGAGTGAGTCATTAGGGACCTCACAAAATGTGAGCACAAATATGGCACGTGAAAAGGTGACCATTCAATTTTAAAACCCTTTAGCTCCCCACTTCTAAGACCAATTAAAGACACATTTGTAAGAAAATAATATAACACAGGAAAAACCAGGATTTCAACTTGTAACTACCTAATCTTAATTCGATGAGGAAAAAAATATGCTATTTTCAGCAGCAAAGCACCTATGTTCCCACCTGGATCAGATTTTTAATTATAAAATTATAATTAAAATAATAATTTTTAATTATAAAATAATAATTAAAATAATTTTTAATTATAAAATTTAGGTTTCCACATATGATCTCTCATTGAAATTAAATCAAATTATTTTAACTCTATTTGTCATATATTCAACACTAATAATTTGTGGGCTTACTTTGTGCGATGTTGTTGATGTAATGTTAAGCAAAACCGGGCATGATTGTTCATGTAGCTTTTATTTCAGTGGGGAATACAGAGACTTATCAAGTGTTTATGTAAATGAATATGTTCCTTAAGTTTAAAAACAGGTGCCCTGAAAGCAGATTTTGTGGTCCTTGACAGTGAGTGGTCCACTTTTCTTCTCTAAGGCTGAGTGGATGAGTTCCGTGGAAGGGATCTTAAAAGAGTGGAGCTGTGAGTGACAATAATTAAGTTTTACTGAGAGAATTCCTAAGATTGGTGGGAAGTTCAGAGGATCGTGTTAACCTAAGGAGGAGATGATGATACAGAATTGGTATTCAATAAAGAATGTCGGTAGATGATATCTGTATGCTAAATTTGTTTCCAATTTGTAATCATAGTCTAATCAATCATTCATTACTCAAATTAAGATAATAATTAGTTAATAAAATTCTATGCTTCGTTAACCCATGCAACAAATACTTACTGAGTATATACTTGTACGTGGTATCAGGAGACAGACAACGATAAACAGCCATGCTCTTAATCTTGAAATTTTACTTATGCATGTCATAGAAATGATGTGAATTTTATGGTGTTGAAAAAGAATGCTTTAATAAGGCTACCGGTTAAAATATCTGTTTATAACAAAGAGAATGAATGTATTCAGTACGTTGACACTCTAAATAACAGTTCTAGTTTTGCAAAAGTGGCTGTGAGTAGTGACAGAAGGCCCTGTTATATGTCAATAAATACATACACGACAGGAGTTAGTTCCATGCACTTCACTGTGTGTGGCATTTTGGGAAATTTCAGGGGAAAGGGAACCAATTCTTTATTTCTGTCTTAGAAGATACTGTAAAAAGGTTAGCCAAGGTGTATGTATGTCAGCGGGTGCCCGTGACACGAATGGATTAGTGACAACTATTTAAATATATTCAAATGGTTGAGGAAAAGAAAACTGCTGAAAACACGACCCAGTACTGAAGCCACCTACAGACTTTTAAGTGTTTAGGAGTGAGCAACACTCCACTTGTAAGTACCAAAATCTGTATTAGTTTCACATTGCTGCTGTGACACACTATCATAATCTCAGTGCCTTAAATCTACAGAAATTCATTCTCTTAAATTCTGGAGGTCAGAAATCTGAAACGCAAATGTAGGCAGTGTCACCTTGCATCTGATGCTCCAGTGTGGAACCTGGAGAATCTGCGTTCTTGCCTTTTCTCTGGAGACGGTTTACATGCCTTGGCTCACGGTCCCTTTCTAATCTTCAAAGCGCATTCTTCTAATTGCTGCTTTCCTGGTCATCTTTCCTTTCCCTCACTTTACTCCTCTTACCTCCATCTTATCAGGAGCCCTGTGAATCCAGAGTAAAACTTCCCTATCTCAAGATCTTTAATTAAATCGCATCTGCAAAATTTCTTTTTCAGTGTAAATTGACATACACATTCTAGGGATTAGGGCATGGGCTTTATTCACTCACATGAATGAAACAGCATTCATCAAGTTTCTCTGGTCATCTAGGTCTCGCTTTCTCTCTCAACTAGTCCTGTTATTACTAATTGACCAACGTATTCCTCTTACGTAGTTTGCCCCCTCTCTTCCAATCATCACTGCCTTTACCACTGGAAGATTTCTTCTAGTAAAGTACAGGCCTCTCAGTTCTGGTCTTTCAACTGATCAGTCTAAGTTTCACATTTCTGCCACAACGTTCTTTCTAACCCCCTGACATTTTAGTACTTCTTACCTACATGGTTTCCAAATAACTAGAAAATACATACAACGTACAAAGTTCTTAGAATGCCTTCCTGTTATGATCTTCCACAATCTGGTTTCAAGTTCTCTTTCATGGTCATTATTTCTCCCACCTGTTAAAATATGATGAAGGCACACAAGTCTAAGTTGTTCAACAATTGTAACTTTCCATGGATAGTATTTGTTCATGATAATTATTTTTTGAAAGATCCTTCTTTCTATCTTATTTAATTCAGACAAAACATCTGTCTTGGAGCTTTCCCCCAGACCCTCATTTGGGATTTATTTCTCCTTCCTCTATGTCCCCAGGATAATTTATGCATATTGATAATAATGGAATAAAACTATGGTGAGATTTTAAAAAATAATTAAATGTAGATTTTTTCTTTACTGTCTCTTCTATAAGATCACAGGCTCTTTAAAAATAAAGTCAGTTTCCTAGGTAACTTATCTTCCATAGTTCCCAACACTCTTTGTACTTTGTAGGTGTTCAATAAAAAACAACATGAATTGTGCATAAAGCAACAATCCACTGATGAGTTTGCACACACACACTGACTGAGAAGCCAAAGGTTGAAAATGATAGTGTGAAATGTGGCTTAATGTCCTGAAAGAAAAGTAAGTAACTCATCAGGAAAATTAAAAGAAGTGGCTGTTATAGTCAATACTTCATGTTTTGTATTCTGTGTGTGTGTTGTGTGTGAGTGCTAACTACTACAGCCTTTATATCTCTACTCCTTTGTGGGAGTAAATCAACTCTTAATAAAAATCTAATAGGTCCACCTACTGTTCCACCAGAACAGGGCAAACACCATGTCCTGGCATAGCAAAAGGGAGAAAATAAATATTTAGTAATCCAATATTATTGAATATTCTTCTTGTGTAGACCCTGCTATCTATGGTTACATGGAGGACGGTACTAACTTGAAAAAGGTAGAGCTTATTATTTAAATAGTTTAGCAAAGTGGTGATGGACTGGTACGGACAAAATTTATTTTCAGTTATTATTCCATGTGATCAGAAATGAGAGGGTCAAGATTAAACTCTAATTATAGAAGAAGATAAAAGTTGCTTATCAATTCAGTTGAAACTCCTGAACCTTGTTCGGAATGCTAGTCATGTTTTCCTGTATCAGGTAGGAATCAGTGGCAGAGAGTAGTTTCACCTCCAGGTACATCACATGGAAAGGGATTTACGATAGGGCAGGAAACAGCTTTAAGCATCATTGGGAGGAAGGAAGAAACAGATTTCAAATTAAGCTTTTATCCATGGCTCTTAAAGCTGCAAATGCAGAATTGTGCAGCCAGATGAGTGCTACCGTCTCTCAGCTTAGGGTACTACTTTTTCAGTGTAAAGTAGACTTTACAGCTGCCTATTTCAGAATTGCCACCACGGACACTGCTACAACTGGTAAGCCTCAAACATTAGGAAACAAAAGCCAGCTATGAGCCATGCTGTGCCTGTTGCAGTCCACACCAGCAAAACACATGCCACATGTTTTTCATTTTTAGCTTTCCAGTTTCTACAGCAGAGCAGAAATACTTGAAAGGTGATGGAATATGGAACACTGCATTAAATCTCGGTGTTAATTGTATGAGAAATAATATTTTAAGTCTTCAAGTCTGTGTATGGGTTTTACAGGCTTCGTTTGATTTATTTTGAAATATTGGAATTTTAAAAAGCTACTGTGAACAGCATCCCCTTAAAACTTCATGTTCTATAGGTTTTATTGGTATTACTGGTATACAGAAAGACAAATGAGTTTGCTTATTGACCTTGTAGATTTTCTAAGTTAATATTAATTGATTAAAACAATCCATATGGTTTTAGATTCCCTGTATATTCCATCAAGTTATCTGTAAATAAGGATAGAGAATAATTTCTCTTCCTTTCTTTAATGGCTGCGATGTCCAGTATAATACCAAATGCAAACAGTGAGAGTAGGTATCTTTTTCCCATCCTTAACCTCAAGGCAAAAGGTTTCAACAATTCATTAGTCAACTTGATTTTACTCTTGCCATGTATTTTTTTTTCCAGAAGTTTGTCACAGTAAAGACATTCCCTTCTATTCTAATTTTCTAGGAAGTTTTTCAAGATTATGATTGGATATTAAATTTGGTCAATTATATATTCTGCATCTGCTGATACATATTTTCCCCTTATTCATTGTAAAATATTTTGGCTTATTTTAAAACCAGCATGTCTGCATTTCACCATATTTTCATTTCTAGAATGAGCCAATTGATCGTGATGTTTTATACTTCTTACGGATCGGGTGTTTGATTTGCTAGTATTTTGTTCCTATTTAGGACTTCTGCTTCTGTGCACCTGAGAAACCGGACTGTGTTTTCTCCACTGGTTTTAGCTTTGCTTCTTTTTCATGTGCTTTTTCTTTGCCTAGAATATCCCTTTCCTTCCTTTCCTCCAAAAGAGTTAGACTCACACTCTACTAGCTTTTCATGGAGACCCAAGGGTCCCTCTGCGACAGGCGTCCCCACCCTCACAGAAGGTACTGGGGAGGAAGAACACCCAGCCTTGGCAGTACAGTGAATTAAGTGCAGCTGTGTTTAGCTCCTTAAGGATGTAATCACATAATGATTTGCAGGTCTTACTCTCCTCATTTTAAAATATTTCTCAATTCACTCTCATTTCAACTACTTGATGAAAATAAACTACTCTTATTAAAATGCACAGATTAATTTTCTCCCAGCAAAGAGATTTAGAGAGCTCAGACATAATCTATACTTTCAGCTAGCTAGAGATGGCTAAAAGATCACAGATTCAGTGGCAAGAGAGACGTGGGGAGAAAGATAACCCTCCTTGTAATCCAGAATGCCATATTTTATGTATGACAGAAATCAAAGTCCCCCTGGTATTCCCTTAGTAGCAGTTCATCACAAGCCCATTTATCATTTCTAGATCCCTTATAAAGTTATCCTGACAAATAGTACAAAATGTTTGCAGTCTAATAAAACTGAAGAAAGTAATTTTAACTTTTAGGTTTAATAAATACCAGCCATGTGGAAAGTCCCCAAACAGTGCTTTGACTTGCCTGTAAAATGTCATAACTGTAAAAAGCTTACATATGCTAGATTTCTTTTCACTTTTAATCTTAAAAATCATTCTTACAAAAATAAGGATTTTAGCAATCACACCCCATCTAAAGCAGTTATGTCATTTCTCTTCTAGCTGACTTTGCTTCCGTGGTGATACTGTATAAAAAAAATTATGAAATAACAGATGTTATCTCCGAAATCTAGGTCCTCACAATCCAAATTTAGAACTTGCCATATACTTTCTCCTCTTCATTTCTCTGAGTTTATTGTAATTACTTAATATTTGGCTAGAGGACTTAAAGACTGATTCTTACTCCTGTATTACTTGCATGCCAAAAAGGCAGATAATTTATTTTAGTAATTATTCATTTACATTAGGAATTTCTTGTTCTCTTTATTTTTGGTTCTAAGTTTTTCCAGTTTTATGGAAGTGCAATTGATAAATAAAAGTTGAGCATATTTAAGGTGTACAACATAATGTTTTGACATACGTGCTTACATATAATTGAGAAATGACTGCCACAGTCAAGGTAATTGACTTATTATCCATCACCTCATATAGTTACCTTTCTTTGAGTGACGAGAACATTGAAGATTTTCCCGCTTAACACCTTTCCAGTATACAGTTCAGCATGATTAACTATGGTCACGGTGTTACACAGTAGATCTTGGGAAGTTACTCATCCTGAAACATTGAAATTTTATACTCTTTGGCCAATATCTTTTTCACATCCTCCATCCTTCCGCCCCTAGCAACTATAATTCTATTCTCTGCTTCTACGAGTTTGACTTTTTAGATTCCTCATACAAATGAGCTCCTGCAGTGTTTGGTTTTCTGTGCTCGGCTTATTTTACTTTGCATCATGCCCGATATATTCATCATGTTGCAGAGAAGAGGCGATCTTCCTTTATTCATAAGGCTGAATAATAGTCCACGGTACATATAAATACACTCTCTATATGAATGTGGTATATCTATGTCACATTTTCTTTATCCATTCTTCCACTGACGAAAACATAGGCTGATTTCCTATCTTGGCTAGGGTAGATAAGACTACAATGACCCTGGGAGTGCAGATATACCAGTTTCATTTTCTTTGGATATACACCCAAGAGTGAGATTGCTGGATCATATAGTACTTTGTAATTTTTTGAGTAACCTAAAGGCTGTTTTCCATAAAGGTTGTACCAATTCATATGCTGTGGCACAGTGTAAAAGGGATCCCTTTTCTCCATAGTTGATAATACTTGCTATCTTTACTTTTTGATAGTAGCCATTCTAACAAGAATGATAATATCTCTTGTTGTGTTGATGTGGATTTCACTGATAATTAGTGATGTCGAACATTTGTTACATATGTCTGTAAATCTTCTGTGAATGTCTTTAGAGAAATGTATTTTCAGATTCATCACCAATTTTTACATGAGTTTATTTGTTTCCTTGCTGTCAAGTTATCTGAGTTCTTAACATATTTCAGATATTAACCCACTAGCAGATGTATTGTTTGCAAACATTTTCTCTTATTCCGTAGGTTGTAACTTAACTCTGTTTCCTTTGTTTCCTTTGCTGTGCAGAAACCTTTTAGTTTGATGCAATTCTATTTTTCTATTTTTGCTTTTGTTGTCTGTATTATTACGGTTATATTTTAAAAAAATTATTGCCCAATTCAATGTAAAAAACTATTTCTCCTGCTTTTTTCTAGTACTTTTACAGTTTCAGGTCTTACGTTTAAATCTTTAAACCAAATTATGTCCATTTTTACACATAAGGATGAGACAAGGTTCAATTTTTTTCTTTTACATGAACATATTCAGTTTCCCAGCATCATTTATTGAAGAGATTTTTTTTAACCCTTTTTTGTGTTCTTGACACACTTTAACTATAAATGTATGAATTTATTTCTGGATTCTTTAGTCTGTTGTATTGGCCTACATGTCTCTTTTCATGCCAGTACCATATTGTTTTGAGTACTACAGCTTTGTAGTATATTTTGAAAGCATCTTCATCATTGGACACCTTTATTTGTATCTTATTATTTTTTCACCGAACATTCTCAGATTATAGGATTCCAAGGCCCTTTACAAACACATTGATGAATATTATAATATTACTAAGACAAGTATTGTCTAGAATTGCTTTATGTTACAAATGTGGATATTAAAGTTAAACAAACTAAGCAATAAATAGTGGAGTCAACTAACCACAATTAAGGAAGGAGTCAAACAAATGAAATACTTTGAGTACCCATTTAACCATTTCAATCATTTTTCTTTTACTTATCACAATAAATAGTGGAAATACTGGAAATGACTATATTAGCTTTTTTATTTTGTTCCCATCTTTAAGGTGCCAAAAAAATGAACTGAGCAAAAAGGTAGATAGGAGAATGGGAATTGAAAATGAGAATCAAAATATTTATCTAATTGTTCTTGCAAAATAAAAAGTCACTACAATAACCATCTTAGCAATTTCAATGACACAGTATTTTCAAGATATAGCGGGAAGGTAAGTATAGTGGCATGCTCCTGGAGTCCCACCTACTTGGGAGATGAAGCAGGAGGATTGTGTAAGCCCAGGAGTTTGAGCCTGCAATGATCACAACAATGTACTCCAGCTTGGGTGACAGAGTGAGATCCTATTTCAAAAATGGTAAAAAGATTTAAAAAAGCTCAAATAAGACAAAGATACTTGCAGGCAGTAAGTTACTATAACAAAGTTAGATTGCAGTGTCCTAAAAGGATCAAAGTCTTAAAATAAATTTGATCATTTATGTTGAATTAGGCATTTGTCTATTGGGAAATCAATTAACACAATCATTTGATTGAAATAATATTGTTAATTTAATACAGGTATTTTTTCCCATTTAGTATGCTTCCATATGTTTGAGTATATATTCACAACACTTAACACAGGAGGGAACACAGTAATTTATAGTCATGGGTGCTAAGATCATTTTATGTATATGGCAGAAATTTAATAAGTGATTGTTAATTGATTTAATGAATCTGTTTAATATATGAACACATCTTATATTCTGTTAACTTGAAATAGACTAGGTTATATTAAACCCTAAGGAACAATATTTCTTTGGAAATTAAAAATTCTAGCTAATATTAATTTCAGCTATTATATTCATAATATTTCAGAATACAATAAAGTGTAAACATGATTACCCTCGGATTAGAATTCATAAAGCTGCCAAATTTGTTGTTTCAAGTATGTGAATAATGTTTCCTTATTTTTTAATCTGAAAGGACTATTTATAATATTTAACATCGAGGAAAAATGGATTCAGTTGTTAGAAATAAAGGTATTTGTACAACATTGCCATATTATTAGGTGGATTACACAAAAGTGAAAGCACATATATCCTATTCATTTTTATTTTTTCTAGAACAAGGTCTTCCTTTGTTGTCCAGATGGGACTTGAACTCCTGGGCTCAAATGATCCTTCTCCTCACCTTCCCAAGTAGCTGAGACTACAGGCACCAGCCACCCTAACATCTAAAAAGCACATAAATGCAATGAAGATTTTAGACATCAAACAAAGGCAAACCATGTTTTCCACTGTTTGTAGTAAAGGAGAAATAAAGAATTATTTGTTAAAAAAGGAACAAATTATAATATTTATTATGAAGATAATAATGTTTGAGAAAGTTAAAACAAATGGTACAAGCATCAACATAGAATTGCACACTGGCATTTGCCAAACATGGCGTGCTGCTCCCTTTGTACCTTTCCTGTTGGCACAAATCTTTCCATGTTACAAGGCAGTTCACAAGTTACCACTTTCATGACGCTTTTCCCAATTGTTCAAGGCAAAATTGCAGTCTTCTATGACCTGTTTTGAAAATGTGAATTTGTTCTAAAGCAATTGGGGATATGCACACCACAAACATGCACCAGTTACCCCCGTTCACTGGGTTTGTTATAAGCCACACCCATCTGCATCTGGAACAACCTTTCCTCAGTTTTCAGCTCTCCCTCCTTCTACCCCATGACAATTCGCAAGCTGCAAAACTCAATGCCTACTTCCAAAGCAAATTTTAGATTTTAAGGTAAAAAGACCTTACTCAACACAGAAGCAGGATGATGGCTGCTTGCAAGCCCAGAGGAGTCCTCAGATACAATTTGCTTCTGCAGCCACTTTAATCTTTGAGCACCCAGCCTCTAGGAGTATGCAAAAAATAAATGTCTCTTGCTTAAAGCTCCCAGTCTATGGTAATTTATCATGGCACCTGGAGCTAATATATTCTCATAAATACAAATTCTTCTGGCCTGGGTATCAGGTACGTATCTTAGTCATACATGACCTTTGAAACTCTTTATTTGCTTCCCCAACCTGTTGAATTGAGTGTATCTTAAAATGCCATGCCAGTTGTTTTGTGATTTAACTACACTCCTCTCCAGCCACAAGTCTCTTCAGTTCCAACCCCACAAATGGCAAATTCTTTGTAGTTTCTTGAACACAAATAGTGTTTTCCCATCAATGCTTTTGTTCCCACAACTTCTCTGTTTAGAATGTCAGTTCTCTTCATTTTCAAATGCAAATCTTCTGTTATAATTTCTTTAACATGAAGCTCAATCATCAACCTCATCAGAAAGCTCTGCTGCAGGCCAGACTATGCTTTTATCATTACCATTGCATGGACACATCTCTTTAGGTTTTTTTGTTTGTTTGTTTGTTTTGCCTGGGGCTGGGTTTGAACCTGCCGCCTCTGGCATATGGGACCAGTGCCCTACTCCTTTGAGCCACAGGCACCGCCCTATGGACACATCTCTTAATATTAGATTATAAGCTCCTTGAAGGCAGTGATCATTTCCTTACCCCAATTCCTTCACTACCAGATAGATCATAGGTACTCAATAAATATTAATGAAATAAATAGGCAAATCTGCCCAGCATAAGTATTATGTATTCAGTAATTAATAGTTACAATTATTATTTATTTCTGTTTCCATAATTTTGAAGGCTTTTTTTGTGAAATGGCTATTAACACATTGGATAAAAGGTTAGGATTCCAATTTTTAAAAAGTATTTTCATATGAAAGCCTTTGGGGCTCAGTTATTGGTCATAAAGCAGGGAGTAGCATTGAGGACTTAATGACCTAATTTACAGTGTCCAAAAAATCCTTCCCAATAGCAATTTTTCACTGTTATGATCACAAACATATCAGCTTCTGTGAAAATGCTTCTAAGGTCAGAACCAGTGCTATTTGAACACATTTTTACTAATAGTTCAAAATTGGTATCTTTCAACACTCATTGAACGAGCATGATTCTTAAAGATGTGGGTCTGACCCTTTAGATCAGGTAAGGTATATTCAATTTCCCTGGCTTCATCAGTGCTAGACACGGAGTATCAGGTCAGTTATTGGCCATCAGCACTTTAATATTGCCGGGAGGATCAAAACCATTCATTTGGGTGATTAGTTCTAAAATTATCTCTGTACTTCATCGTCCCCTCCAGCATCATCAGCAGACTGAGCCTCTCCAATAGCACCTACTTCATGAGAGACAACAGGCAGGCTTACTTTGTCTCGGCCATTTCAAAGAGTTTATGAACTCTTCCATTCCCCTCACTATGTATCTGTGTACAAGTTTAGATCCAGCAATTCAAATGAAGCAAACCTAAGATCAGTAGGCCAAGCAGCTAACTGCTTGACCACTGAATGCCTTGCCCATACCCAGTAGATCAAAGAACAGAACACCCTTGAAAGATTCAGTGCCAATGCTAACCAACCTCTCTGGATAAAGTAGTGGGGTTTCAACTACTTCTTACAATTTCTTAATCTATACCACCATCACCTCATGTGACATCTGACTGTTATTCCACCTGTAACTTGGTAACTGTTGAGTCCATCTTAGGATGCAGCAGAATGTGGATTTAATTTTTATTTCTGTCCACACATTGTCTCTTCTTTTTCCTACTGTTAGTAGATGCCACCTGATCACTGAGCTCCACCAAAAACTTGGCAAACTGCTACACATTGATAATGTATTGCATTTAGGGCCCTCTAAACCAGCAGTGATTATCTTAGTACACCTTGAAACCCGTAAATGCTGTTCACTCTGAGGCATTTGCTTATCTGTAGCCAAATCCCAGAATTCTGGTGGAGCCAGGCCAGTGTCAGACTCTAATATCAGTGAGTTCATTAATTTTCTTTAGAAAGTGTTGAATGCCATCCTCAATCTGATTAATTTTTCTAGAATAAATGCTCAGACTGTAAGTTTTCAGCAGGGAAATATCTTCTCTAACCAGAGCTCAAATGGACTTGTCATCTTTCTTATCCTTTTGGTTTTTACTGGCCAGCACTGAAGTAATTTAGCTGACCTGAGATCCAAGTGTCTTACCTCCTTAGTGATGACAGAGCCTTATTATTTTTTTATGCCCTATTACTAGTAAACTTTTAGCTTTCTGCAAGAATTGTGAAAGTAAGAGAGAGAATAAAGAAAGATTTCCATGTTTAGTTCCCTGAAGAATCTCCATACCATTTTCCATAGTGGTTTCCATTCCCACTAATAGTGTATAAGCAGCCCCTTGTCACTGAGAATCAACCTAACTACTCAAAAATAAGTGCTCAATATATTCCCAGATGATCAAAAATCGCATTACAACAAAGACATTTGTATCAGAATGTTTACTGCAGCCCAATTCATAATTGCCAGGTCATGGAAGAAGCCCAAGTGCCCATTGATCCACGAATGGATCAACAAACTGTGGTATATATACACCATGG
>NW_003852399.1:40187396-40203766 GCF_000181295.1 Otolemur garnettii
GAATGTGAACGTTTTAAAACAATAACTGAGAAAATGACATGAAGGCTGTGTTGACCAGTTTGATGGAAGTATTTCGGATTGCATGTGAAAACTCCACACTGTACCCCAGAAGTGCGTTAATGTACATAGTTACTATTCAATAAAAAAAAATAAAAAAAGAAAATATAAAAAGTAAGTGCTCAAGTGGATAAAGAAAATGTGGTATATATCACATGGAATACTACTCAGCCGTAAAGAGGAATGAGGTAATGACGGAACTGGAGACCATTATCCTAAGTGAAGTATCTTAGGAATGGAAAAAGAAACACCATGTATTCTCATTTATCACTGGGAACTAGAGGATGGGTATATATGGTCAGAGAGTGGTATAATAGACTTTGAAACTAAGCAGGGGGTGGTTGGGAGTGAGGCATAAAAATCTACCAATCAAGTACAAGGTGCACTATTCTGGTGATAGGTAAAGCCCTGGTAAATGCCCTTCAGCATTATATAATTCATACATGTAACAAAAACCACTCATATCCCCTAAATCTATTGGAATAATCGAAAAAGAAAGAACTCCATGTTGAAATAGATTTAAGCATTTTTTCCTGACTTTTGTGGTCTCTTAAAAAATTCTTCATCAAAATACCTGCTGTTTGTAGTATAAAATGCTCCACTGTGCAGGGCAGAGGAGGTCATTTGCATAGGAAGTAATTCATAAAGCTAACAATCTGGCTATAGTAATGAAGACTGCTTATTCTCACAGTCAAGGTCAAAAAAGGTAGAAAAGAAAGGTGTTCTCATAGAACTTATAATATAGGTGTAATTTGAAATTTAGACCTAATGATTTTTTTTCCAGATAGTTGATAATTTAAGAGAAAAGTGATATCACTTGACTTTAATGTGAAGCCCACATCCTAGAAGACCTGCAGCTCCAGCCATCCAAAGACACTCAACCTCCTATAAATGAAGAACTAGAAAGTGGCTTTATTTTCCACTTTTGTTGTACATGTTTATTTCTTGAAGTATACTATCTAGTGTGGGTAAAGGGAAAGTAGTCCAAGCTAATAATTTAAACTTAAATTACATGCATTGAAGGTACATTGAAAATGTCATAAAAAAGTCATCTCCTGTGAGTGCCAGGTTAGCTATTGCTCTAGGAATTTTTCCTTAAAAACATCTTTACCTGAGAAAGTAGCTGAAGTTAATTGTGTCTTTTATTTTCTTTTATTGCACAAAACATCAATAAATACTGCTGGCTTTAAACATTTTCCATTCAAAAGCAATCATTATTTTTTTTCTATTTCCAGGTTTATCACCAGTTTAAACTGTTAGATATAATATGTTGTAGATACACTTTTCAGATTCAAAAAGCCTCTGAAAGCACATTTTGTTAGGATCATTGAGAAATAGGCAAATTATTTATTCTTAAAATTACAACATACCCTTTCTTGGAAGGTACTTTAGTGTTATTCCCATTTATATTTTCCTTTATTTCCTTTTAAGGGTATAAGCAGTACATTGACTAGGTTTAACTATTAATATCCTTTCCCATCCATACTTAGGACTGTCAGAAAATAACTGAACCATGTTATTCGTAATGCATTTTATAAATCTATAACAATTTTCACTATTAGTCTATTTAATAAAGGACAAACTAAGATCAAATTTTATTTTATGAAGGCTATCAACAGCTGGAGAAAACAAATTAATCCTTGAAGTCTTAACAGAAATGTCTCTGCCTTGATAAAATCTTCCTGCTTTTTAATTCTTTTAATTCCTCATTTCTCCCCGTAAAGTTTGAGAGTGCATGAAACTTTTCCATGGATATGTGATCAAGCCCAAGCAATGGAAAAAACATTTTGAGAGGATTATAACCTTTGCATTGACTTCCATGTTCCCACATAACTCTGAGCACAGAGGGCCTAAATAATCACTTGTTTGAGGCATAATGATGACATAGGTGTTGTTAAGTTTCGCAGAATCCAAAAGTTCTTTTTTTTTTCTTTCTTTCTTTCTTTCTTTTTCTTTCTTTCTTTCTTTTTTTTGTAAGATTGGGTGGGAAACTTAAGTGGTGATCTGCTATTAAGCATGATCACATTAAAATCCTAGAGACAGATTCAGATATCTCATGGACTCATTGTAAAACCAGTTTTCTCACTTAACTAAAGGCTAACTGGGATATGAAGTCTGGGAGCTTCCTGGAAGTGCTAGGACATAATTTTGATTGCAACATTCTAATAAAATATCCAGAGGACAACAGGTGTTATGTCTACATTTGACCTTTGTATGTCTTCATGCAAGTCATAAGCTAAGACCTATTTCTGCCATAAAAGCATGTACAAAATTTCAGGGACTATTTGAAGAAAGGAATGCTTATACTCAGAGTATAAGCAACTCAAATGTAGTATAGGTGTTTCTACATCAGTGATTCCTAGACTTTGGGTAACTTTGATCAGAAAAATTTCAAAGGGAAAAATGTATTTTTTCAAGTAAGGACATTTACAACTATTTCTTACCACTACAATTTGTTAAAGAAAAGATCATCCAATGTTTATAAACCATGGTGAGAAGAAAAGGATAGTGTCTATGGAAAATGAGGGCTGAAAAAGAGACTTTTTTAAAATAAGGGACCAAAACCATGAAATAGGGATTCCACAGAAAAATTAAGTTGGCCTTTCAGAGAAACAGAGATGTTTGAATTTGATATTATTTGTATTTGAGGTGTGAATATAATTAAATATTGGTTCCCTGAGTCAAATGCCAACCTCTAAAAATTTCGGTTCATGGTTTAATTTTGAAAATAATCCCCAAGAGCAATGATAAGTTTTACATTTTTTAAAGTAATTTTTAAACTAAACTGATACCTTTTGAATCAGGCATATTCCATATACCGTGTTTCCCTAAACATAAGACCTACCCCCCAAATAAGCCCTAGCAGGATTTCTATGCATTTGTTAAATAAAAGCCCTACCCTGATAACAAGAATTAGTGATGGACCATGCATTTCAGCATGGAGCAGTAAGGAAGACTGGAATACCTTTTATCTGCCATAGCTCCTTTTGCGCGGTCACAGGCATCCTATTGTGCATGTGCGAATGGCTAGGGGAAAGGAGCTCACACATCACTAGTTCAAGCCCCACCAACAAGGTCAGCTTCCCCTGTCAGGTTCCAGAAGAAGATGACTTAACTGTACGTTTCAGTACTTCATTTATTTGAATAGATGTAGATTGTTGCATTATACTTAATAAAAATAAGACATACCCTAAAAATAAGCCCTAGTATGTCTTCTTGAGAAAAAATAAATATAAGACAGTGTCTTATATTCTTGGGGGAAACACAGTAGTACCATTATATCTCATTTAAGGGGCCTTTTGTAAGCCTCTATTAAAACAAATTATTTAAAAATATTAGTAGAAAAACTAACAGAATTGGTACATTGGTTATATTTTCACAGGTTTTTTGGGGGGGGGAGTTGTTTATTTGTAGAGACAAGGTCTCATTTTTAAAGTCTTGGTGGATTTTTAGGAGGAAAGTGTTAAAACTGGTGGGCACGATGGCTCAGGCCTATAATCCTAGCACTCTGGAGGTCGATGTGAGTAGATTGCTTGAGCTCAGGAGTTTGAGATCAGCCTGAACAAGAGCAAGACCCTGTCTCTACCAAAAATAGAAAAACTAGCCAGGCCTTCTGGGAGGCACCTGTAGTCCTAGCTACTTAGGAGGCTGAGGCAGGAGGACTGGGATTGCTCAAGCCCAAGAGTTTGGAGTTACTGTGAGCTGCAATGATGCCCTGGTACTCCACCCAGGCAGGGTGACAGAGTAAGACTGTGTTAAAAGAAAAAAAGAAAAGAAAAGAGCTTACAGCACCCTCAAACTCTTGGGCTTAAGTGGTTCTCTTGCCACAGCCTCCCAGGTAGCTGGGATTATAGGCGACCCCTACAATGGCTGGCTATTCTTTTAAGATGGGGTCTCGCTTTTGCTTAAGCTGGTCTGGAACTTGTGAGCTTAGGCAATCTACCCCCCTTGGCCTCCCAAATGCTGGGATTACAGGTGTGAGCCACCAAACCCGGCCTGATTTCTTTTTTTTTTAATCAGCATGAAGTAGCTCGAGAAGTTGCCTTAAAGTAAAAAGAAGAAATAAAACAAAACAAAGCAAGATTTTAAAATATGTAAATATCATAGGTTTTACTATACCTGGCAAAGAAATTTCTTCCCTAAACTTAATAAAAGCATAAAGCAGAAACAAACAAACAAACAAAACAAAACAACTAAACCTTGCTGTGGGCCAGGATGAATCTGTGTAATCTTCAGTATCTTTCCATTCTATCTTTTCTCCTGAATTATAAATTCCTAGAAGTACCGGGTTCTTTGTTATAGCTTCTAGTCCAGAGCCTGATTCACAGAGTTAAATATTTATCTCTTTGTGTTTGTGCACATGAATCTGTACACTAATAATATTACAAGGCATCTAGATATATATGAACATGCTGAATTCTACATCCTAAAAGCAAGATATACACTTTCACTTCAAATTCTCTTCAGGATACGTTCAAAATTTGCTCTATGTTAAATCTTTACTTATAACTTCAGCGAATCTCACAACTCAAAAATAACCAAAAAACCTTGTTCTCTGAGAACAATATCAAGTTAGACATTATATTTAAAAAAATAGAATATTCCTCATGAATATCTTCAAGTAGAAACCTGCAGTCAGGCCAGGCATGGTGCCTCATGCTTGTAACACTAGCACTCTGGAAGATTGCTTGACCTCAAGAATTCTAGATCAGGCTGAACAGGAGTGAGATCCTGTCTCTACTGAAAAGTAGAAAAAAAAATTAGCCTAGTCTCGTGGCAGGCACCTGTAGTTCTGGCTACTTGGGGTACTGAAGCAGGAGGATCTCATGAGCCCAGGAATTTGAGGTTGCTGTGAGCTACACTGATACCCTACACTCTAGCCTGGAGCAAGAAAGTGAGCATCTGCCTCCAAAAAAATCCAATAATAAATAATTTTTTTCCATATCTGTAACAGATTTATTTTTTAAAGGAATGGATTTTGAAAGAAAACATGGGGGCAAAAGTACGGAATAGAAAATAAATACAGATGTAAGCTGTTTTGTTAATTATTTTGTAACCACAACAAACTAGTACAGAGAATACCCTGCACAAAACCCCATAAAGGTTCAAAGATCGAGGTGTCCCCTTCCCAAGGCTGAAAATTTCAGTCTCTGGTATTTAGAATTTAGGCTGTAGTCCTTGTGTTTTGGATGGATCACTGGGTGTGTGGGACAGTTCATGTTTTTAACCAGATTTGAACAGAAGAATGACAACTTGGCCTGGGGTTCAAGCTTTTACATTTACCTGGATGGAGTTGAAATACGTTCTTCTTAGTGAAGTATCTCAAGAATGGAAAAATAAATATCCAACATACTCCATACTGACATGAAATCAATACATAAACAATTACATGCTCATAAGAACACTCCATAGTCCAGTTCTGGGGTAGAAGGACATGGGAGAAAGGAGGAAGGAGGACATTTGGCAGAAGGAGGGAGGGCAGGATGCGGGATCTCACCTAATATGTACATTGTGAGGGTGGATAATACGGCCCCTGGGTGAGGGTTCTTCTACAAATGAAACTTCAATCTGGAAGTGAGAACAATGTAAGCTAAAAATTGCGCCCTCATATTATTTTGAAAAAAAAAATACTACATAAATAACCAGTGTCATCTGCAATAGGACTAGAATTTCAGCAAGAAAGGAAAACTTCTTTTAATTGCAATTCTTCGGAGTTGCTGAAAATTTCTATGACACAGCACATTGTT
Organism: Otolemur garnettii; assembly: GCF_000181295.1. Lineage (NCBI taxonomy): Eukaryota > Metazoa > Chordata > Mammalia > Primates > Galagidae > Otolemur > Otolemur garnettii. Next base: position 40,193,201 of record NW_003852399.1, read on the forward strand.
TTGTCTTGAATATGGGAAAACCAATTTGATAAATGGACAAATACTTAATTGGCAACTATTACATACCAGAAGCTGTTCTAGACAGTTTTTGTGAGTAAAAGAGATAGGAAAATCCAACACCCATTAATGCAATCTGAAAAAGAAATTGCTGTCGAGATGGTACAGCAATTTCTGGATTTGTTACTATATGCAAGGTCTGTGGAAGCCTATAGATTTTTGGTCTGCTTTAAAAATACAGATCTTCACAGTGTCAGCAGTTTAAATTTCTTAGACTCGTGTAATGTGGGCTTTGAAATAATTTTTGTCATTATGTAAAATCTGAATCAGCAGCTTAAAGTGTGCTCATATTTTGCCTCATAAAATATTTTTCTAATGTCTTATGTGTTTTAGAATGATTTCAGCTGTAAAATTATAATCGGAGTCAAGGAAAATGGAAGAGCAAAACTTTTAGGTTTCTTTAGATATTTAATTGGGAAATAGCCTATTAATTTATCTCATATGGCTTCTTAAAGCAAATGCATTTTAAGATATAATGAGTTTCACTCATTTTAAATACATTTCTTTCTTTCTTTCTTCTTCTTCTTTTTTTTTTTTTTTTTTTTGTTGAGACAGAGTCCCACCCTATGCCCCTGAGCAGAGTGCAGTGGCTTGGTAGCTTGCTGCAACCTCAGACTCCAGCTTGTGGGCATCCTGCTGCCTCAGCCTCTGGAAGCTGCTGGGATTAGAGGCACTCGCTGCAGCACCTGGCTGGGTTTTTCCATTTTTTGTCATGAGTCGGGGGTCTCACTCTTGCTCAGGTGAGTCTCGAACTCCTGAGCTCAAGCAATTATCCCTCCTCATCCTCCCACAGTGCTGGGATTACAGGCATGAGCCACCACGCTCAGCAATTATATATATATATACACACACACACACTTTCTTTAACTTTCATAATTGCCCTCATTATAAGAAGCCCACACTCAATTTTGGGTACATCTGTGTGTATGCTGATATTAATTTTTTAAGTATTATAATAAAATGTTGAAGCTGAAAGAGATGGTGAAGGAGATAAAGGCACTAATACTTTGGGAGTGCTCACTGTTTACCAAACACTGTGAAGCTAATTTCCAGAACTCTAGTTTTCTTAAAATCGGAATACTGATACTTCATCTCATAAGGTTTGAATGAGGACAGAATGTGCTTAATACATAGTCAATAATTGGTCACAGATATTATTTCCCTTGTATTTCCATCTTTATGGATTAATTTAAATGAGTTTGGTACTATTTCTATGAGTATAAAAACTATTTCAAGGGAATAACTAATTTTCAAGGCTGCCAATAGAGTTGTTGATTAAGACTTGAATATGAAATGAGAACCCCAATAGTATCAGAAAGCATAGAGTCAGCTCTATAAGTATGCACCGTATAATTAAAAGGAAATAGAACTGTATCCACAATCAGGTGAGACCCAGTCTTACACCATTATATTCAGTTACACTACAAATATGTCATTGTATACGGGAAAACAAAATAAACAAAGAACAACTGATTATGACGTGACCTCCTCTACCGTGGTGCACATAAGGTATTAACCACTGCTGTTTTCAGGAATAGCTACTATCTCAAAAGTAATTGCTGATCCGGTAAATTTCCAAGGAATGAGTCAAAGCATCACCTCAAAGTAAAATTCATCATACCACCATCTATTTCTTCATTATATTGGTCAAAATTTTTATTGAGTAACTATGGTATGGCAGATACTATGTTATATACAAAAAGAATAACAGTAAAAAAAAAAATAGACACAGTACACCAAATCAAAGAAAACAGAATATCAACTTTGCTCTCAATAACTCCATTTTAGAGAGACAAATGAAGAATAAATACAATAAAAAAGTAAACCATACAGTATGTTAGAAAGTATAAGTTCTATGGAGAAAATTAAGGTAGGGAAGGAAAAATAAGATGTGTGGGAAACGGGATTTTTGCTGCTGTAAATCAGTTAATTAAAGGGGTCTCCTCTCGAAGATGACATTCAAACAAAGATTTGCAAAGGAGGGGAGGAAGCAAGCCAGGGAGAAATCAGAGAGCAAAGCATTCCAACTAGAGGAATCAGCAATTGCAAAAGCTCGGTGGGAGAAGGTTGCTTACTTAATACGCTTCAGGAAAGCAAGGAAGCTACTGACTGGCTGGAACACAGCCATTAAAAAAGAACGTAGGAGGTGAGGTCCAGAATGTACGCGGTGGGGGGTGGAGGTGGGCACCCGCAACTCTCTCTGTACGCCATTTAAGGACTTTTGCCCTCATCCTGAGCTTGTCTGTATTTATATATAGATAGTTATGTTGATAATTTTCTTAGAACTCTTTTGGCTAAAAATAACCTACTTTGCTTGTGATTGGTTAAAAAAAAGTAGCTGAGAATTAAAAGCACCTGAAGAAGAGTCATTTTATTTAACAAATTTTACCTAGGGACAGATTCTTTTAAAGAAAGCATGTTTATAGTATGCAAGAATTTCTACTGTTACAATTTGGTACCCACCCTCACGTTTCATATCCTGTTTATTCTTAGCATTGGACTATTTGGTGTATGCAAAGAGATTTATATAAATGTCTTACAGACATTAACTTGCATAGATGTTCATATTATCTTTTTTTTTTAATATTTAAAGAAGAAATCACCTCTCTAGATTTCCAGTGAATTGAAGCAATGTCTAAACCCTATGAAACCCTGTGAAAAGAAATAGCAGAAGACATCAACAAATGGAAGAACATACCATGCTCTTGGCTAGTAATAATCAATATTGTTAAAATGTCTATAGTATCCAAAGCAATCTACAGATTCAATGAAATCACCATCCAATTACCAATATCATACTTTGAAAAAAATGGAAAAAATAGTTCTTCGTCTTGTATGGAACCAGAAAAAACTCCGTATAGCCCAGGCTATTCTTAGTAAAAAAACAAAGCTGAAGGCATTACCCTACCAGACAAATATACAGGTTATATTACAAATTCACAGTGATCAAAACACATGGTATTGGCATAAAAATAGAGACCAAGATATGTGTAACAGAAAAGAAAACCAAGAGATGAAAGCAGCCTCGCATCGCCATCTGATCTTCAATAAACCAAGCAAAAGTACAACATCAGGGAAAAGAATCCCTATTCAACAAGGGGCCCAGGGAGAACTGGATAACCACAAGTAAAAGACTGAAACTGGACCTTTTACCACTTACAAAGATTGACCCAAGACGGATAAAAGATTTAAATCTAAGATATGAAACAATATAAATTTTAGAAGAAAATGTGGGGAAAACTCTTAAGAATGTCAGGCTGGGGAAAGATTTTATGAAGACTTAGTGGCAATTGCAATAACAACAACAAAAGGAAATAAATGGGACTTAATTAAGCTGGAAAGCTTTTGCACAGCTAAGGACACAGCAATCAAAGCAAAAAGACAACTTTCAGAATGGGAAAAGATATTTTCTGGGTGTAAATCTGACAAAAGGCTGATAACTAGAACCTACAGAGAGTTCAAATTAATCAACAAAAAAGGAAAAAACAATCCCTTCTACCACTGGGCAAGAAACATGAATAGAACCTTCTCAGAAGAAGATGAACAAATGGCTAACAAAATGTATGAAAAAATGCTCATCATCCCTGATCATCAGAGAAATGCAAATCAAAACCACCCTGAGTCATCACCTAATCCCAGTGAGAATAGCCCACATCACAAAGTCCCAAAGTGTCAGATGTTGGTGCAGATATGGAGAGAAGGGAACACTTTTACACTGTAGGTGGGACTGCAAACTAATAGAGTCTCTTTGGAAAGAAGTATGGAGAATTCTCAAGAACTCTAATCAGATCTTCCATTTGATCCCACAATCCCATTCCTAGGCATCTACCTAGAAGTAAAAACATCCTTTTATCATAAGGACATTTGCACCAGACTGTTTCTAGCAGGTCAATTTACAATTGCCAAGATGTGGAAACAACCTAAATGCTCATCTACCCAGGAATAGATTAACAAGCTGTGGTGTATGGGTATATGTACATCATCAAATACTATTCGGCCTAAAAAGATGGTGACTTTACATCTTTTGTGTCAACCTGGATGAAGTTAAAACACATTCTTCTTAGTAAAGTATCACAAGAATGGAAAAGCAAGTATCCAATGTACTCAATACTAATAGGAAACCAGTAGACAATCTAATACACACCTACACAACAGAAAATTTCAATTCAATTCAAGGTGGGGGGAGGGAGAAGGAGGAGGCAGGAGGGGGGAAGAGGGAGGGGGGTTGGTGTTCTCCCACTTAATGGGTCGATGTAAGGGTATAAGGCACACCTTCTGGGTGCAGGACTCAACTACAGAGGAACTCTACCTAACAAATGCAAATTTTGTAACTTAATTGTACCCTCACATAAATCTGAAATTTAAAAAAGTCCTCATTAAATAATCCTAGTTTCTTACAATGATCTAGCATGACCATAGAATTTATCTTCCAAAATTGGACACTTCAGTAGAGGACAAATGTTAAATTGGTGGGGCATAAATCAGAATAGTCCCAAACAAACAATATATGAGCCTCACAGAGTGAAGAAGAGTTTTGGAGTTAAGTGGACCTAGAACTGAATCATTCCATTACTTCTTATTCCCTTTATGGAGCCAAAGACATTACACAGCCTGTTTTAGATTTAGGATATGGGTCTAGAAAATCTAACTTGTGGTTGTTTAGAAGGATTTAGTCAGATAAAAAAGTTCATGTCCATTTTAGAGCCATTTTGGGAATGAGATGTAGGCAAAGATAGGTAGGAACAATTATGTTCAATTATTGTAAAAGTTATTGGGGTTGCTATAAAATTTTCCTGAGTTACGTTTGTAAGGCTGGAGCAGGATACAACTACCATTATTGAATAAGTATGTAAAGTAACTGCCAGGGGTTCTGAGCGTACTCTGGTATAATAATAATGCAATCTTTTAATTAAAATAATATGAATGGATGTGGTGTAATTATCAACTAAGAGTATCTATTACAGCTAACATTAGAATAGTGAACCTTGTAATAGAGAAATAATTTCTGAGTTTTTAGGTATTGATTTCAAGTGGTAAATTTGACAACAAAAGTTTCTTTAGAGGAAGAGAATAGATTTTTCTCTTTCCTCTTAAAATTATAGTCCAATGATGTAGCTAGTGTAGAAACATATTTGACCCCGAACTACCTTACACTTTATATTCCTGTGGGTAATCACAGGAGACTGGAATCATTATGAGATATTCTAGGCTCTTGGATTTAATAACATGTTCAGTTTTCATGTCAAATTTGAGGATGCTGACAAAATAATCTAAGATCTTTTCTATGCAAAGATTTGTTGAAATATTCTCATTTTCTGAGATTCAAGATAATTCAGACTCTTCTGCTTTTCAATTGCTTTAATCCAATCAACCTGCGTTTCTTTCCCAGGCTTTATCTACAGAATTTGACATCCTGCTTTATTACCTGTATTGGTAACCATCTACTTCAATAATTATCTTTATTTCATTATTTTCTCCCTAATTTTATTTTTAACTTTTTTATATAGCACAAAAAAATTTAAAGTGTCAAAAATGAGCAATAGAATATGTGAATTTGTTATTTGGTATACTTGACAGTGTAAATTGACAAAAGTTAAGGTCCATGTAGAAAATCATGACAACTTCATAAAAATAACAAATTTACATATTCTATTGCTTATTTTTGATGCTTCAAATTTTTTTAGATAACATAAGTTCAAATATTATAAATATTCCACATTCCTTGCCGAGCATTTCTATCTATCTCTAACTGTAATGACTGCCAAAACCTGCAGGTTGAAATACATTTCTGTATTTCAATAAATTTTCCTATTTGGGCTCATGATTAGAATTGAATTTAATGCAGTATTTTCACCTTCACTGCTGATGCCTAGAAATAAGCAATCTAAGATTGTGGTTACATTTGTGGTACTAATTCTATCATACACGTTAATGATAACAATGATATTAACTACATTAATGATAATGACATTTAATAGCATATATTAAAATACCATGTTGCCAGGTATTTTTCTTAGCAAATTTTACGATTTTAAAAATTAACAGTCTATAATCTGAAAGGATTTGTAGAGTTTTTGTTTTTTTGCAGTTTGGGGCAGGACTGGGCCTGAACCTACCATCCCCAGTATATGGGGCCGGCGCCCTCCTCCTTGAGCCATAGGCACCGCACAGTAAGAGATTATTGATGGTAAAAAAATGTAATCAACTGTGTGGATGTAAGGCAAGCCTGAATATTATTAATTACTAAGCTTTTATAGAAATAACACAAAAGAGGTTTTAAAACAAGATTTTATTATGTAAGGGGTTAATTCTACAATAATTTGCTGAATAAATGAGCACCATGGGAAAGGGAAGGTAGTTGAATAAGACGCATGATATTATTAAAATATTATTAAAATTATATTATTAAAAAGATGTGTATGCATACTATTGTACATACAAATACACAGGGTGTCCATAAAATTCATGTGCAATTTAAAATAGTTGGCTATTTAAAATTGCACGCAAATTTTATGGACACCTTGTATATATACATTCATAATTAAATCTAATGCATTGACTGTATCTTCAAATTAAGTGTTTATTAACTGTACTAAAATGCCAAAAATGCCTTTTTAATGATTATAAAACATTAGAATTAGTTTTCTCTTTCCTTTGAAATTTATCCATTTAAATGCTTTAAGAAAAGATTACAGGTATTTACTCTATGCACAATAATATGAACCTAATATAAAGTTTTGGATTTTCTCATGTTATTAATTTACCAAGTGTGAGAAATTTTTGGCATTGTCAGAGAAAAGAAATCAGAGAATAGTTTTAACAAGTTAATAATTTTGGCCTTGCAGTGAGGAAATAACCCTCTGGCGCCATCTACTGACTGCATTGCTTTACATTCTAATCAAACCACATTCAAATTAGTACTGAATGAATAAAACATAAACTTTTCTTCCTTATTTTTCCTGATGATGGGGAGTCAGAGCTATTATTGCTGACAGCAGTTGATGCATTTGCATACAATGCATCCAATTTGCATTGGCAAATTCATGCTGCACCCTTGGAGTCCAATGGTGCTTTTTACTTACTAATGAAAACTCACTGTGTCTGCAGGAGGCCACCTCCACAGGTGATATTCATGCTGAAATGTCTAATCGGAGACCACAATGATTTTTGCTAGGATTAACTGGCTTTGTTTTGTGTAATTCTCTTAAAGTACTTAAATTATGCTGGACTATCACTAACAGATTTTTGGGGTATTGACTTTGAACCTGGGCATCACAAGACAGCTGTGTAAAGAGCACCATTTGGTGCCTCAGCTTACCCCAATGTACTTTGGCATAGACTGTTCAATGTAGTCCTTTCTCGATTTACAGATAAGGAAATTAAGTGCACAATGATTAGGCACCTTGCAGTAAACCCTCACATCTTTCAGGTTTTTAATTTCTTTTTTTCTTTTTTCTTTTTTTTTTTTTTGAGACAGAGCCTCAAGCAGTACCCCTGGGGAGAGTGCTGTGGCATCACAGCTCACAGCAACATACAACTCCCAGGCTCAAGCAGGTCTCCTGCCCCCACCTCCCAAGTAGCTGGGACCACAGCTGCCCGCCACAACGGCCATTTTTTTTTTTTTTGCTGCAGCCATCATTGTTGTTTGGTGGGCCCAGGCTGGGATTCGAACCCACCACCTTAGGTGTATGTGGCTGGGGCCTTAGCCGCTTGAGCCACAGGTGCCGAGCCCAGGTTTTTAATTTCAATGCCACTTTTTCAGTAAGTTCTTTGCTGAACATCTTGCTAAAAATCTTCTCAACACTTATATTCTTTTACTGTTTACCAATTATAATGATAATATATCATGTTTTACTTACATATGTTGTTTCTTGTCCATCTCCCTTCATGGAATATAAGCTCTGTGACACCAGGATTTATCAGTTTTGTCTGTTGCAGCCATGCTGGCACCAGAACTGTGGTGGTCGCATAGTAGATGCTCAGTAAGCACTTGTTAATGAGAATGAGCAAGTGGATGAATATTTAGTGAGTAATAAAGCTAGGATTTGAATCCAGGACTGTTTAAATGTTCTTTCTACTGCAACAAGCTATGAGAATGTAATCTAGTGAACGCTAAATGTCTCCAAACTTAAGCAATGCGAGAGGGCAAAGCAGTTGGTTTTTCTTTCAACTTTTCTGGAGTTCACTAAAGACAGGAGATGTCAAAAGTGCTGCCGTTGTCCACTCATTTCTCCAGTAGTCCCTGCACTTGTGAGGTACACTGACTGGCCTCTGTGAACCAGGCACAGTTTAGGAAATATTTCTTTCATCTGAGGCTTCAGCAAGCATCGTTGAGAGATCTCTAATCTTGTGAGGTGCCAGGAATGAGATCCACAGCTTAAAATTCCTTTGACAGAACATGGGAAGAGGAAAGATCTGGGTGCACTGACTTAGAGGACATGGGCCTTTTTGTGCTCTTCACACATCTATTTACCGCACAGATTGACCTCTGTTTCACTTACCATTTTGTGATTTTGCTCATCTTTGTAAGCCAAAGCAGTCATTCACTTATTTGAGTTTGTTGTCTGGCTCTTAGATGTGACTCCACTATTTGCATTAATAGTGTTTCGTGGTGAAGACTTACATGGGGCATACTTAAATTTTTTTTTACTCTTCTTATTTCTTTTTCAGAGGCTAGCAGGGGCTCATGAGGAGAAAACATGTGCCTAATGAACTACATGACAAAACAAACAAAGGAGATCAAAGTTTTCTATTTTTCAATGGAGTAACTAATTAGAAACAAAGGTATTAGAGAAAGTAAACTGTGACAACACAGAAGAGAGGTTGTACAGTCTCCAGTAGTTATTGTAAAGAAACCCGTGGCTTTATCCTAATTGTTTTCCAGCAATAATTCTGTTAAAATTATTTCTTTGTAAATCAAAAGGAAGGACAGAGCCCTTTGTTGGGAGGTAGACTCTCTGTGAGGGAAGATTTCATTCTAATGTCAATTATAAGGGAACGCAGCCAACAGGAGAACTGATAGGAAATAGGCAACTGGAAGAAACGATTTAACCTCCACACGGGTCTGATGTGGTGGATACAGAATATGTACACTTGTACGTGGATGGAGGTCTGGATCCAGGAAGGGAAGTCCAGAGGACAGGAAATCGTCACCTGATAAACCAGACCATCTATATTCATGGGTAGATTTGGGAAAGTCATGAAACTGTGTCTCATTTTCTTCATCTATAAATGAGATTAACAAGGATTCATCTAGTTCTTAGTGAGGTTGATTTAATGTTTGTAAAGCAACTATAAAAATTACTAGCACATTGTAAGTACTACATAATCTTAATATATATATTAATATTAACATATTATGTAATGATATATAGTAATATCACAACATAGTCATAGTATTAATTATTACTACTTAAAAATACATAATAACAGAGTATAGCTTTTATTAGAAACAGTAGTATTTATTTCAATTCATTTCCTTTTGGCTCACAACAAAGCTTTATTTTCCTAGATGTTATATTTACTACCTTTTGGAAAGGGATAAAGAATCTAAAGCAAAGGGCTGCTTCTTTGGAAGCCCTTGTTAAAAAGGTTCAATTTTCCCTCCTAAGTGTGTATTGGGATGATGGTAGAAATTCATGGCAGGCTCAAAGGAAAGGTAAATACCAGAGATAAATCGAATCCATAAAATCTATCATTCTTCCACTCTGGAAATAATTTTATTAACACTAAAACTCAGAGTTGGAGTTATAGTTTATTATAGGTGAATTTAATAAATACTCTTTGCAAATAGCAACATTATATTGTGCTAAGACCATGCGGTATGAAGGCAGGTAGATTTGAATGCCACTTCCCCCAACTGCCATCCCTGGGCACATTAACTCAGCCCCTACAAATACACCTGATCCCCTCACATCTCTGACTTACTCTCTTCTCCCGTATACACATCCATTTCCATCATTCAGTCCAGATCCCCTCATTTCTGTTCCTCATACAAGGCAGACGAGCACATACCTCAGGACCATCCTGCTCTTTCCTTTGTCTGACATGTATCCCCATCCAGATCCCCCTGTGTAACTTTCTATTCTCCTCCAAGACTTTATTTAGTAGAGTTTTCTCATTAATATCTCCTCTGTTGACTCTACGTCAGGTCTTGAAGAACTATGGGTTTTATGGGTTTGGAGAAAAATAGTAGCTGCCTGAGTTGAAACCTGCCCATTGACCTTCCCTAAACAAAACAACACAATCAGATAAAACCACAGACGATCCATACATTCAGAAACATGAGTAAGCAGAAAATGTAGTAACTTTCAAATAACCTGTGAGCAGAAAAAATAAACATTCTAAGAATATTTCTATTGCCTGCCCTAAAAGCCTGTGGGTGTGGAGAGGAAAGGAGTCTTAAGAATTAAAAAAGAGGCTCGGCGCCTATAGCTCAACCGGCTAAGGTGCCAGCCACATACACCTAAGGTGGCAGGTTCGAATCCCCAGCCCGGACCCGCCAAACAA
>NW_003852399.1:40203968-40215200 GCF_000181295.1 Otolemur garnettii
GAAAACATGGAGATGATTTAAATACAATACACACAGAAATATCCGATGTACTCAGTACTACTGTGCAATCAATTTATAATCACTCATACTTGCATATGAAAAGTGAAACACAACTGTAGCCTAGGATGAAGGAGGGAAGGGGAGGAGAGGAGAAGGGAGGGGGGTGGGTGGATGGAGGGAAGGTTAATAGGGGGACCACACCTATGGAGCATATTGCAAGTATAAGTTGGATCTATCAGGTGTAGAATACAAATGTCTTAGTGCTGTAATTGGGTAAATGAGGTGAAGGCTATGTTGATTAGTAGGATGTAAGCCCTCCAATTTGTACAAATAATCAACACATTGAATCCTATAATGGCATAAATGTATTTATGATCTTTGTACAAATGACTTAATAAAAAAAATACAACACAAACAAAACATTACTAAAAGAGAAAATTCAATGCCAGATGCCAAAATGTAGTTCATAGCACTGGATTTCAGGAAAGGAAGGGGCAGTTGAATAGCATCTGCAGAAGTCATTGATTGGGTGGAGAAGGAAAGGGTCAGATGCACAAAAAGGGGGACATACAATATGGATCAACAGCTCTGAAGGAAAAGAAACAAAGAAGCCAGAGAAAAAATAGTGAAAAAATTACTCCAATCCCTTTACTCACCACACTCCCATCAAAACATCACTCATAAAAGAAATTGCATGAATTAGGGTAAACTTAAAAAGTGGGTACTCTCACTCTATGAAATGTATAGCAATAGAGAAAAACAGACTGTCTCTACATAAAACTATTACAAAAAAATTAATACAAGTAGATGAACACATTTCAGCTGATGAAAATTCTCCCCCAAAACCAAAGAAACGAAGAGAACTGTACCACAGTACACCAAAGTTAATTAAATATTATCAAATAAGCACCTGGAAATAGTTTTAAAATTGCTGAATTAGAAAAGTAAATACTGAGAGTAAGAAAGGATAAAAATAGGAAGAAATGAAGTGAGAATTATTCAAACCAGGAAAGAAAACAGAAGAACAAAGATCAAATATCAGAAATGTGGTGGCTCACACTTGCAATCCTAGGACTTCGGGAGGAGTGGATTGCTTGTATTCAGCAATGAACAAGAGCAGTTTAAGACCAGCCTGAACAAGAGCAAGACCCTGTCTCTACTAAAAATAGAAAAATTAGCTGAGTATAATAGCACATGCCTGTAGTCCTAGCTACTTGGGAGGCTAAAGTAGGAGGATCTCTTGAACCTAGGAGTTTGAGGTTGCTCTGAGCTAGGCTGTCATCACGGAACTCTAGCCTGGGCAACAATGCCTAAAAAAAAAAAAAAAGAAAAGAAAAGAAAAGAAAAAATACACACTCTCACACACACATATATGTCAGAAATGAAGAGTAAATTACAAGAAGTGCAAAAAAAAAAAAAAAGAATGAATTAAAATAAGAATTCTATAAAAGTCTTTGATGATAAAGAAAACCAGAGGAGTGAAAATGAGATTTTAAAGAAAGGAAAATAATAATGTTAAAGAGAACATTATTCTCTTTAGCAACATTCTTTCTATGGAAAACATCCTTTTTTATAAGGAACATCTGGATATCTTGACTAAGGATATCAAAATCAGTGAAAGCAACTAATATTTAAAACTACTGTATAATCCCATTTATTTATTTTTGGTGTAGCTGCAATTGCCAGTGGGGTCTTCTTCATAAAATCTTTTCGTACGCTGATTTTGTCAAGCATTTCCCTCACACTCTCTTCAGGATTTTTTAGCTAAAAAGCTTCTGCACAGCTATGGGTACCACCACTAAAGCAAATGGCCTTCAGAATGGGAGGACATTTTTGAATGTTACGAATCTAACAAAGGGCTGATAAACTAGAATCTGTAAATAAATTAATCAACAAGAAAAGGGTAAATAGCCCCATTTATCAGTCAGCAAGAGACTTGAACAGAAACTTTCCTGAACATGACAGACGAATGGCCAACAAACACATGAAAAAATGCCCATTATCCCTAATCATCAGAGAAATACTAATCAAAACCACTGAGATAGCATCTAACTCCAGAGAGAACAGCCCCCATCACAAACTCCCAAATCTGCAGATGCTGGCCTGGATGTGGAGAGAAGGGAACACTTTTACACTGCTGGTGGGATTGCAAACTAGTACAACCTTTATGAAAGGAAGTATGGAGAATTCTTACAGAACTAGAAGTTGACCTTCCATTTGATTCTGCAATCCCATTACTTGAGATCCACCCAGAAGAATAAAAATCATTTTACCACAAGGACATCTGCACCAGAATGTTCACTGCAGCTCAGTTTACAATTGCCAAATCATGGAAGCAACCCAAATGCCCACTAACTCATGAATAGATTGAGAAACTGTGGCATATTACACCACAGAGTACTATTCAGCCATGAAAAGATGAAGTCTTTACATCTTTTATGTTTACCTGAATGGAGCTGTAACACATTCCTCTTAGTAAAGTATGGAAAAATGGAAGAATTCCATTGTTCTCAAGAATGGAAAAAAATTATCCAATGTACTCAATACTAATATGAAACCATTATGTAAATAACTGCCTGCCCACATGAAAGATAAAACCCAAATATGGTCTAGCAAAGGGGAGGAGAGAGAAGGGAGGAGGGAGGGGGAGGCGGGAGGGCAACTGGCGGGATCTCACCTAAGGTGCACAGTGTGCAGGTGTTCAGCATGCCTCAGGGGTGAAGGGCTCAGCTACGTCTTGAACTTTACCTTAGAATTGAAAACAAGGTAACCCAAACATTTGTACTCTCCTATTAAGTTGAAATAATAATAAAAAACCTTCTGTATAATCCAAAAAAACTACAGAAAACAAAATAAGACATGAGTCAGCATCTTGAAAGGGTCAAATGGGTACTCAGAAAAATTGAACTTGTATGAGCAACTCTAAGACATATCCCCCAAACTATTAGACTTTAAAGAAAAATAGAGCTTCGCGGCCTCTGGGCAAAGAGATGGCAAGGCACAAAGGCGTGGACAGTAGGCAGGGAATCAGACTTATTAAAAATAAAACACAAGGCAAATGCATTCACCACTATTGTTGCTAACTAGAAACAGCAGTAGTTTGAAATCTAACTCCTGATATCCTTAAATACCTAAGAATATTGGTTTGAAAGAGCAAAAGTATCTGTGAAAAAAACCAAAAATTGATGGGTGGTGCTTGTGGCTCAAAAGAGTAGGGCGCTGGTCCCACATGCCAGAGGTGGTGGGTTCAAACCCAGCCCTGGCCAAAAACTGCAAAAAGAAAGAAAAAAGAAAAAGAATTGAATTTATCGAGTCTTATTCAATTGTTTTTGTTTAGATTGAAAAGTCTGCAACATCAAATGAAACATTTTCTCTACATGCTAGAACCATTGACTTCAAGAATTTTGCAAATTTAAGGCTAGACACCATCAATAGAATAATAAAATTTTTGCCAAGTATCTACATATTCTCCAAAAGGTAAAATACTACTTTAATTCTTCTTATTAATTTTCAGATACGACACGGAACTCAAGCTTCCACAGATAAAGACCAGCAATCACAGAATATTAGCAAAAAGAGCCATTCTGTTTGGGCAACAAGGTGAGAAGGTATTGTTTTCTTCAAGAAAAATAGTATTACCTTCTATTTATATATATTTAAAGGTGTACTTTGATATAGCTATATATTTTTTCTACTCCTCACTTTCAAAAGAATATAATACGCATCACTCCCACTGATAGATTTTTATAGCAATAAAAGGATTTTCTTTGAGTAAAAGAAACCAGTCTGAAAGCGTGGAATAGCCTTGTTTGTCAACAAGAAAAATGTTTATAAAATATCTGAGAATCTGAAGGTGAAAAAAAGTAGAAGAATGTTGGGTGATGATAAAAGGAGAGCATGAAGTGTTATTCTTTGGTGGTGTATTACAGGCTGTCCAGCTAGACAGAGGACGTGGCATATTGTCCTAATACAGATCACCCAATTTTCAGAATCAAGATGTAACGTGGGGGGAATGACCATGACGGCTGCTTCTTTACTGTTAGGAAAGAAACATGCATATTTCTTAACTTTTCCTACTTACACTTCATCTCTCATAGGAAGGATTATTCTGTGATACTAAAACAACTTGCTTGTATCTATCAAACTGCAGGGGCAAAGTACGTTTCCACTTTGAATATGTATTATCCAAAATGGAATCACTCTTCCAAGTTTTAGGAGAGTAGATTCAAACATCTTAGAGGATAAGGATAATGGCTTTAGATAGTTCTGTTAAAAAGGACAGTGGCTTTTTATTTCTTTGAGACAGAGTCTCACTAGGTTGCCCTGGGTAGAGTGCAGTGGCGTCACAGCTCACAGCAACCTCAAACTCTTGGGCTCAAGTGATTCTCTTGCCTTAGCCTCCCAGGTAGCTGGGACTATAGGTGCTTGCCATAATGTCTAGCTATTTTTGTTGTAGTTGTCATTGTTGTTTTAGCTGCTCCTGGGCTGGGTTTAAACCCCCCAGCCTCGGTGTATGTGGCCGGCACCCTACCCACTGAGTTACAGGTGCTGCTGAAAGTGGCTTTTCGTACAAGTGTACAAAATTAAATTCTGATACTATCTGGTAAGTCTGATAAAGAAAGAAAGAAACAAAGCTCTAAATAAAATGTGTATTACTACCAGACATTCAAATAGACTCTTGCTGGGAAAGGACACTCTACATTATAGAAAAATTTCAAGTTAACAATGAAGAGTGGGACAAGTTAGAGGACCTGAAAGACAGTGTTAGTGTCGCAAACTAAGGATTAGCACAGATTCCAAAGCCAAAGTACTTTGTAATTTTGTTTACATTAAGGAAACAAAAAATACACTAAGTCCATATATTAAGTTGTAAAAGATTAAGTCTATTGATGACAGTGAGAAAGCTGAATTCCATTTCCTTGTCTCTAAAACAAAAGACTAGTAGTAATGTTCGGTAGTAAACTGGAGAGGAGCAAGGCCGATGACGGACATAGTCGGGCTATTTTGGATTGTTTTAGGTCAGGCCAACCTGGGCTATGATGAGAATGAGACATTAAGACCTTGCAGGTGCGTTGTTAGTTATCAAGATCTTGCAGGGGAGACCTTTCAGAACAGAGTTAAGATCCTGGGGGGCTTCCAAGAAGCAGCTGATACTCCTCAAAGTTGAGTATAAAACCCCAAACTGCACTTTCCATGGAGCCTTCAGTCGCTGGGACCTGTCCTGGTCTGCTATGGAGGTCGTAAATAAACTTTTCCTTCCTTGTAAAACTTTACTCGCTCTTTCCAACTATTTCAGCAGCTGCCTTGAGCCCTCACACTATTCCAACCATAAGAGGAACTAACATTGGCTGAAGACTTACATCTCAGGGCCCTATCCCGAAAGCCTTGTATTAAAGAAGGTCCCTCCCAGATCTGTCCTTTCAGGGTCATTTTATTGTATCTCCTGGACTTAGAGACATAATTACCTTATATCTAAGTACAAGATGGTATGGGTTTTACTTCATATGAAAAGAGCTAGAGGTTTTTACGACTTTTAAGCATATCTCTCAGCAGTATATGTAATTGCTAAAAAGCTGAATGTCATGTCAGGAAAACTGAAGTTCCCACAATAAGAGCTGATTATCCTACTGTGCTCAAAAATGTATATTCAGAAATATTTTAAAAGAGGTTGTTATTTGTATACAGCATACCCTGGTGAATTTATCCAGAAAGCAAAAGTCCTTAAAACTGTCATAAAAAAATGATTAGAGAATGTGCGAATGGCTCTGCCATAGAAGTTGGTACTTGGAGAAAATGGCAGATGTTATGGAAAATTGGAAGGGACATAAGCATTACATAATGAGACATAGTTTACCATTCTCCCATATATCATAGTAATTACATATTGTTTCACTTTTTGATGCCCGCAGGTTGTCTTCAGTACAATGGGGATAATAATAGAACATGTTTTTTTTGTAGAATTGTAAGAATTAAATGAGCAAACATTTATAAAGTACTTAGCATGTGACTTAACTGACTGCAAATGTTCAATAAGCAGCACCCTTAGTAAACAGTATGTTTACTTGACATTGGCAGAGATCAGGAATGATCACTATCTTGCACGTCCTTGTACCCTCATTATCTGGCACACAGAAGGCTCTTCCTACCTAGGTGTGGACTTCCGAAAGACAGAACTAGAACCTGGAGTGTGGCTTACAGGACTAAAGGCTGTATCTCAATAAACGCAGTGGAAATAACCTACAGGAACGCAGTAGTTTATCAGGCCCATCATTTAGTTAAAATAGAATGAGTTTAAGAATACTGAAGTGGTTGTTACTTCGACACATTGGCCTCCTCCAAGTCTCTGGAATTTTCTTCTCCTTCTGTGACACAATGGATCATGATTTCTCTCCTATGTTTTTGACATCTTCTCAGTATTTTCTTGAATTTTTTCCATGGTCTAAACTGTAATTCTACGAAATTGCCTGCCTTCTTACTTGATACACTCTATCTGGAGACATCCGTATCTAATTCTGCGGCTTCAACTACAATTTAGATGTTGATAACCTCAAAAACTATACCTCAAGTTGAGTCCTAGTTGGTGAGCACAACCGTCCCGTCAGCTATTTACTACCTATGCTTACTAGAATATTAGTTTGGGCCATTGTGAATCTAATGCTTCTATCCCTAAGCACTTCCAAGATGCCAGATTATGGTAACTCTCTTCTCATGTTACACCAAATATTATTATTAATTATTAAGTGATGTTTCAGTGAGCCTGGGTCTTGACTGACTGAATTTTCCTAATATATGCACTGTGATTTTTAATTATCTCTAAAAAAAGTAAGATTTGATTTATTCATGAAGAAATCTTGTCTAGATAGTTATATAACAGAATGCCTAATTTGGTAAAGATAGCTTGTAAAACACATTTCAGAGTGCTCCCAACTTGGAGGCATTGCTATTGATACTGGACTTTCATCTTCAAGACTTCTTGGTCTCAGTGATTTGAAGAATGAATCCATGGACCACAGATCAGTCGTAAGACAGGATTTATTTACAGAAAAGAAAAGAATACAAAAACACCAAAGCTCCTGGCAGAGAGAACCCAGGTCCGGGAACAACCTCTCTAGTTCCCTCTCTGTCTCACTTCAGGGTATACATAGTTTAGCCAGAGCTCAATTGTTACATTTAGCAAGGGTGTGGGTCCTCTAAAGTTACCTTCAGCCTGAACTCAGTTGTTACATTTAGCGGCAGGGGGCCGGAACTTAGTTAATGAAGGGCTATAATCCCTTTCCTTCAGGCCTAGGAAACTTACATGAAATTGACCCGGCCTAGAAAAGGTGGGGCTCCCTGTCTAGACATTAGAACAAGGGGAGAGAGACCTAAGGTGCTGGTGTCTCCTTAGCAGTTCTCTGGCTACTGGAGCCTCCCACGTCCCCCCATTTCCAGCCCACTGTGGTTCCCCCGTCGGCTGCTGCTGCACCAACACCACCAGGGCTAAGGCAGCTGGTCCTCCAGCTCAGCTCAGCTGGCTGGGCTGCCACCTGTCCTGTGTTACTATGATCTCCAGTTCAAGTGAAAGCCATCTAGTTAAATGTTGTAGTGTGTCATCCTTCAGATTCCTGCAGCGGTTTTGATGCAGTGATGACTGCAGTCACTTTATTTATTTATTATTTTTTTAGACAGAGTTTTGCTCTGTCATCCTGGTGCTGAGTGCCCTGGAATCATAGTTCACAGCAACCTCAAACTCTCAGGCTCAAGCTATCCTCTTGCCTCAGCTTCCCAAGTAGCTGGGACTACAGGTGCCACGATGCCCACCTAGTTTTTCTATTTTTAGTAGAGTAGTAGTTTTAGCAAGATGTGATCTTGCTCAAGCTGATTTCGAACTCCTTTGCTCAGGCAATCCACCCTTCTCGGCCTCCCAGAGTGCTGGGATTACAGGCATGAGCCACTGTGCCCGGCCGACTGCAGTCACTTTAGCTAATGCAGAGTGATTTTATAGCTACAAAGGATTTTTGTCAATGGCTTGCTCTTCCTTTGGTGACATTTACCTTATTTCTGCTCCACAAAAATCCTTCAGAGTTTATTGGCATGGGTGGAGTTGGTTACCCTCCCACAAGAGGCCCAGCTTGCCATTTGTACTGACATTTATTCTGTATCATTCTTAACTGCTAGCATTTTGTAATGCCATCACTGTCATTAAGCTAGCTTCCAGTGATTGCTGCTGTGTCTTGATTATAATCTGTGGTCCATAGACCTGAAAAGAATAGTTGCCAGTGGAAACCAGATGAGTAATTTATTAATCCCTTAATTTAATTGTACATATGCATATTAGTAAGTCAGTATCCTCTGACTGGAGGACTACACTTCCTACAGAGTAGACATGGTCTTTATCAGAATTGTTTTTATCCTTTTTTTCAGGTTTGTAGCTGTGTTCTTGATGGCAGAGGCTACTAAGATATGCCAACTAGACCGGTGAAATCTTTAGTTTACACAAATATTTGTTTATTATTATCTATTATTAGAGATACCTTATTTCCAGTTGTGCCCTTGATACAGGACAGGTGATGCCAAGACCTGCCGCCTTAGCCCTGGTGGTGTTGGTGTGGCAGCAGCCCATGAAATCAGTGGGCTGGAGGGTGGGTGGGGGGCCTGGGAGGCTCCAGTAACCAAGGGGCCAGACAACTGTAGGGGAGACACTGGCGCCCTGTAGGGGACACACTGGTCTCTCCTTCCCTGTGCACTTATAGAGGAAGTGCACCTTTTCTAGGGCTTGTCAATTTCATATGAGTTTCCAGGGCTTGAGAGTTTCTGCCCCCAGCTGCTAAATGGCAGGCTGGCTGTAACAGTAGAGGACCTATGTCCTAAAAATAAATGTTGAGTTTTAGGCAAAACAACCCCCTGCGACTACATATATCCCTGAGCAGAGAGCCGCAGACAGACTTCAGAGAGGGAGTAAGAGAGCTTGTTCCCCACCTGGGTTCTCTCTGCCAGGAGCTTTGGTTTTTGTAGGTTTTGTATTGTTTCTGTGAATCAATCCTATCTTACCACTGATCTGTGGTCTGTAGATTCATTCTTCCAATCGCCGAGACCAAGAACCTAAAACACTGGTATCATGAGCCAGCCAGGAAAGAAGACGAAGTTCTGGAATCACCCTTATTGCCTCGCACAGAGAAATGGCTAGAAAACTAAGCCCTTAATGAATGAATGTGCTGAGGACCTGAGAGTCTATTATGAGCTAGGGAGAATGTGAACCTGAGTGCTGTGTGTGCAGTGTTTGGGGGCTAGCAGCTCACAGGCTAGCCAGACAGGCAAAGATTTCATAAATAGATTTAAAATTTTAAGAAAATAACAAGCGCTAGAGGAATGGCACAGAGGGACTGATTTATTCTAATAGTCCCCTATGAAAAGGCTTCGTGAAGACACAGTGGTCCATCTGGGCTTCCTGGATGCGTAGACCTCTGAAGGGTCTGCTGGTAAACAGAGGTTGCCAGTCAAAAGTGGGGAGGGGACAAGGAGAAGCAAAAATGAAGAGGAGATGTTGAGGGTCGGCAACAAGTCCGTGTGCTTAGAACACGTTACCATGATGTGTGCTCTTATTTAGGTCTGGAAAACCATGCATAAAAAGGCTTAATGATGAAAACACTAATAATCTAACTCTAATCTAGTATAAAAATCAACACTCTCAAGCCAGTGCTTAGTGTAATTGGCAATCCTTAGAACTACAGCTATGGAGAAACCTACTAAGGTATGAGGCGTTCTGTTTGGCAAGAATTGTGCTAAGTTATTAATGCTAATAATTTTATCATTAGTCATCTTTCTTAAGATACAAATCTATAACTCCATTTGGAAGACAGGACTTAAACATGTTAAGTATCTTGCTCTCAATCAAAATAAATGTAACTGTGAGCCAGATTCAAATCTAACTTTGATTGTAATGGCTTTGGTGGGTCTTTCTACGATAGCAGCATGCTTCTATGTTAACGGTGACAACGTCAGATGCAGGCACACCCATGTTTCCTCATATGGAAGTGATATGACCAGCGAAATTCTCCTGGATGCAAAAATAAGCTGCTTGTCTTCATTTCTTAAATGCCATACGTAATTTAATCTTCATCTCGTATTGCCTTACGGCTTCTTTAAATGCTTTGTTGTTGCTGTTATTTTTTGTCTTAAATAGACATGATTGGCTACTATTCTCTCTCAGAAAGAAATAACATTTTATCATAAGGATATTTATGAAATTAATAAGGATCATCTTTTGTAAAAAATTGCTGTATGTTTCAAGTGAATATCAAATAAATTCAAAGATGTGACTTTTTATTATAGGAACAGCTCTCTTTTGCTATTCTAAATTGTGAAGATAAAGATAAAAAAACAAGGGCAAAAGAAAGCATGGAAAAGCCAATTTCCACGTTATTTATCTGATGTGAAAGGCAGTTTTCTCCTAATGTTTCAACTCTTTTTAGGAGTTGTCAGGCTGTGGTGTCATCTAGTTTTAAACTTTCTTGCTGAAACAGAACATTTGAAAGTAATATAGACGTAGTGTATAGTACCCCTCTACAAAAGTACATGAAATGGAGATTCACTAAAGATTGTGCCTCTGAAATTTTAATCTACCACAGGCACTATTAGAGAAAGATTCCCAATTCTATCAGATGTGGGAAGGAAATTAGTTCATTATACACCTCAATATATAGCTACACCCTCCAATTTTATGGCCAGAAAAAGTACCTCCAGTTGCAGTTGCTATCATATGCATTTGTAAGATAGATATTTAAACTGAAATCTATTCCATTCTGAATGGAAATATGATACATACAGCATGAAGACATTATACAGCAGTGCTCTCAAAATAGTATCATACTGAATCAGTAACTTACTGAAGGCCATAGAAATTCTGAGCAGTGGGAATTCAATGTTGCTGAAATAAAAATATTGTATACTCCCCTGGGAAAAAGCTCTCCTTAATTTCCTATTCAAAGTAATGCTATTTGGAGATATTTATAAGACTCTATGAAACTGTCTTTCCAATACTCTCTCTGTGGGGTGCTTTCCAAAATAATAGAATTTAGCTCTGCTCTCAGCTAGAATAAGTCAAGGTCACCACTGTAATGAAATACCCTAAATGCAAAGTGCAGATGGAAAGTTGAGAGAAGAGTAGAAAATGTGAGCACGTGTGTCTCTCCGTGCGTGTGCACACGTATCTGAGTATGAGTACACGGTCACAACTGTGAGCACGTGTGTCTC
>NW_003852399.1:40217363-40246954 GCF_000181295.1 Otolemur garnettii
CACACGTATCTGAGTATGAGTACACGGTCACAACCGTGTGCACGTGTATCTCTCTGTGTGTGCACACGTATCTGAGTATGAGTACACAGTCACAACCGTGTGCACGTGTGTCTCCCCGTGCATGTGCACATGTATCTGAGTATGAGTACACAGTCACAACTGAATTTCTCAGTTGACTATTTTATTTATCTTCTCGTGGGATATGATAAAGCAATTTCTAGGTTCCCATCTACCTCCCACTATCAAAGTGACATATGAAATGGGACTTGGAGCAATGCTGCACTTGTTGATGCACCTACCTGCTCTGGAATTCAAGAATGTACTTCTAATAATATGATCTTCCCTTAACATAGCAAAAACGCAGCTGGCAAAACTTTTCTTCCCATTTTAAAGACACAGGAAATAGAAGTGTAAGATCTATGTCTGAATCAGTTTGGGGTGCTGTAACAAAATACTACAAACTGGGTAGCTCAGAAACAAGAGACATTTGTTCCTCACAGCTTTGGAGGCTGGAAAGTGTAAGATCAAGCCCCTGGCAGATCTGGTGTCTCGTAAGGGCCTCTTTCTGGTTCACAGAGAGCATCTTCGTGAGGCGTCCTCTACGGTGGAAGGGAAGAATGAGCTCCATGGTAAGAGCAGTAATTCCATTCATCAGAACCCCATCCTCATGACCTGATGTCCTCCCAAAGGCCCAACTCTGAACATCACCACCCTGAAGGTGATGAACACTGAATTTGTTTAATGGTAGAAATGGATAATGCCAATTTGGATTTGTTAGTGAAATATCTCTGCCTTTAAGCAACAGTTGTTCAAATCATACAAATAATCCTGTGTATTAGCCAGCGTATGCCTTCTAGAATTTTGCCTGGGATTAGGGTCAAGTTCACCAGCCTGTCCTTACACAACACATTTCTATTGTTAGCTGTTGATAATAAAAACAATTGCATGTTTCAATCTTCCATTGTTCTCCAGAACTCCTTGATTTTCAGAAAATCTACACTCATTTGTAAGTTTTTCTTCTTGTAGTCTAAGATTGAATTCTTTGGGAAACGCGGGCTAATTTATTAAATTATCGTGCTTTTTCCTGATAATATGCACAGTTCTCTCATTCGCAGACATTTATGGAGCACCTTCTCTGCAGCAGCCATTGAGCAAGGCACCAGGAACACAGCCACTACCACCCCATCATTTAACAATCTGCAATTCGGTAAGGTCAGCGAAATATTTTGGCCTTTAGCTTTGTCAGCTTCCTAATTTGAAGGTTAATAAGGTCTGTCAATAAGGCATAACAGACAATAGATAAAAAATACATAGTTTTTTTTTATGTAGGGGTCTAGGTAAGTCATTAATAAGATTCAATTTCCATAATAAATGAGATTCTTTTTGTAGTCACTTCTAGTGTATCATAATTTGAGTTAAATGTTTAGGTGTAATCACATGTTCTGCTTTAAAAAACATTCCAGAAGAATGAATATTTGTAAAATACATTAACATACAAATATTTATAAAATACATTAATGAATGTATATTGGAATCTAGATTCTGGGTTTTTACCCTCACAGCATCACTAGCTGTAGAAAGGTTATTGCTTGATATAAAAGGTCCTCAATAAGGTACTGGGAAGTTTCATTGTCTGAACAACTTGAAATGTCAGAGTTTCCCGTCTTCTATATTGTATAATTTAGTGGCCCCTCTTGGTGGTTATTATTAGATTTGTTGATGTCCTAGCAATTTAAAAATCAGGTGTTCATATGCTGCAAGTTTCCTTAATATGCTACTTTGGTTTCATGGATAGAAATGGTCAATGGAAATTGACAAGAAATTGTCAAGGCCAAAGACACTTTTGTTTGTCATCCAGCAAACTTGAATTAAGGAGGAGCAGCAAGCACCAAACCATGTTCAGGTTAGCAGTGAGGATTTTACTCTATATCCAACAGTAAGTCATGGAAAGGTATTACACACTGAGTGGCATTATTTTGATCTATATTTTTATAAAATTACTTTGGAGTTTTAGAAAACAGATAGAAATAGGAACAAGACAGACACAAGAGCAACTGGGAAGCTAATGCGACAGTCCAGTGGGGAATTGTAGAGTGAGTCTATCTCCAATGGCAGTGGAGACGGACATGAATTCAGTGGGGGAGGGATGTGAAATAGATTTGATAAGGCACGTTGGAGGATTGGATTTAGATATAGGTGTTAAAGGGAGATGGTGTTAAAGGGATGGGTATCTGGTTTCTGACTTGAACAGGTGAGAGAATGGATTACCATACCACTCATCATGATGCAAACATGGAGACATTCAGAATTCAATTTCACCTATACCATTTGAGCTCACAGAACAGGTATGAAATAGAGAAATAAATCTGATATTTATCCGAGTATAGAGACAGAAGTAAAGGAGACAGGGACAAAGAAACTGAGAATAAGTGGCAGGAAATGCAAGAAGAAATGGAGGGGAACACGGCGTGGGGGGAACAAAGGGAAGTGGTGTGTATCACCCCATCTATGAGATAACTGACATCTGCCCGTGAACTTGGAGCCCCAGAGAGCAGTGGGAGAGGCGTTAGATGACAGGCAGAGTAACATGACTATTTCTGCTGAAGTTTCTTCCAAACAACAGCTGAATATAAAAAATGCCATGTACCAGTATGATATGAATTTCAGGTACCTAAATTCTAAACAGAGAACTAGAGAAGCATCACACTTTAGGAGAGGGATCATTCCAAAAGGTCTCCACCAGATGATGAGGAAAATGGGAGAGATTTTTGACGTGGTAAGGGGAATATTAAATTTTAAGATTTAAGATTTGAGAAGGCCTTTTTTAAGATAATTCAGTCCAGTCCAGATACGTCAAAAAACATACGCTTCTATCCTTACAGTAATTTAAGAGCTTTGGGGCATATTTCTGATGTTAAATGGAAGACGTGTTCTTAAGGAACAAGGGTGTAGCAGAGATATACTTCTTCAGGTAATAAATATACATTGCAAGTGAAGGGAGGTAATGGTACTAATTTTTTCTTTGCCCAGAATCGGTCATCTCATATATTCCTGTGAATAGACCTTTAATTGGGCTTTCATCATCCCACAAAATAAAGTTTGTCAAAGCATAGCAAACTGTGAGGTGCTCTACCAACAGCAGTTGCCATCCTCATTATTCTATTCCAAAACATTACTGAACAAAGATGAAAGACTGATAAATTCTGGTAATATTTATTAAAACTTGGCAGAAACATACACAAATTGGAATGTAGCTTGATAATATGCTTGCAAACAGTTGCTCACTTACTTTAGATAAATTCAAAACTTGACTTGGGCTCACCAAGTTTGTACAAAGTTCCTTACTATGAAGCAGCATTCTTTTCTCAAGCAGGTATATATTTTTGTTTTCTAAATGTCTCTAAAACATTTACAATCAATATTTCTGGATTAATTTACATGTTTCAACAACTTCAAATTTTATCTTAAATATACATAACCTGGTTGTGAATACTCATTGATTTAATTTTCATGTTCCTGTAAGTTTTTAGAGGAATATTCTAATAGTTTAAATGTCTTTCATTCCAGGCGGTATATAACTAGATAGATTTTCTTTAAAAAGAAAAAAAAAAGCTACAAAGAAATGTGAAGAAATGACTCCATCGTGTGGTCAGACAGTAATAATACAATAGAGAGGGCGAAAGGGAGTCAATTCTTTGTGCTGTTCAGGCATTCTAAATTACACCAACAAATCGCGCAGAGGGTGAAGCTGAGCAGAGTTAACACAACGCAGGCGTGCCGATGCTGCCACCTCGTGGCCGGTCCTGGAATTCCCACGTGCAGCTCTGTCTCTGCATGTTCAGAGTTAACTCGTTTCTGCTTTCACGATGCGTTCTCTAAGTAAATTACCCAAGTTCAAAAGCCATTCAAACCATATCCTTGCAAGTCATGTTCTTTGTGACTGTATTCTATCCTCATTTATAAAACTATCACCACATTCTGTTCTTTTACTTCCTACTTCTCATTTCCAGCATTTTTCTTTAACCCTGCCGTAACCCATTGCTGTATTTTATGCAGATCAGTGCCCCATCTCTGAATTCCCTCGTAGCCTACCGCTCTTATCTCACCCCCCACCCACAATGACATGGACCCTGACCATGACGCTCGCGCTTCTAGTTAACTCCGTTGGGGGAAACCCGCCACCTGGTGGCTGAAGTTCAAGCTTGTCAAGAAAACTTCCTGCTGAGTTTTCTTGATGTCTTCATCAGTCTTTGCTTTAAATATTGTATTCTGGTAATCCTGAGAGCCAGTATAGTGTAATGTTTGTGAATAGAACCTATGAACTCAGACTTGCATGGCTTTAAATTTTGGATTTCCTGCATGCTGTAGGTAAATTGCTTAATCTTTTTCGGTTCCCTAAACTAACAACAAATTTAGATAACTATAGTGCCTACGCCACGGGATTTTCCGATGATTAAAAGAATAAAGCACTTAAAAAGTTATCTGGCAAATAGTAAACACTGATTAGAATTTAAACCTACTCCTCCTGTTCATAGGAGCTTACTAGTATTTCCCAACACACCCCCTCCATACTGTTCAGTTCTGTAGAGCTTTTGCTGCTACTTTTGCTATTTGCTATTTCCCCACCCAGTACACTTCCCTAACTTTTCATTTATTAAAATTTAGCTCAGGTGACAATTCCAGGAAATGTTATTGACCAGTTCTTCCACCCTTCTACATTGCCATGACACCCTGTAAACAATCTATCATTTCATTTGCTGTAATATAATACAATAATTTGTCTGTGTTCATATTCCCAATTACTCCCAACCCCTTGGGGTGGAGACTGTTTCATAACGTACTACTAATGCTCAATACACTGAGCGGCATTGAACTAAACTCAAATCAACTTGCTTGAAAGAGTTTCATTCCTTCCTTTTCAACAAACATAATTATCCATCTGAACTTGTTTTTCAGATTTTGAAAAGGACAATGTTATCAGGAAATTATCAGAATATAATTTAGTAGTGGAAACAAACTCCACTTTCTCTTTGCTCATGATTTCCAGATTATATCTGAATGCATTTCTCTGTATGTACAGAAAGATGGATGGTGAAAATGTATGTGTGACTGTGGCTCATGGTTACATAAGGGCACAGTATTTCAAGAGAAAATTTTGCAGAAGGTGGCATATTTCCTGAGACTGTTGATAAGTGATGAACTTGACACTATGCCTGGTGATGAGAAACAAAGAGCTTCAAAAAAAGAATGCAATGAAAGGCACACAAACCGGGAAGGCTATGTTGAAACCTCTAATACAATTATTACATGGCCCTCACATTAATCTGAAAAATTATTATATGGAAAAGAAGAGGATGACTCTATTTTTGTCACAATTCCATAGTAAACCAATGGCCAATGCACAAAAGTTTTAAACCTAATACAAGTGTGGAAGGTAGAATAATGACTCCCAAAGATGTCCATGTCCTAATCCCTGAAGCCTGAGAATGTGTTACCTTATATGACAAGTGGGACCTCTGCACACGTAATGAAGGTTATAATCCGCTCTCTCCAGGAGGTGAGAAGATTATCCCAGATTACCCACAAGTGCCCGATCCGATCACATGAATCCTTACACAGAGAGAACCCTTCCCAGGTGTAGTCAGGCAGTGGGAGATGTAGCCACAAAGGGAAGGTCCAGAGAGACACGATGGTGCTAGCTCTGAAGATGGGAAAAGGTGGCCAGGATTGACGAACACATCAAGGCCGTGAGAGCCAAGGAATGTGGGTGGATTTTACCAGCTGGAAAATGTAAGAGAAAGGATTTTTTTTCCTAGAGCCACTAAAAGGGAATAAAGCTTCACCAAAACCTTGACTGTAGTCCAGTAAAATCTGTTCTGGCCTTCTGAATTACAGACTGAGATAAAACATTTGTGTGGTTTCCAGCCACTAAGTTTGTGGTAATTGGTTACAGCAGCCATAGAGAATTAGTATAGCAAGAAAAAGTTACCTAAAAGTTAGTGGTGTCTAAACACAGAAAGGACTATTCGGAAAAAAGTGAGCCACTCATTGCTGGATGGCCACATTCAAAACATCTGAGCCCAGTGCAATGATCCCAGCACGGGGAGGGAGCTGAGCAGGGTGACCTCTGGAGACATCCCTAAGGATCATCTGTCTTTTCCTGCTGAAACACATCCTCCTGGTCCTCTGACTTACTCAAGCATTTTATTTTTCTTGTCACTCTTTTTATTCTCAACAGCATATTGGGTGAGAAATATTTATCCTCATTGAATAAAAGGGATACTTTATTTATACAAATACCCCTCCTCACTATAAAATCCCCCCATGATTTTTCCTCTCCGGTTTAGAGCAGAAGTCCTTTAAAGAGCTTTCTAATCCTTGATCCCAGGTTCTCCTATCACATTCTCTGTTTAATGCACTCTTAACTAAGAATTTTCTCTCTTCCTCAAAAGACCTCTTCTCAAGGCCAGGAATGATATCAATATTAAGAGAATGTAAGTTTAATTCTATTTACTGTTGATGACTGACACGGGACAGTATGGAGATCTAAGGGGTAAAATGTTTTTCAGAAAAACACTAATTTAGATATTTATTAATTTTATAAACATACTTGTTCTCACCACTCACCTATGCATATCAAGAAATGACTTTTAAAATGAAAATGAGTAGCAATGAATTGGATCAAAATAATATTTCATGCTTTTAGGCCGATGTGACAGCGTGACTCATGATTATTACTTATTATTATATTGAGACAGTCTCCCTCTGTTGCCCAGGCTAGAGTACCCTGGTATCAGCCTATCTCACAGTAACCTCAGACTCCTGGGTTCAAGAAATCCTCTACTCTCAGCCTCCAGAGTAGCTACAGGTGCCCACCACTATATCTGGCTAATTTTTCTATTTTTAGTAGACACTGGGTTTCTTGCTTACTCAGGCTGGTCTCGAACTCCTGAGCTCAAGGGATCCTCCTTTCTCAGTACCCCAAAATGCTAGTATTACAGGCCTCAAAACCATGCCTGAAAATGACTCATTAATTTTTTTTTTTTTTTAGAGACACAGTCTCACTTTATTGCCCTTTGTAGAGTGCCATGGCATCACAGCTCACAGCAACCTCCAACTCCTGGGCTTAGGTGATTCTCTTGCCTCAGCCTTCGGATTGGCTGGGATTATAGGCACCTGCCACAATGCCCGGCTATTTTTTTGCTGTAGTTGACTCATTAACTTTTTTACCTAGTGAAATAACTGAACATTAAACAATCCAATAAAAAAATAAATTTAATGCTATGCCATAGCCAAGGAGTAGAACTGAGCTAATATTTGAAAAGGACATAAAACCCAGAACAGGTTTTAAGCCTAGAACAAGTTTTTTATTGCCACATTCAGGGCCACATTTAAACTCTGTTGGAACTATCGTCATCATTATCATTTGTAAGAATTATGCATATTGTAATCATATGCCTTTTAGTTAGACATATTTTAAGCACATATGATATGCACAATGCCTTAAGAAATATCATTTAAAATTTTACATGACTAGCTCAGGAAAGTATAAAGTCTTTATGTAATTTTCCACAAGAAAATGCAAGATCATACACTAATAGATAAATGTACAGATTTTTTTTCATGTAGTTAACAAGTGGATATAACACCTCATTTCTTAAATCTGGAAACATATGTATGTCTATTTTTAAAGTTAAAAGATATTTCTGCTTCCTTTCTTTCCCATTATTTCCTACATGAACTTTTCATGATCCACTGAGCTTTATGCTGGTAGAGTCCATCCCATACTGACGCCAGCAGACTTCAATATTTCCTACATGACCTTGAGGAAATTAGATGGGGATTGGTCTCATGACCTCTGAGAGGCACTTCTGTCGATTAATCATATGTGCTAATGCCAGTCAATTCTGTGGAGCAAATGGCCTGATCCCCAGACACTCTGACCTTGACAACATTCCTGATATGCTCAGGTTTGTTGCTACATTTTTTTTTTCCCCTAGGAAATGATACCACACTCTATAAAACCTGCCCCAAATCTAGTGGCTCAGATTAGATTCTAAAATTTTAAATGCCTAGAACGCAGGTTGGCCTAATAAATAATGAATGTTTATATCTGAGACTAAATTCTGAGCTCAAAGAAAATCACATTGGGGATTTCCTTGACATTACCAAGAAAGCAAACACTTCTATGTTCTTCCTGGAATAAGTTTTGAACAAGCCTTTCATGCTGAAATACACATATAATTAGAGATGAGCTTTTCCTTGGACTCTCTACCAGTTTATTGCCACCCACTACTCCGCGTTGTGGCGTCAAATCTTTCCTTCTTCTCTTGCAGTGGGAAAGCTCCAATTTTCACTACTATTTTTGTCTTGAATTGTTCTCTTTATAATTCTGTTCCTGATCAGTAACATGGCTTCTCCTGAATATGCATTTGATGTTTTAACTCAGACATTTAAATTAAATTATTGATATTATTAATAATAATTATGCAGATGTAACTTCATGATTAGCAAATGCAATGAATAGAGAAACCGTTACCAAAGGGTCTTGGTCATAGTCGATTAGTTTCATAGAACAAGATCTTGAAAATCATGGCTAGGTTGGCACTTCAAAAAACTAAAACTTCATACAGGCTCGTGTTGAAATTACACATATTCATAAGAATCATGGTTTAGAGAATGAGTCTGAATGTAGGACTCACCTGTCCTTATCTAATCTCTTTTTGCATCCTACAGGCTACCACTAGCCATTATCTAAATTAAGACAGCAAACCTGGAAATCAATTAGAAAAAGCCTTTTAACAGAGGAATATTTTTACAAAGTTCATGTACCCTATGAAAGTTTTATAGTCAGGTTTTTATTGAACCTATTGACTTTCATTGGTAGTAGATTGTTCAAATGGATAGATCTAACTTAATTTAATTCGATAACACTTTTGTTGAGAGTTATCATTCTTTTCTGGAACAAGATAGTACATAAATAAATACATAGCGCCATTCACTCTCTGTTACATGAAAAGCTCACACTAAGCACACATTTTTTTTTTTATTAAATTCAATTTAAAAAAGAAATGTTTTTAACACAGTAGCAGGATGTTTAAAGCTGATACGATTGGGAAGTAAATGTTAACGGGAGAGAAATAATTCCTAGTAGTTTTCTGGGACCAGCTAAATTACTTATGGTAAACTCAGTTTAATAAAAGACCTCAGCAGAAGAGTAACAATCCATATTAGAAAGATTTCCATGAAGAATTACAAAGTATCTGAAAGGACACCTTTTAAGATAGGGTTCTTAAAAGACAAATGTCCTCACGTTTGTTTATTACATATTTTTGAAATACCTGTCAGCTCTCAAGCACTGTGACAACAGCAGCCAGCAAAGAGAGATAGGTGGTTTCTGCCTCGGAAGCCTCACTTCCCAGTAATTTATGCCATCATTCCTCAAGGGCAGGGATCAGAAAGATGTTTTACTGAGCTCAGAAAATGCCATGTGCAGTCCCACAACCTCCTGGGTACCTCTAGGAAACTGTTCTATGGGTTCAGCTCTGCCAGCATATTTTATAAAATCTTATCATCTAGAATATGTAAATTGTTACCAAAAGAAGCAAATGAAAAAAAGGAAAGAAGGCGCCATCTGGCTGTAGCCCCGGCTCTTTCACCAGCCAGCGGACTCTACTGCATAGCCCTCTGCAGCCCAAAAGCGTCAAACTAAATCACTTCTGACGTTCCTGTCAGCCTCAAACATAAGCACGTAGAAATTATTCTACAAGTGAGTAAACAGTTCTGAAGAACTGGAGGCAGAGTCTGCCTGGAGAGACAGGGCAGATGAACTGCAGGGACCTCTCCGGAGGAGCAGACTCAGCTCTCTGCATCTCTGCAGATTCTGCAAAGCAGCCTCAAGCCAGGGAAGATTTGTGATTATGTTTAGCATCCTTCAGAACAATGAAGGATGTTCATTTTAAAGAACTCTATCTCTTCTATTTCTCCTTTATTTCAAATTAAGAATTACTACGTTTAATTTGATTTTCTATAGGATTCATTTTTGGTTCTTAGGAAAATTGACATTTTCAGGTTTCAGACAATAATTTTAGAAGATTAGCTTAACTCTGCCCACTTTAAAGCGTTTACGCTGAAATTCGGCATTTACCTACATATTTTATTTTCCCAGCATTTGATTAACTTCTTGACCTTAAAGCAACTCATAAACCCGTAATCTTTTTAAGCGCTTCTGTACTTCATGAACTCGGATCACAAGTGAACATATTCTGCCACCATCTTCAAAGGAAAGCATGAAAATAATCCATTTTTCACACTAAATTTTACTACCAAAACTAAAGTCGTATTTACTGAAAAATACAAGCAATTTACACCCAGTGGTATTTTTCTTTGTACCGTGTCACTATGGATTAAAAAACATACCCTGAAAAATGGCAGCGGCAATTCCATTCCATGTGTATTGAATAGAAATTGTCGTACTCTTTCAATCCCTAGTTACTCAGATGACATTTAAATGACATTTGTAATTTTCTTTTTTTTGCACCAACCCCTCAAAAGCAGTAATCCCAAGTAGCATAGAGTGGTACATGTTCCATTTTTTTTGTAGTAATAAAAAGAAAAAGAATAAATACAAGAATTACGTTCTCTCACAGAAAGGAATATTGATGTCTGTTAATTTTGCTTGTCTCCTCGCCCTTCTAGAGTAGAGTAATTGGCTGGATCTATATTCTTATGTACAGTCCCGTTCTGAGGCTCTCACTGGCCTTGTGAAAGCATTAGTGTTGTTGTTCTGGCTCATAGACACGAACCATATATACCAGTAACAAAACCTGCAAATGGGATATTTCGTCTCAGAGAAAGTGTTTCAGCTGAACTACGCTCTCCTGCAATGATTCTGTGAGCTCTACCATTCTCGTAACTGGGAAAGTGAGGTGTTCTTGACTTTGTCCCTACACAGACAACCACGTGGACCACTTTTAATGCTTAAAAAATAGCATTTTTTAAGTTTAACAAATGACACCAGAGCCAGAAGATATAAACAAATAATAAATATGTTTGACTATGAGAAATACCTAAACAAAAATTCTCAGAATAGAATCTTCTACATCATAAACAGTTCAAATTATAATCCAAGAAAAAGTTAAGTCTAAGTTAGAAAGTAGGCTAATGTCATTACTATGAAAAAAGCCTTACTAGTAAGACAAATATTCAAGTACTTCATAAAAACGAGGAATGATACATTTATTTAAAAAGAGACAAATAATGAAAAACATAGCAGAAAACACCTCTTTCATACTCAAAAATGCAAATCCCACATTTTATTTATTGGGATCATAGTGTCTGTGTACTTGGGGGAGTGATTCTATTACAGATGTGGCTGGAAGAGTAAACCTTTTATTAAACTACAGTGAACATTACAGTGTATCTACAGGGTAGGGAAAATATGGATACATTGAATTACTGTAATAGAAAGTAGGAAAATATATTCTGAAAACAGAAATTTGTATGTAAATATTTATAGCACGTTTGACCATATATTTCCTGCATTATTTGAACATGTTATGAATTTATTAATTAATGTCATGAATCATTTAATTCACAAATATCATATTCAGTACCTACTCTAAACCAGCCATTGGGCTAGCAATATTATCATGGAAATATTCAGACACAATCTCGATTTTCACATGTGTGTGTCTATATTCATATACACATATAAACACATTTATCCATGTCTCCCAGTCTCTATATAATGCATAATTGCAATTGTTATATTAATAAGAGCTATGAATAGGGTGGCCAATTTAATGCTTATCCAATACTTCCTTGGTTTTAAAACTGAGAACCCTCTTAATCATAAAGAAACTAGGATGGCGGTAAACCTAGGAAGAACAAAATGCAGGTAAAATGGGACTAAATATGCATAGTGACACTTATTTTTCTATAAAAACCATCAGCTTGTCTCTTTTGGTGTACATAAAAACTTCTAGGAATAATGACACTCTCATTAATCAAACCATAAGCCACTGGAAAACCCTAGGCAAATAAAAAAATTTTCATTAAACACTCAGTAGTATCTTCATAAATTATCTCTTCTGGTATTCTACAAAGTAGGATGATAAACTGTTATACAAATAATATCATAAATATGGGCATTAATGGCAGGTCAGGGTCCCACCATGGGGGCAGGGGCACTAAGACCTATGGGACTGGAGGGGACCAACCGAAGAAATATAAAGTTAGAAATGATGAGAAAGAAAGAGACAAGAGACACATAGTAGAGTGTTCAAAGGTGGGAACTCAGGGGACCAGCGCCCATTTGTGGGATTCCGGCAACTGCCCCAAGTTCCTGTTCCACTCAGCTTTTATTGAAGGCTATTTGCTCGGAGGGTAAGTTGAGGGAGGGAACAAAGATACCAGTAGTTTGTCTGAGTGAGCATATCAGCTCCTATTGTTTTTATGATCATTAACTTTAAGGGTCTGAGAAACCTTGAGAAATCCGGAGCCTGAGCCTTGTGTAGGATCAGCCTCAGGTCTGAGGTCACACACACAGATTCCTAGGGAGGGGTTAAACTCCGCTAGTTCACTGTGTAGTAAAATGCCACTGGATATCTCTGGTTGTTATCTCTGGTGAAGAATTCGTGGGAGAGAGGAATTTTCATCTCATCAGCACCACAGAGTGTTTTCCTCTGTGCTAAGGGATATAAGTTCTCCTGTCCATATTTCAGGGCTCCAGCTATTCCCTTGATCTCTGCCCCAGCCAAATGCAAATCTGCACAATGGGGTATCTGCTTTGTCTGTTTACAGAAATGGCCAGAAAATGGCCGAGTTAATGTATCTTTCCAGACCTTGCCATAGTCTCTTATATGGTGGCCATTACTCCTCAGAGTGTTCACAGACCCAGAAAGGTGTTAGTAAGCTATATCCCCAACAGGCCAGAGTTCTAGGAAAAGCAGGAAACTTGCTCAGATAAGAAACTTAGCAGTGGTTTAAAGGCAAATAGCTGACTTTTCTTTGTTCTGACTTACTCAGATTACTTTTTAATTTTTCCCTTTTTCTGGGGGTGTTTTCCCTGCTAAGAATGGGGTCTTTGGTTCCCATTCGGCCTGCAATTAAAATCTAAATGCTTAAAAGAAATGATACCACAATAGCAACAAGCATGCCTAGTGTCCAGATCTTGTTTTAAAATATCATCATCCAGGTTTGGCGCCCATCGCACAGTGGTTATGGTGCCAGTCACATATACTGAAGTTGGCAGGTTCCAACCCGGCCCAGGCCAGCTAACCAACAGTGACAACTACAACAAAAAATGGCTGGGTATTGTAGCAGGTGCCTGTAGTCCCAGCTACTTGGGATGCTATGGCAAGAGAATTGATTGAGCCCAAGAGTTTGAGGTTGCTGTGAGCTGTGATGCCACAGCACTCTATTGAGGGTGACAAAGTGAGACTCTGTCTCAATAAATAAATAAATAAATAAAATATCATCATCCATTAGAAAGAAACAGGGATGTTTGGAGAAAGAGCAGATTATGGGACTGGGGAAGAGAATATATAACACAAGCCTGGAGCATCTGCCTGAAAGTAAGAAAATAACAAGACAATAACCATGCAGGTGTGTACACACACACACACACTGATGGGAGAGGCCAACGAGCACAGAAAGATCTCCCAGTGGCTAAAGTTGGAACAATTTGAGCAAGCAAATAAGCAAAATATCATTGAATTATAACCTCTAACTAAGATAAATGCCCATGACTCTAAATGGATATAAAGCAATGATTTGATAAATGTGTAAATGCAGAAGAGTTCCAATTTATTTGGAAACTCTTTCCTAAAAGAGGGAGAACACTTCTTGCTTTTTAAATATGGGATGTGTCTAATAACCTCCTTTCAAAGATGGACAGAAGAGCAGGAAGTGTCCCTAACTTTACAAGAGAAACCTCACAAACATGGCCTTAGCCAGCTGACCACCGTTGGCTCTCACAGGGAGAGAGCAATTCCAGACGTGTGTCCTTGTTAGGATGCATTAAATTGCACTTACATCTGCCATGT
The DNA here is from genome assembly GCF_000181295.1 of Otolemur garnettii. Lineage (NCBI taxonomy): Eukaryota > Metazoa > Chordata > Mammalia > Primates > Galagidae > Otolemur > Otolemur garnettii. The sequence continues at coordinate 40,231,412 of NW_003852399.1, forward strand.
TCTTCCCCCAAACCTGAAACTACCCAGCCAAATCATGAGAATGCCACCAGACAAAATCCAACAGAATGGTGTCTCACAAAGTACCTTAACAGTACTCCCCCCCCCAAACTACCGAGGTCATCAAAAACAAGGAAAGTCTGAGAAAACATCTCAGGGAAGAGAAACCTTGGGAGACATGATAGCTAAAAAGAAGCACAGGATCCTGGAACAGAAAAAGAACATTAAGTAAAACTCTAAAAATCTTAGTAAACCTCAGACTTTGGTTAATGACAGTTTATCAATATTGGTTTGTTAATTAGAGCAAATGTATCAGTCTAATGTAAATATTAATAATAGGGGAACGTGTGTGCAGGGTGTGAGGGATTACATAGGCATTCTCTAGAATCTGCTCAGATTTTCTTTGTAAATCTAGAACTGTTCCAAAAAATGAGCTCTATTAGAAAATTTCCAGTTTTGAACTGGGCACTAGTTACAGGGAATTTGCACCAGCTAATGAGGACTTTTTAACACGTGCATTTCCATCTAATAGCTAAAGGATTTGAGTTGTAAGAAATGTACAAGAAAGGGAGAGAAATTTTCAGGTATTGAGTTCTTAATGTGTGAGGCAGTGCTGCTGACAGCTACTTTTGTGTATATAATTATCTTTAATTTCCAGAAAAGGAAACTGAGTTCAAGAGGTTAAGCTGATCAGGAAGAAACTGTGAATTAAATGCTCAGATTTAAACCAAAAGTGTATGACCCTCTCCTTCCAATTCTCCATGCCTCCTACAAATTGGAGGAGATTTAACAGACTTCATAGGACCTCCTGATTATGTAAATCTCTTTGAAGTATATAATATGCAGCAAAGAAGAACACAGTCCAGGAATGTCCACTTAGCCTGGTTCTCAGACACATGAGGAAGAATGGTCAACTGGACAGATCCCCGGGCCCTGAGCTGGAGGCCTGGTTTGAGGCACCTTCTTCCCTGCAGGAGCTATGAGATTAGGGATATCTTATCTGAACTCTCTGGACTTCAGATACCACATCTGTACAAATGGCCTATTAGACTACACCCCCCTTGAGTGGATGGGCTTGGTCTTAAGCAGTGTTGTACTCCCTGCACCCAACTTGCTGCTGTTTCTGAACAGGTCATCTCTACTGGATTAAACTGAACTGAGGATCCATGGTAGATCTGGGTCCAGAATTCAGGTCAGCAATAGATCCTTCAGGGGTAGCTTAGCAAAGAGCTATACCTACAGAGAAAATTTAGAAAATGTGTTTCATTACTGAAAAAATCTTAGGAATCTATGAATTTAGGATAATCACTTTTTAAGAGGCTGCTAAGGGTTCACAAGATTGATTCTCAGAAAAGGAAGCGGGAGTTCCCCTGGATAGGGATCAGAAGTGAATGCACCACTCAGGGAGGTCAGCAGGGTGGGGAAGGGCAAGGCGGGTGGCAGGAGCCACCTGGGAGATTGGTCCGTCAGTTCCAGGGAGGCTGTGTTCAAGGAAAAGCAGGGCCCTTGGAAGTACAGAAAAAACCGATGAAACAGCAATCCTATCCCAGTTCAACTCGAGAACTTGCTGGAAATGGAGCAAGAGGATTAAAGGAGGTAATGATGGGGCCTTGGACTTTCTCACCCCAGACCCAGCCCAGCATGAGGTGCTCATATTCCCCTGCAGGACCTCTGTCCAGGTGTCCAAACTCCCACTGCAGCCCCACAATGCCTGCTGACAGCGTCCCGAGCTGCCCCAGGGTTCCTCCAGCACACCTGGGAGAACAAACCCCAAGCAGAGGCTCCAGACCCTTGGTGCCGGCGAGGTGTGTTTGCACAGGGAATTCCAGGAGCTGTGTATTGGGAGCATGATTTAGAATAGTGCAACTCAAAGTGTGTCCCTAAACTGTCTGTGAACTTGGACTGGACCTCAATAAGACATGTTCCAAAACTGACCGTAAGAACTTAGGAGGTTCACAGCCACATGGTTGAGTACTTTCATGTCTGTGGAAACTAAGAAGAAAAAACTGAAACTTGTAATTCATGTTTCTTTTACAATACATGTTATCTTTCTAGAATTTATTTATTTATTTTTTAAATCAAAGTATTAATCCTCAACAGAGAAGGGAGAAGAAATGGCCCTTTCCCCTAGAGTTTGAGAAACACAGGTGGAATAGTGTACACAGACCTTTGGACATGTAGACTCCATCAGTAGAGGAGATACAGATTGCAGTGGGTTGAGGACAGGGTGGAGCTCTCTGAACCTCAGAGTCCAGGACAGGACGTCTGGATGCCCAAGTTGGCTGGATGTGTCTGTTTTCCATGGGTTTACAGCAGGGGTCCTCAAAGTTTTTAAACAGGGGGCCAGTTCACTGTCCCTCAGACCATTGTAAGGCCAGACTGCGGGCCCTGGGATGAGTCAGCTGCTAAGCAGGACAGGCAGCGGAGGCAAAAACACCCTGTGGGCTGGATAAATGTCCTAGGGTGGCTGCATGTGGCCCATGGGCCGTAGTTTGAGGACGCCTGGTTTACAGTGATTAAGAGTGAAGCATGCACACGGTCCCTGACCTGCAGATTGCCTATGGGTTTAGGGAAGGTGAGCACACATTTGAGATGATTGTTGCCTTTCTAACATTATTTTAAAATTTAAATGCAAATATACAAAGGTTCCTTCTTTTTGAATTATCATTTTGCTAAATATTTTGCTGAATTTTCTCTAGCCTGCACTTAACAAAAAATCAGTTTGAATTTGTAATTACTCTGACTTCATATTTAATTACTCTTTCACCAAAATTGCCATAACAAACTTTTCTAAATTTAGTATGGAATTGCTGCAAATTACAACTGTGCTCTGGCTGGAGAGAGTCAAAAGAAGACGAAGCCATTGGTCTATAAAAATGTGATGTATGTTGCTTTCTGTCCATATTTTACTGCTTTTTACGAGAAAGGAGTAGGAAGAAAAGAAGAAATAAAAAGAAGGGGAGGAAGAAAAATTGAGACAAACACAGGGAGAAAAAAGAGGAGCTAGAAATACTAGTTTAGTTTTTATTAAACTGAGTTAAAAATAATGAGAATGATTATTTTTGAATAGCTAAAAGGTACTAGTCAGAAGTGTGGCCCTCTGGATTTATCATTTTGATCACATATAGACAGAAATACAAATTTCCAGAAGGGGAATATATTTTTCCCATTCAGATAAAAAAGTTTTCACTGAAATAAAATATTGATAAGCAGTTAATATGGTTGGGGGTGAAACTGGAACTCAATTCTGTGACTCCCAAATCTTTCCACTGTACTACACTGAGTTTTTTCTTCTTATAAAATGATCTTAAACATATACACATATAATATATTGTTCTTTAATAACTGGACATTTTTTATTACTCTGCTTGCTGAAACATGCATCTATCACCAGTACCTATTAGCTGAAAATAAAAGTGAAAGGCCATGTTTACGAGTGGTTACCTAATGTCCGTTTGGGTAAGCATTTAGAAGCATACATCAGCTACGTTTGAATTATGTAACTGCAATAATAGAAAGTCCCCCCACTTTTTTCATAGAAAAACTTGAAGTATATTGATATTTTCAGGGGAGAATTGAAATAAATGATATTGAACTAAATTATTTAGGACTTCATATTCAGTTATGTTCTGCAAACACAGAACGGTAGGAGGCGCTGAAGCTATGTCCTTTTGGTTTTGGAGTAAAACAACATAGAAAGTCAATCTTTCCCAATTCTGCAGCCACACAGCCACCCAAACGCTAAACGTAGGGGTTATTTATAAGGTTGTTACTAGTAAGTAGAGTATGACCCTGCTCTAATATTTGAAAAGTTTTTGCTGGTAATGGTGCATTTTATTTTCTATGATTGAAGAAGTTAACAACCTCTCCACCTTAGGCCAATTTACCAGAGAAAGCTTTGTGGAACATGGAAGAGATCAGCAGCTTTTAAAAACAAAACAGGGAAATAGATACTCGATGTGTGCACGAGATTACAAGTAGATATTATTCCATAGAGCAGCGGAGAAGAGCTGGACTAACTTGGGAGCAAAACCTACTATGATCTTAAAAATACATGCCACGGGGGAGTTAGGATGAGGTCGGGGTTAGCAGAACGCACACAGGTGGGCATCTGACTTGTAGTGCAAATACATGCAGATTAATGAATCTTGAAAAGAGCTCTGGCTACCTCTGTTTGGCCCTGGGCATCATGGTTTAGTCTTCTAGATGAGGTGAGAATCCAGGGTTGTGTTCTTCCCCAGTGTGCTAAGTTACTGAGGAAGGAGCTCATCCTGGTTGGGCAAACCTAATAGGGAGGAAGAATAAGACTACCAGTGGGTCTACACACTTAAAACATGACAGAATCTAGGCTTGGAGCAAAAGGACTAATAATGGACTTGGGCTCACTGTACAGAATGATGCACTGGCTACAGGTATGGAATCTACCTACGCGAATTGGGATAACCTAAAAGGCTGGACAGGGCTGATCCCGCAGAAGTTTAAGGCTGATCGGAATGAGCAGCAGGTGAGCTATGGACAATGTTCTGTGAAGAGAGTTCTACGGTGAAGGAGGGAACAGAGTATAGGCATAAGAGCAGGAAACCTGGTGGTGGTGGTGATAATGTGATAATGGTGGTAGGATTTACCACCTAAAGTTGTCATTGAGAGGATTAAATGTGAGTTATTTAAATGTTACAACATAAAGAAGTCAATCTTAGAATAGTTTGTGGTAAGCCCTACTAATGTTGGTAAATAAAAGTGGAGGATGCCCTTTTGATTAGATTGCAGAGATACTCAAGTCTGAGGATTTGCATTAAGATGAAAATTCAAGTTCGTTATTGATTTAGTTCAAAGATAACTTTTTAAGATTGAAAATCCTTAAATGAAGCTTGTAAGTCAGGACATACCTCCTAATTTACATTCGAAGGGGAAAAAAAGAGCACAAGTGAGCTTTGGCTGAATAGTTAAACATTCTTCAAATCAATTTCTGAGACTTCCCTTGATTTACCTTATGATAAAAATTCACCTTTTCAAGGGTAATGGGAAAGCTAGATTTTAGGATGCCAGTGGAACAGAAATTGTGTATGCAAGTAGAATAAAGAACACAAAGTCCCAGGATAGTTTCAAAAATACCAAATCTTAACCACATGGTGGCGCCAAAGTGCTTTCAGAAATTCACCTTCCTGATTTCATACATGTGTTGCCCTCACTGTTTTCCCTTCATCTATCACGTATAATAAGTAAAAGCTACAGAGCATTCTTCATCCTCTAAAAGGGAACAGGAAACCTGACAGTTAAGTTTCTCTTGGTAACAAATCCCAAATGTGGCACATCGATGGATTTCAAATTGATATGAGGTTAGGGTAGAGAATAACAATAGATGGAAAACAGCCCTATTAAAATGTGCTACAATTTCAGAGACAATAACCTCTTAAAGAGGATGTGGTACATCTGCCTGTGCCAAAATACGCTGAATGTTTTGAAGAAATTCAAATTAGAATTATATAGGATTACTTGTAGGAAAACGCAGTCTACCCTGCCAGCAGAAGCAGGGAGGCTGAACTACATTTTTGACACTAGGACTATAAGCGGCTTTCAGTATGTTTCACATCAACCTCTCAGTTGCATGGAGGGAAACTTGGATCTACCTCATGGCGTGTGTTGACATGTGCCCTTTGTGTAGATAGCAAAGGTTTAAGATAACAGTGGTTGAGATAAACACAAGGACAGCCAAAATAGAGACCTGTGTTGACTGACAATAAGCCGTATGTTACTAGTATATTTTTCTAACATTCACAGCTTACAACATACCCAAATGAAATGTCTGGGTAAGTAAAGAATGGAAACTCATTATTTATCATTAGAGATTTGAATAGATTAGCCTAAAGCTATGATGTCAAAAGGGCACAACTTCTCTATTTTACAAAAGAAGAGAAATAGCTCTCTCATTGCTAATTGGTCAGAAAAAGACACTGGGAAGGAGGAAGGAGCAATAATTACTTTCTTATTCGAGTTAACTGATTTCACAAAGTTACTGAGGTCTCGGTTCTGCTCTCACACATAGTAGGCAGATGAATAGGAAATGAAAGGTAGGGAAGAATGTTATTAAACAATAAATCACTTACAATAACTACAAATAAAATAAAATGCCTAAGAATAAATGCAACCAAATAACTGAAAGGTATTTATCATGAAAACTATAAAACATTGAAGAAATCAAGAAACTGAAGAGGACACCAAACATGGAATCATATTCAGGCATTGGAAAAATCAATATTGTTAAAAGCAATCTACAGAGGCAGTAGTGCAATCCCCATCCAAATACTAATGACATTCTTCACAGAAACAGAAAACCCTAAAATTTATATGGAACCGCAGAAGATTCCCAATAGCCAAAGACAGCCATTCCAAACAAAAAGAACAAAACTGGAGGAATCATATTACTTGATTTCAAATTATACAACCTATCTGTGGTAACCAAAACAAGATGATGCTGTATAAAAACAGACACATATAACAGTGGAACAAACTAGAGAACCTAGAAATAAATCCACACATCTATAGTGAAATTATCTTCCACAAAGCCACCAAGAACATATCGGGAGAGGGGAGGAAGCCTCTTCAATAGATGGGGCTGAGAAAACTGGATGTCCATAAGCAGAAGGATGAAACGAGGCCTTTATATCTGGTTATATACAAAAATAAAATGGAAATGGATTAAATACTTAAATCTAAAACCTAAAGTTATGAAAGTAACAAAAGAAATCACTGGGGAAATACTTTAGAGCAATGATCTGGGCAAAGACTTCATTAGCAGTACCCCCAAAGCACAGGTAAGCAAAGCATAACTGGTCAAACTGGGCTATATCAAGCTAAAAAGTTTCTGCACAGCAAAGGAAATAACAAAATGAAGAGACAATCTTGCAATGGGAGAATTACTCACATGACAAGGGATCAAAACTAGAATATATAAGGAGCCCTAACATCCTAAAAGGAACAGTAAATAATCCGATTAATACATGGGCAAAAGATGTAAATAGACATTTATCAAAATAAGACATATACAATGTCCAACAGGTATGTAAAATAATGTATGAGAAATGCAAACCAAAACTATTACTGCACATTCTCACTCACACGTGGGAGCTAAACTGTAGAATAGGATGATGGCTGCCAGAAGCTAAGCAGAGTAGCCAGGAGGGGGGAACAAAACCAACCCCAAACCAACCAACCAACCAACCAAACAAACAAACAAGACCTGAAAGGAGGATCCAGAATAGGATGGGGAAGTTTCCTCAAGATAAGTTCAGAAAGAGCATTTCCTGAGAGAGGTGATGTTTTCGCAGAGATCTTAATGATGCAACAGTGAGTCACACAGACAATTAATTAAACCATAATAGCAACAACAACATAGCTCTAGCCCATAGTGCAAATGTCCATATATATCAGAGTAAATACGATTTATTATTTAAGTTTTTCAAATGAAAGGCTTCACTTCCTTTGTGGGCAGTTAGGTGAGGGGTCATTTCCTGGTTGTTTCTCTTCTGTGCCAATTTGGATGAGTCTCTTCACTTTCCAAGCGGGCAGAGCGGTAGCTCTCACCTTACAGCACAGTTGTGCAGCCAAATATGTTTGCATCCCTATGTCAAAGTCCTGTTCTCCCTCCCCCTTTCTCTCTGACTCCACATATTTCCTCAACTGTATACAGTAGTAGCCACACAATGTCACAGTTCTTCATTCATTCATCAGCTTATCCAAGAGGCATTATTAGGTTCTAATTACAAGCTAGGTGTCCCATTAGACACTGTTGATATAAGACAAATAAGACCCAGTACAAGCCTAGAAAGAATTTAGTTTAATGGGAGAAACAAATAAGTAATTACATTAGAGTGTGATAATTGCTATCAGAATGACTCACACTATGGGACGGAAAGATAGAAAAGAGACGTCTGTTTCCCAAGGGTATTTAAGAGTGTAAGTTAATCTGATAAAGATGAAAGCAGAGACCTTTTAAAGTAATAATAATTATAATAATAGTGATAATAATGACAAGCTCATATAAAGATACAATGGATAATGTGTCATGTGTTGGGGAGAATTACGGAATTACAAAGAGTTTTCTTCACGACCACAGGTCTCGGTTCTTCCTCTCCTCCTACTTCACTGGACTTCTGACAATTTCTATAAAATTTGCCAGACTCTTCGCCTCTTCAAGGCAGTTGTAATTGCAGTTCTTTACGCCTAGGATTCATGCCTTCAACATCTCACGTGGCTGAGTCCATCTCGGCCTTTAAGCATCAGCTTGAATTTCAGCTTCTTAGAGAGCCCTTCCCAGATCACGCAGTGCAAAGCACTTTCCCTCAACACGAACCTCAGCCACAGAAATCTATTCTCTTAATTTTACTCATCACAGGCAGAGCCTATGTTGCTGACTTTAAAACATTTTCTGTCTACTTGACTATAAGCTCAGTGAAGATCAAGACGAAGTCTTTAAACTCAGCAGCTAGGCAGGAATTCACACATAACGTGCCAACAGCTGTTTCATCACAGATGGATGAAAATGAGGGCAAGCAATGGGATAATTACAGAAAAGGTTAACTAGGATAATGAAACCAGTCAGGAAATACCACGCTGAAAGTTTGCACTTTTTTTTTTTTGAGACAGAGTTTTACTCTGTCACTCTGGGTAAAGTGCCATGGCGTCACAGATCACAGCAACCTCAAACTCTTGGGCTCAAGTGCTTCTCTTGCCTGAGCCTCCTGAGTAGTTGGGACCATAGGCACCCACCACAGTGCCCACCTAGTTTTTCTATTTTTAGGGCAGATGGGGTCTCAGTCTCGCTTTGGCTGTTCTCAAACTCCTGAGCTCAAACAAGCCACCCAATTAAGCCACCCAGAGTGCTGGGATTACAGACATGAGCCACCGCACCTGGCCTACGCTGGGTCTGAAAAACCCTTTCAGGATCTCAGTGGATAAATGACACCAATAATACATTTCTAGTAAAGAAAATCCCTCTCATAAGAATGTTAGAAATTGATTAGAATGAGAGCAATTGATTGGAGTAAGAGAACTGAGGCAGGGTGTGGCTCCAGTGACTCAGGAGAGATACTGCTAAAACTTTGACTAAGTTAGTACTTGTAAGGATGAAATAAAGAGATTCACAGATTATTACAATTGAACAGAATGTGGTGTCTGGCCAGAAATAAAGAGAGAATATGGAGAAGTCCAAAACTACTTCTAGATTTCTGGCTTGGGGGACCAAGTAGATAAAAATACAAGATTTATGTGGAAAAATGAAATGTAGGTATTGAATATTTTGAATGTGAAGTGATGACTGGTTATATTTCAGTTTGGAGGGGAAAGGTCTAGAAATACGGATGAGGGAGTCAAGTGCCTACGACGTCACGGCTAAGAAACCGTCATGGCCACGTTCCATGGCTATTTGACAAAGAGGATGGGGACGCTCGCTCAGAGCCAGGACACAGTGAGAGAGCTGAACACGGTGAGAAAACGAAAGGGCAGAATAAACCTTGGGAAACAGTGTGATTGAAGAGGCAGGAAGTGAAAGGAGAGCCGGAGAGAAAGTGTGACTAACCAGACAGTTATTCCAAAACAAAAAATAAATGGAGTTTGACAAATCAAGGCAGGAAAAATGTTGAAAGGGAGGAAGGACACAATAGCATTATAACCTCAGTAGTTTAGGTTAAAGATAGATTTTGTTATTTAAGTTTCTAGTCAGCTACACATAACAAAAGACCTGATTTTAAATGGCTTAAACCAACAGGGGTTATTTTCTCAATAAGCATAGAGGTGGCCAGCGGCTGCATTCCTCAGCTCCTCAGAGCAGAGGTCTGTGAATTCTCCCAGCTCTTCCTCATGTCGCACTAGGGTGGCGGCAGCTTTGGGCCTTGCATCTGTGTTTAAGCCAAGAGATGGGACTGCGGATGCAGAGCCAAGCCAGCTTCCTCTGACCTACTTTAGTCCCATTAGATTTTCAGGCAGAAACTCTCCCCAGGTAATTGTCCCATTAAAGCTGGGAAAGAGGGTGTTTAATTTTTCTATCATTTGTACTGAAGGTAGTCATCTGCCAGAACACTGAACACAGTTTTGGCTCCCCCCTTCTCTGTCTTTATTTTCCTAGGCATTGTAGAATATTGGTACATAGTAAGCATAGGTTTGGGACAAAATATTATCCTCCCTGACTACCTTTCAGATCTGGGGCTGTAACGTCTGTACATCTCCAGTCTCCTTCCCTAAACATGGAGATAACTAGTTAAAAAATTAAATTTAGATAATACATAACACTTTAGCAAATGCTTCTACATAGTACTGAGGTACAAGTGGTATTAAGAATATGCTATTTGTATATATCAAATGGCATTTACGTTATTCTCCGGACACATCTTCACTGTACCATCCATAATTTGGAAGCTTCTTGAGGGAGGGAACCGCATCTTAGACATACTTGCATCTCTAAGATTTTCTACATTCCTTATACATAACGGGTCCTCACTAACTGTTTCCTCAACTTGTTGCTGAATTTAATTAGTTTACTGGTAATAACCAACAGCATTATGCAAATCATTGAACAGAAACATAAAACGTCAAATCTAACACCTTTCCAATATAAACTGACATTTCAACAGGTTCTGCTTGATATTTATTTCTAATACCATGTTGGCAGTTTTCTCTGGATGGCAGAATTATGTTCATCCCAACATGTGGCTTTATATTTAAAGAGAAGAATGATTATGAAAGTAATTTAAAAAATCCCATCCTTATTCCTCTCCGTCATTCCCAGATCAGCTTGGCATGGGTCTGCTCCAACAGATGGGCTGTGCACAGAGCCCCAGAGGCCTGCAAATTCAGACTGTGAGATCTAGAAGGAAAGCAAATGTCAGCTCGGAAGATCCTCCAAGGAAAACATTTTGCCTCAAATACCAACCTCTCTTTACCTATTAACTTTTTAAAGAGCAGACCTTTCTACGCAGCGTGCAAAAGTAAGACTGTGTGCTCAGCAGGCAAATAACAGAGAGTGGATGGTCACAAGATAACAAGTGAAGCTGAGAGAAAAAGTCTAGCATAAAACAAAATGTAAGAAAATAGCTCACAATCAGGGATCTGTCCACAGAAAAAAATGAACCAAATGCTTCAACTCAGCGCCTGGAGAGGTGCTATAATTTCACATGGTTAACAAAAAAAAAAAAAAAAAAAAAAGAAAAGATTTCATTTGATGAACTGGGGATGAGTCCAACTTAGGGCACAGAATGTAATTAACGATTACACTAGCTATTTTGCACTAGAGGGAAAAAACATCAAAATAATAAAAGCAGTATTAAATCAAAAATAATAATAGTAAATTTTCATACTGAAAGTTTCATGATTAAATAAATCAAAAAGTGATAGAAAGTATGTTAAAAAACACAAGTGTGTGCTTAGGGTATTAACCATCAGTTTCGCAAAGATTAGCAATATAAAACTACATCCAAAACTTCACTGAATTAGGCTAAGTGATAAGAATTAATGATGATATAGATAAGAAAAAAATTTCTCACATCACCCTGAAATAACAAAAGTGAATATTCTCTTTTTTCTTTTTTTTTTTAAAAAAACATATAGTTTCTAAATTTCTCACATCATCCTACAGTAACAAAAGTAAATGCCCCCCTTTTTTTTTAGAGACAGCTTATCACTTTGTTGCCCTCAGTAGAGTGCCGGGGCATCATAGCTGACAGCAACCTTCAGCTCTTGGGCTTAAGTGATTTTCTTGCCTCAGCCTCCTGAGTAGCTGGGACTACAGGCACCCACCACAACACCCAGCTATTTTTTTCTTTTTTTGTTGCAGTTTGGCTGGAGCTGGGTTCAAACCCACCACCGGTATATGGGGCCAGCGCCCTACTCACTAGATTTAACAATATTTTCATATCTGAAGCAAAAACTCTTTTTGTTTAAAAAACATAAAAACATACATTCATGTAACAGAATAAGTCTAAATTCTTTTTTTTTTTCTGGGAGTAGAGAGGGTGAAAAGCATGAATGATGAAACACTTAGGACGTTAGATATCTTTTCTCTAGTTAGAGAAATCAAAGAAAGTAATTCCTTTATGCATCTCAACAATTAACAGCAAGTTTTAACCATGATAAGTAGCTCAATAGACATCTATTACTTTAGATTTTTTAATGACATTTCACTAATTTCTAATTAGTGATACATTTACTATAGTTATTTTACTAACAATGGAAGAAAGCAGCATATTTTGCTATATAGTTTCTTAAATTACAAAATACATATAAAATATTATTAGGATTTTTAAAATTTTATTAAATATTGATAACTTACACAGTTTTCAGTCTACAAAATGATGTTATATGTATTTATACAACATTATGCCATACTAAATATTTTCTTCTAGCCAAGATTGAACACATAGAATATCTCAGCTCTATGAGATTTTAATTTTTTCTACTGATAATCATAGCACATTTATGAAATTTTTAATTATTGATGATACATGATAATTAGGACAACTAACAAGCTAAGTCATTAAAATATTTACTAAATGTGTTATCCAGCTCCATGATAGCAATTTATTTTTGCATCTAAAAAAATTATCTTAAGGTCATATATGTTTTGCTTCAATGTCCCCAAACTGAAAATCCTATATTTTGTAATGACATATCAAAATCCCCTGAGGTTCCACATCAGGGAAATGCAAATCAAAACCACAAGATTTCAGTCCATCTCACTTAGAATGGCTGTTATCAAAAAGACACAAAGTACCAAATGCTGGCAAGGACGTGGAGAAAAGAGAATTATAATCCACTGTTGGTAGGAGTGTAAACTAATACAGCCACAACAGAGAATAGCACAGAGGTTTCTCAAAAACTAGAAACAGAAATTCCATATGCTCCAGCAATCCACCTACCAGGTTTTCTATCCAAAGAAAAGGAAATCAAAACGTCAAATAGATACCCGCACTCCCACGTTTACTGAAGCATCATGCGTCATAGCCTAGAGATAAGATATTTGAAAATAATTTTTATGCAATATTTTTATTATCAGATGATATTATTTACAATCTTACATAATGTCCTTTTTTAAACCTAGTCTATTTTTAATTGAGGCATATATTTTAATTTATTCAAAAAGCACTGATTGAGCCACTAATAGTATATGAGACACTGTGATATTCACAGGGGATTAAAAATAAAATAAAATAAAACATAACCAGCAAGATCCTCTTCCAGATGTTCGTGGGCTTAAAATCCAGGGCTTGTAATTTACGTGTATTAGGATATCAACATTCAAAGAATAACGTCTACTTATAGCTGTGACTCAAACATTACAAAAGCAATTCATGCAACCAAAATCATTTGTACCCCTTAATGTTTTGAAATAAATAAAAAGATGGAGCTTGGAGCTGGTAGAACAGTGGCTATGGTACCAACCACATACACTGAGGGTGGTGGGTTCGATCCTGCCCAGGCCAGCTAAACAACAATGACAACTGCAACAAGAAAATAGCCAGGCATTGTAGCCGGCGCCTATAGTCCCAGCGGCTTGGGAGGTTGAGGCAAGAGAATTGCTTGAGCCCAAGAGTTTGAGGTTGCTGTGAGCTGTGATGCCACAGCACTCTACCAAGGGCAACATAGTGAGACTCTGTCTCAAAAATAAATAAATAAGGATAGGAGTGGGGGGCAGAAAGTGAGGGGCAAAAACAGCTCTTGGATACAGTGAACACTATTCTGGTGGTAGACATATCAAAAGCTATGACTTAAGCATTAAACAAGGTTTCTATGTAACAAAATCATTTGTACCCTCTTAATATTTTGAAATATAATTTAAAAAGATTATACTATATTGAATCTATCTATAGCCTCTTGTTTTCTACCATACCATTACTTATTTTTAGCCCTTAAACATTCATCCTGCTGCTTTAAGTAACAAGATGAATCTACCAATTTTTCCCTTTCTACTCTATTGATGTCAGTAAGAGTTTCTCTATGGCTATATACACATCAAGTCCCAGGGGAGAGGAAGACAAAGAAGTTAATAGGGCAAATCAAAGAAAATCAATGAAAGAATAGATGCTCGTAGACACAGGGACTCCCTTCCCCTCTATTCACCTAAATACATGAGTAAGAATTATTCAATGGAGTTAAGACCAGGAAAAAGTTATCTAGGTATCAAAGAACAGCTTGAAGAGAAACAAGAGACCTTGGGAAAAGTAGCTTATTTCTAATTCTGTAATTGGATTGGGCTGGCTTCACTGGGACCCATTTGCCTAGTAGCCTGGTCACTGTAGATCCGAAACAAACAGTTAAGGCAAATGAGCTTAACGTTTCTGAAATGAGAATTTCTTGCCAAGAGGCATAGCTTAACCAAAAAGGAAGGGAAGATTGCTGCTTCTGATCTTGAAAAACGAGTGGCTCCTGCCCCTTTTAGTTTTTTTAAATTCCTTAGAATATAGAACCGTGTGTCAGAGAAGAATATATAATGAGTCTTTGTCAGAGAGAAAAGAGATGTGGCAAATATGGCAGTTACGGAGAGAAAAACACACACACACACACAAAACCAAAACACAAAACAATGCATAACTGAAAGAGCCCAAATCTGGACCATTTGAAGTGTAATAAATGACATGAGTACAAAGCACCACAAAACTGTCCTCAGCACTAATGTGGATAATTGGATAATGGAACACACTATGGATGACCCGATTGAAAGTGTCAGTCTATTTGAGTTGACTCAAAAAACCCTCAATCTTTATACTAAGCTCAAGTGAACAGAATTGCTTCTTAGGTGTCACAATTTTTGTAGCTGAGTTCTTGTCTATTTGATAGTAAACCAACAAACTACCCACAGAATTCACAGCTGCGCAAATTCTCTTAAAACGTCTAAGGAACACGCGAGTCATCCCAAAGTGCTCAGAAGGAAAGAATGGGCAGGCTGAGAAGGCATCTGAGTTCTTCCAACACTGCTCCCTCCAAAGATCCTGCCTGCTCTGCTTTCATGAGTGGTTATTTTTGTTTGCGTTTCCTCTTTTGGTGTTACATGCCTTAAGTATTGTGCTCGCACTGAAAATATTAATTGCTTGGATTCCCTGGGCACTAAAAATGGTCCTGTGATTTTCTATAGAAGGAAAACAATTTGGTCAGAAGAGAGGATTTTCTATGGTCTTTGGTAGTTATGGTTCATGATTTATTGCCCCCGTCTCCAGAGTGGGTCCATTCTAGAAATCACAGTTACAAACATGTCATCTAACATTTAGATTCCTAGAAGTTTCTAATGTATACCCTTTAAAAACCAAAAGGAAGCTGAGGGGCTTACCCTACACTGCATAAATTTACAAACTGCTGCCAGATTTCAAATTTAGTTATTTGTGCTCCAAATCTACATTGTAGCTACTCTACTAAGTAGCCACAATGTAAATCAATCAGTTAGTGCTTTGGTAAATATTCTAGCCCTCTACAAGCTGCTCAAATTGAGATATTCACCCTGTGCCCAGTAAATTTTAAAGGCTACACGTTGAAGATCCTGGTAAATCATATTCCAATAATGCTCTT
>NW_003852399.1:40246996-40329149 GCF_000181295.1 Otolemur garnettii
TAATGCACTTCTGGGGTACAGTGTGGGGTTTTCACATGCAATCCGAAATACTTCCATCAAACTGGTCAACACAGCCTTCATGTCATTTTCTCAGTTATTGTTTTAAAACGTTCACATTCTACTCTTAGAAAGATTCACTTGTACCCCTATAATAATGCTCTCCTCTTAATGAGTCAACAGACCACACAAGTAATTGCATTCAAAGACATTTTCAATTATTTATGTAAATAGATGGTTTAGTTTTCACTTGGCGATATCCTAATCTGGCAAATAAAATAAATCAGTGCAGAATTATTATTTTTATGGTGGTCTCCCCTTTTCTAGTTACCAGGATTCATTATGTACTAGTGGCATTTCAGTAGCCCTGCTCCCCCCTGCTGCTCTCTGTGGTTCCTAGCTTGCATATTTAAATCTACACCTGTTCATTTTGCCTGTGTGTGGGGAAGGTAGTTTGCTCTGAAATCCATGCTCTACCTTGTCACGATGTGAGATGCTACTGTAGATGATCTCTTTCTCCTTAAAAACAACCGTGCTCTCAAAGCTCAAGCTTAATAAAAGCATGACTAGGAGATCAATTTTCTAAATCAAGAAAGTTCATTCATGCTCAAATCCCAACTTGATAGACTTCTGTCATGTAAATATTCTATTTAATGAAATAAATCTGTTTTCTTTGAAGATTCATATCTATGATCAATAGGCTGGGATAATTTAGATTAAAAAGAATTCATGTTAACATGAAAATGTTTCCTTTCCTATCTTAGCCAAAAAGAACATTCGGTTTTGACTGAAGTAATGATTGTGGAAAACTATAGTAATAATAATTCATAACATAATATTAAAATTTATTCTCTATTAAAATAGGCTGGTAGTTGTATGCATATTTTTAAGGCAAAGTAAAATGTTTTAGCTGTTTACTCTCTGTGTTATTAATAACCATATAATTATTTTGAATTTTAAAATTGTGACAAATTATTTTCATTTTTATGCCTGTGGATTTTAATACAATCTTATTTATAAAATAAATCCTTAAAAAGAAGAAATTTATCTTATAAAGAATGATTTAATTTGTAAGTTGTTCTTAATACAACCTTAAATGCTAGACAATATTTTATTGCTCAAAATATATTATTTTGTCTAATTCATTATAAACTCTACCATGATTTTCCATCCCTAAGGAAAAACTAAGCTATTAATAAGAGTGTGTCAGAGATGTTAATGCTTTTTAGATAATGGGGTTGATTTATAGAAAATCCTTAAAATGGGCTGGCACATTAGAAGCCAAATACATGAACTGAATGAAGATTTGGGGGAAGAGCTAAGAAGAAAATGTTGAGATCAGGAAGACATAAAAGATGATGGAAGTGGATATGGAAAAAGGTACAGGAAGCACTAAAATGGACACACATTTATGTGTGAATGTGAATGCGGCCATGACTGAGACAGAGAAGAGAAGAACAGTGGGTCATAGACACAGCCATGTGGAAGATGAAAATAAACAAGTAGATGGGAAGGTTCTAAGGAGGAGCAATACTATGGAAGAGCATGCTATGTTTAATTTATTAAAAGAGAGACTAGATCTGGTGGGCAGAGTGTGGGCAGCTATGAAAATAGTTATTATCTTTGTAAAGAAGAAGTTATATCTCATACCAAAGAAGTATTTTATATCCATTACTCCCTATATCTAAGATGAAGGATGAATTCATTTGACTTTGGTTTCAAATGTATCAACCTGGAGATGAGGGAGTCAAATACAACTTGGATGCTGCCCAACAAATGCATATGATGTAACCTAATCATCTGTATCCTTATATTAACCTGAAATTAAAAAAAAAAACTCTAAAGAAAAGAAAATAACAATCTCAAAATCATAAGTGGTTTGTGTACAAAGGTTTACACAGGATATGTACAACCACAAATACCTGACAAATCTAAGGCTTATCTTTGTAACATTTCTTCTGCTCTGTGAGAAGGCACCTGTGTCAAACAGTAAGTGTCCACATCCTGTTTCTTAGGGTACCCTACTGGACGGTAAAGGCATAAAGCATGGGCCCTTTCTTGGGTGAAAACCAGTCATCAGCTGCTAGAGACCTTTATGAAAACGGTGCTCCAATGAGATCCCGCTGTTTAGTGTCAGCCAGATAGTCTTCTTTTCGGGACTCTGAATGGGAGAGTGAAGAAGCATGGGAGAGTGAAGAAGCTGATCAGTGAACAGAACAGAAGCCAAGAAGCCTGAAGACAGAAGACAGGCAGTGTGGAAGATCTGAAAACTTGAACTTCAGAGACTAGGAGCTTATAAAATATGACTGAGCAGAATTCTCGAGGTGGAAATGACCAGCTGTATAGGGAAGAGTTTGTATTAGGTTGTTGATGAAGCGAGAACTAAAGAAGCAGGAAGAATGAACGTGGACCCCTGCCTCACACTACATATAAAAATTAAAGAGGTTGGACCCAAACAGGTACATTCAGAAGGTATTGTAAGTTGTTGATGTATAAAATCAGTCACATGATATAATGTGATACAGAGTCTGGTGCTCCTTATGCAGAATTTACCAGTGTGGTGTATTCACCCAAGAGGCGTGTCTCAGAGATTCTGAAACAACCCATAGGCTAAACACATGTACGGTAGATGAAATAATTTTGTGTATACTGGCCAATATCCCCATCCTTGTGTGCAAATCTGAGAGTGACGAAGGCAGAACTGACCTTAATAAAATAAAACATTCAATTCTTTTTATGATTATTAAAACATTTTCTGAAAAAATGACAAAAAAGTAATTTTTATTCTTCATGTTCATAAACCCAGCTGGCTCAGTTCAACCATAAATTTATAAATATTTCCTCTGCCTCAGGTACTTTTGAGAGATATGTCTCATTATAATAACCTACTTGATTTTGCTATGTATGAATTAGCTTTGTTCAATAGGATTCATAGCACACATTCAATCAAGTACTTCATAAATAGTGTTTAATGTTAATGATGGTAACAGATTTAGTGAGATTAAAATGGATAATTATTTATAGCAAAAATTCTGCAGAGTTTAAGGAAATTTAATCATATATTTCCGATATATTAAATAGACATCTGTATTGATTTATAAATCTTGCCTTTCTACAGACACGGGGGAAAGGATCGAGCCAAAAGAATATAAAGCTTGGTTATTGCTGAACAGAGCGAACACTATTATTTCTGAAAAGAGACTTGTTAACTCTTAAACTTTCAAAGTAAAAAAGGGTCTTGTCCGTATGTATACATGTATTTTGACATCTGCTATCATCTTCCCATGGCTTTCATATTAAACTGCTGGTCTCATATGGAGACCAAGCAAACTATGAGGATGTTAAATAGAGGACCTGGTGTTTCAAAAATTGTGCTTTATAGGTCATGGGGATTTTTTTCCTTTTCTTAAAAGAAAAATTGTCATTTAAGTCTGTCATCCTGGTTAGGATCATCAGATCACCAGGTCAAAAAACAAACAAGTAAACCGAAGAAAATGCAACAATCCACTGATTAGCTAACACAGAAGCCTGTATAATACAAAAGAGCTATGGGTAAAAAGTTAGGATTGAACAACACAGAAAGCATGAGCTACTGTGAAGATCGAATCAGAGGTGTCCTAATAATAAAAAGAAATATCATGGTGTCAATGATAACCATTACCAATTCTAGATACAAAATCAGTATTGAGGTCACTTCTGACACATTAGATCCGTGAATTTCATTTGCTTTTCCATGTTCTTTCTTTTTCCTCACAATCACACTGTGTCCTACACCAATTCAAGGTCAAATCCTGCCCTCATTAGTTCACAACATAAAAGCATTTTATGGGTGATATTGGAAGCTAATTCTCTATGGACCTTCCCTGTTTCTTCATGTCTTGTGAAAGAGGAAATGACTTTATTCTGTCTTTGATTATCTTTTCAAGGATATCTGTATAGCAAACAGCCTAGAATGATAGACATATTCTCCTTTGGAGCAGAGGGCAGCATGGTTACTATCTGTATACACACACACACACACACACACACATACAAAAATTGATTCCTTTTGCAAGCTTAGTTTTTTGTCCTTTAATGCAACCTAACAGATGTGCATGTACTATCTGGGACCATCTGCATTATTTCCCTGAGATTTGGCAGCAAAGTGAACCAACTCAGATAGACTGAAGCCCAGGCTTTTTGCTGTATTATGAGTAATAAAGTCCTTTCTCTGCAATCCAGGAGTCTTGGGTATTCTGTTAAAATCTGTGAAACTGGTAGACTCCGTGTTGGAGTGTTCAATCAGTGTTTATAGAACTAGGGTAGGCTAACTTGTCAGCCTGTAAGCTGGGTCTTCATAGATCTTGAAGGATATTATGTATCTCATGAAAATGTTATTTTAATATTATAATAAATATTCCTCTGACATGGGGTTTACGAAAGCACTGTTATATATTAATTCCACAATATACTTGAATGCTGCTATGATGCTGGTAAGTCCGAATCTTCTCGATTTCTCACAAAAAGAAAAATAAGAACAATGAATGTAGTTACTTATCTTATAGAATTCACTATATAGAAAAAAATAAAAAAAAACCTAGCACATACATATAAATACCTATAATTAAGGCAGAGTCTAAATGCCAGTGAGAGAATTGATAGTTTGCATCAATGAAAAAGAGATACAAGCCAGAAATCTTAAAGTCTGAGTGAAGCTTAGAATAATCCTTACTTCTAGTTTTGACTTTTCATATAATTGACATTTCTGACACAGTTATGCAGCTATTGTTTGCAGGTATACAAAGGTGCTGGGCAGAATGCACACCACCATGCAAGGCAGTCAGTTCCATTATTTTATAGCTCTGGTTGTTGACGTGCTATTCCTTGAATTAAACTGTCTAAACATAAATTCCGCAGATTTGCCTGCCGACAGTTCTAATCCTCCTTCTAGTTAAGCATCCTTCAAACATTGTGCAATAGTCTCATTCACAACTGTCCTCTTACCCCGTCCTTCACTTCAAAGCTTATGTCTCCTTATGCTATATTTGAATAAATGATTTTAACCTTGAGTTATAGACTACTATAATTTTGGATCTTGATTTTGTACAATGGCTATAGCATGGTTCCAACCTAATTTTATTATACAAGATATCCTGTAGAAATTACCAAATGAGTTTTATAATTACACTTGAACTAATAATTATATGTAAAGTTTATGTTTGATAGTTAGGAAAGTTTAGAAAGAACTTGGGGGAAAAAATAAGTACAAAACCTCTGATGACAACTGCATAGCTTTTATATTCCTGTGATACTTTTCTATTTTTAGAAGGATGAGAAATTAATGATGTGATTTCCCTTTAAAGAAATGAATTAAGAAGATTATGTTTCCTAAAATGTACAGAACAGGGGAATTAAGTCACATGGAGCTCAGTTTTATTAATGATAATGTATGGCCATTGGAGCTAAAGAACTTTCATGTGCCCCCTTCATTTTTCTGAGTAATTAGATCCTCTCATTAGAACGCAATCCATTTATCAAGTTCAACATACAGATAATGTAATATATGACTTTTTAAATAACTTTACAAAACTGAGCATCTGAGTTTATTTCATATTTTTATGTTTCTTTTTCTCTTTTGACATTCTTACTGTTCTTCAATTAAAATTTCACACAAAGAGTTAAGTTAGGTTGCCATTAGCCCTCTGGCTCTGACATGATGAGGTATGTCCAGCTGAATACAATTCATAAATAATTGGGCTTTTAGTTATGAATTAGTATATTAGCTATTTAAAAGTATTTTCCTGATACATAATCTGACGTTCTAAATATTTTTTCATAATAAATTATATTCATTAATGTTTCATAAGCTATTATATATAAATCATGCATCTGCCTAAGAAATCTATGCTACTTCCACAGTTTGAGTGTAATTAACCTCATCTTAAGTTAGAAAATTTGTGTTATTTTAATCTATTAATATAATAATTTGGTAATTCAACATAAAGTTAATTACGTGGAAATTAAGCATGATTTCTGTAACTGGCTTATTGGACAAGCTGTATCTAATAGGGTACAATTCAAAAAAAGCTTTATCTTTCTCTAATCCCTACGTTTAAGATGTTCTTTGGGAAATCCCTTTCTGATCCTTGGAAGACATCTCTGTGAGATCTTATACATTTATAGGTACTGTCAACGATTAGAGCAAATCCTTCATTGAGGGAAAGTGAAAAGAAAACAAAGACAAAAGTGTCTCTCTCAGTAATTAATAACTTCAGTCTTGAACACACTTATTTAAAATTTACATTGAGAACCAGGTAAATGCTTTTCCTTTCCCTTCATTTTGGGCCTGAACTGTGGCTCTGGAACCTCCAGGGGGAGAGGGAGTATAGTTTAGTTGTTCGCTCTCCTTCCACATCTTTCCTTCTATGGTCTTTCTTTTCCAGAGTCAAGATAGTGGGAGAGGAATTTCAGGTAGATGAGCAAAACTTGTATGCCCTAGTTCTACTGTCATTCTCACTTTTCTAACACTGGCGACAATCATGTCCTCCACTATGGCAGATCTGCAATCTATGTTTTTCTTTTCTTTTCTTTTCTTTTTTTTTTTTGGTGGGGACAATTGTGATGTCTTCAGAGACACTATACTATCATATAGTCACATAGAACTGCACAGGGCATGTAAGTGAGCTGTCTCTGCCACCATATACATGATAAATACACCTCCTTCCCCCAGTAACTATTTAGGGGAGTGGACCTTATGCTTTCTGCCTTATCAGCCCTCTTAAGGCACTATCTTGGTCTCTTGATCCATTTGGTCTACCATAAACCAGGCACTAGGGTCTAAGTTCATGTGCATTCCTTAACTTAGCAACCTTGGTCAAGCTCTTCTAAGAATAACCTTGCTGTAATCTCCTCAACTACATGTGTTGTTTCTATACATTACTACAACTTAGCACTCACCAAATGAGGGAAGCGAGGTCAACCTGGATGTTGAAGTAAACCCCAATGTTTTGTAACGGTCTCTCTTAGGGGAGGGGAGGGAGCAGTGGTTCCCTCTCCTGTGTGTGTGCACATGTAGCTGCAAGGACAGAAATGCCATAGTGTTTGTTATGAGTATGGCACGTCCTACTTCCATGGCTCTCTGCCACCATTCTTTTGAATTTCTGGCCTTGACTTGTAGGGGTTGAAAGTTAAAAACTAATGAGCATTACTGTTTGTTGTCTTATATTCAGTTATTATAATATGTGTGTGTCTGGTGATTCTTAATGGATTGTGGACTACGCATAATCTGTTGTTCTCAGTTTTGAGGTTTTAGCAATAATCTGAGATACATGGAAAGTTCCATTTGACAGCTTTTTATATTTTATATGATTTAGATACACATAAATGTTAAATTTACAATTTTGGTTAATAACTACTCCATGTTATACACATAATGTTCTGTCCAGGAAATCCTTAATTTTGACTTTCAATAAATAAAGATTTCCTGATCAAATTAGTTTGCAAATGCTATATACCGTAAGCCGCCTCTGGGGAATGAAAACTTCTAAGAAATATTATTAAAAAAAAAAACATATGGGTGGCACCTGTGGCTCAAAGGAGTAGGGCGCCAGCCCCATATGCCAAAGGTGGCGGGTTCAAAACCCAGCCCCGGCCAAAAACTCCAAAAAAAAAAAAAAAAAAACCCCCAAAAACATACTTATTTAATTTTGTCTAAGATTTTCCCAGAATTCTTTTATATTGCAGCATTTCCTCTACATAAATTACTATTATATCTTGTAGAACAACTATGTATGGAACACAATTTTGGAAATGTATTTTAAAATAACACCTATTAGTAATATAAAGTAATCTGAAATGCAATGTGATCATATCATGAGGAGAATGCACTACAGGTGAAAATCAATTATCAATTTGACAGGAATTGAATGATTCTCTAGGACTTATTCTCTTGTTACATCTCAAACAAACTTTTAACCTATAGAAAATCTATAAATTAACAAACTAAGATAATTAGTTATAATTTTATGATTAGTTATAATTTTCTTTTCTTTAGCTGAAAAGATTATATTTCAGTTTTGCCATCAGAATGAGTCAAGAAAGGGCCACTTTTAATGTATGTTTATTCTATAATTCCATGGCACATGAATAGATAAAGTGCAACATCAAGGAGGAAGATATTTATATTATATTTAACTGGGCTATAACCATACTTGCTGCTTGTCAAGCATGAGTACTGCTAGTTGAAGCCTGTGCTGAAGTTACTCAGTGTCGTGTTTAATGATACATTCAGTAGCAATCAATATTTTAGGCTTGGACTGTGTGACACAAATATTGCTCTTTAACCCAGAAAAAGGTGAACCAAATGAGTCATTTAATTTTCTAACAGTGATCACAGAAATGTTATATGGTGCTGTAACAATACAGAGTTGAAGAAGTAGAAAGAATACGTTTCTCTAGTAAGTGTAAATTATTAGCAGGCCATGAGACATAGTTTTAAAAACCGAAGAAGAGTATGGGACTTACTGTAAACTCTGGGAATACACAGAAATCCAGAATACACAGCATTCTTTTTTTAATAAAATAAAACTTTGCTTCATGTGATTTTCCAACTCAACTGTAATATATTAGCTATGAGACTATGCATTGGGGTATCAATTATTATTCTATGATTACTATCAATGATTGGAATTATAGATTATACAACCTTAAAACATTAAACTAAAGAAGATTTCCTATGACACAGACCCAAACATATTTTCTAATTGCTTGCATTCTTAAGAATTTATTTAGGGAGTCATTAGTAAATAGAAAAATTTAGGCCCTGTGCATGGCAGTCCTGGATTAAAATTTCTGCTCTGTGGCTTTGGACAAATGAATCACATGTTCCACTAAGTTCTCATTTTCTTACATGAAAATAGAAACCGACTATCTACAAAGATTCTTCTGAAGCATAAATTAAGCCAGCACATGGTAGTTAGTTCAACAAGGCTAGTAGCTTTTGAAATAAGAAAAGGATCCTGAAAATCAAATTTATCAAGGGATCCTTAGATGAACTTTCCACACCTGACCCCATCTTAGAATTGAGCACCTCAGACGGCAAACAGCTATTACTGTGTGTACTTTCGTCTCCAACAAGTAGCATGTAGTCAGCACATTTAGCATATTTTTAAATGTATAAATGGAAGTCATTTTCAGAATTAAGCAAAATGTTAATGCAAATAATATTTAAACATATTTTGCGTATTTTCATTATTATTTAAGAGTGAAGTATATTTAAATGAAACAAAATGGTCTTTGAGGAAGCATATTTTACTACAGTGTGAAATGAAAAAGTAAAAATATGTGTGTGTATATATATATATGTATGTTTATATACTTGTTTATACACATTAACTGTATTTCCTTCACTAAGGAAAATAATACTTTGTTCTGGTTACCTCTTTCCAGTACTAATCAATGCATTTTATTCTCATTACTATGAATCACAAATATCCACTAATAATGTTGACCATTGTATTAATTAATAAATGTGTATTGAGCTCATGCAATGACTTTACAATGTACATAGCACCAAACTAAACTTTTCCCAGAGGGCTTTTATTACAAACTAAACAGGCATACTAGACCAAAAAAAAAAAATAGAGAAAGAAGGTTAATGCATTCAGGGGAAGAGTGAGTGACATCAGGGCATATAGATCAATGCCTGACACTTAAGAGGAAAGTGAGATACTCTAAATTGCCTAATGCACCTTATCACCATTACTAAAAAAAGACCCATAACAAACACGAGAAATGAAGCATACATTTTGGTTGACCCAAAAGTCTCAAGTCAAGTAAGGACCCTGGATATATAAATCATTGAACAGTTAGTGAGGCAAAAACAAGGGTTGCCTTACCCTAGATGCTAACAAGTGCTGGTCTAGGGCAAGCAGTTCATAAAAAGCTTTTAGTGGAAGTGAAAAATCTTCTGTTTAGCAGCTTTTTATGATCCCAAGAAGATACGAGGGGATGGAAGAGGTTGGGTTTTAGCATGTCTACTATCTCTATGTGATCATTATTTTCACTTGTTTTTTTCAACTTGTGGAGCCCAAATCTTTCATACAAGATTTAGCCAAGTCTCTGTTGTATCTACATATCTCAGGTTATTATAAAATAACATTTTCTCATAATAAACTTAAAAAACACATAAATATCTAAATATGGATAAGTTTTAAAGGAATAAGAATAAAAATAATGTAGCTAATAAATCCTCAAAAATATTTAAGACGGGTAAGAAGTTACAGGAATGTGGTATATTTGCTTCCCCAATTTCCTCTGCATATATTCAGCCATAGAATTTGTTCTAATGTCATCTTGATTTTTTCCAATTTTATCCACTGTCATGAAATATGCGGCCATCATAGGTTACACTCAGCCTCTAAACCTTTCCAGATGAATAACTGGGATGGTAACTTCACCAATACTAAACCTCTGTTTTTGTCAGTGATCAATAATGCTTCCATCACAAGGTTGTTGCAAGAATTGAAGAATGCGAGATATTTCGGCCTCCTAACAGTGCTTAATGTACACTATGAAATCAAAATGTTAATTTTTAGAATATGTTTCATAATTACACAGAGTTATTTTTTTCATCTTTCCAGAAACATAAAACAATTTAAAGATCACAGTCACACCTCAGAGTAGATAGAGTTTACTGAGCAATTACTGGAGCAGTTTACATTTTTTTCACTACTAACCTAGATGTTACTGGATTCTTATAAAACTCAGTTCATAAAATTCAGAACATAATTCTAACATGTGTATTAATATTTGTTAAATTAATTTTAAAGTATTAGGGAACATGATCTATGAAAACTATTGAGTAGACTTGACTGAGCTGCGAACTTTGCAAGTAGAAAAACTAAGATATAGCACTGCCTTGTGCTTGAACATGTTGGATTTTATATCTGACTTATTTTTTATAAAAGTGAAAAAATATTAAATATATATAGGCATAGCTTTCATCAATTAATTTTGGAAATCTTCCAACTCACCAATCTCAAATCATTCTTAATCTAGTCATCCACATTACCCATCTCAGTAAGTTCATTTGTGAACTAAAGAGCAAGAAATCTAAAGCTATTTTATTGTATGAAAAGAGGACTTCTACTTGTCAGAAGATAAAAAGTGTAGGGTCAGTTTTTAACCACAAAAATAAGACATAGTTATTGGTAAAATTAACCAATTTTAAATTCTGATAGTCAATATTAACAGTACAAAGTTAGGCTGGGGACGGTGGCTCACGCCTGTAATCCTGGCACTCTCGGAGGCTGAGGCAGTTAGATTGCATAAACTCAGGAGTTCGAGACCAGCCTGAGCAAGAGCAAGACCCCATCTCTAAAAACTAGTCAGGTATAGTTGGTGGGTGACTGTAGTCCTAGCTACTTTGGAGGTTGAGAGAAAAGAATGAGTTGAGCTCAAAGGTTTGAGGTTGCTGTGAGCTATGACATCATGGTAACGAAGTAAGACTCTGTCTCAAAAAAAAAAAAAAAGAATATAAAGTTATATAGGTAAGCACCCATGAACATCAACTACAGCAGTAATTTCTTAACTACTTAAGAAAGACTCAAATATACTGAATTTTGGGAGTATGACAATATAGAAACAGGAAAATTACATTAAATGACAATTAAAAATAGGAGGATGACAATAAAGCTTTTTGTCACCTGTTTTTTGTTAATGTCCTACATTAAAGTAAGAATCAGTCATGTAGGAAGGTAACTAATACTTGTAATTTTATTTATCTAATTGTAATTTATCTAATTTTCAATGGATGCCCGATAATTATTAGCATCATTCTGCAAATTTACTTGATTGGTCTCAGGCAATTTGAGAACACAAATGATCTTATGTAATAAAATATATCAAAATTAAACTGGCCAAAATTGTCCTCTATTTGATTGATTGGAATACATAAGTACTCTTCCTCCTTGTGAACTAAAAATTCTTTCTCTATGGGATAATCCATGGAGAAGTTTGAGTTAAAAATTTCTGGAAAAATTTTATAAAATACTTGGCTTACTTTGTATCAGTCATTATAATGTGCACTTTATATGTAGTGATCCATTTAGTACTATTAATATCCTATTAAAATGGACTACTATTATTTTCTTTTATAAAAGAGAAACAGAGCTTTAGAGACTTCAAGTAATATAATGAGGGAAAACATGGTAGGTGATAGAGATAAAACTTGAACAAAGATTTATCCTCGCAATAATAGCTTTTAAAGACACTGAAAGTTAACAATTATTGAACATATCCAGTGTGGTAGGCCGCAGAATATGTGACACGTAACAGCAAGTATAATCCTCAAAGCTTATAAAGTGTGCATGCTGTAAGATGGAATTACCTTAGACTCTAGGCATGTAGAAATTAAATCTCTTCTGTGAAGTAGAAACATGTCATCATACTCTGTCTTTTCATATTCTGACCATAGAATCAATGAATGTAATAAATGGTTTTAATGATTTTATTTAATTTGAGATTACTTATTGTGTAGCAATAGTAATTTGAACAATATTTTTATTATATATTTTATTTATTATTTAATATATTTATTATATTTTATATATTTTATTATTTACTTACTTACTTATTTGACAGAGTCTTATTTTATTGCCCTAGGTAGACTGCCATGGGATCATAGCTCACAGCAACCTCAAACTCTTAGGCTCAAGTGATCCTCTTGCCTCAGCCTCTTGAGTAGCTGGGACTACAGGTGCCCACCACAACACATGGCTGTTTTTAGAGAGGGGAGCTCACTCTTGCTCAGTGTGGTCTTAAACTCCTGGGCTCAAGCAATCTTTGAGGCTCAAAGCATCTGCTTTGGCCTCCCAGAGTGCTAGGATTAGAGGTATGAGTGACCATGCCCAGGTGGAACAATGTTTTTAGTAATTTTGACAATAGCAATAATGCTCAGACACATCACTACTAGTGGACGGTATATAGGCTAGGAGGAGAATATTACTGAAAATAACTTGAAAATATAGTTTGGGATGTAATGTAGATTGCTATAGTTTGGACACTTGTCTCTTTCACACTACTTTGAAATTTCATCCTCAAAGCTTCAGGTGGGGCCTTATGGAAGGTGTTTGTATCACAGGGATGGATCTATCTTAAATAGATTATGTCATAGGGGAGTGTGAGTGAGTTTTTTTTCTATTATATTAGTTCCCAAAAGAGCTGGTTGTTAAAAAAAAGTGTCTGGCGCCTCTCCCCTCTCTCTCACCTCTGTGCTCACTGTGTGATCTCTACACTTACAGGCTCCTCTCTGCTTTCCACCTTAAGTGGGGTCAGCCTGATGCTCTCAGCAGATGCTGAGCGGATACCCAACACCATGATTCTTACACAGCCTGTAGAACCAAAAGCCAAAAAACTTCTTTTCTTTGTAAATTACCCAGCCATAGGTATTTGTATTCCTTCACAACAATACAATATGAACTAATGTATGGCATACAAAAATATACCTGGCACTGATTCACATTTCATTGACTGACCTTATGAATGAATTTATGGTACAAAGGCAAAACTACCCAAATCTGTACTGCCCTATATGATTGCCACTAGCCACATGTGGCTATTGGTCAAAATGAGATGTGCTGTAAAATACACTCAAAAGTTTGAAGACTTAGGGTAATAAAGTATCTTAAAATATATCATTAATAATTTTACATTGATTAACCATCAAAATAATATCTTAAGTATCTCAGTACTTTCTATATTGATTCCATGATGAAATAATATTTTGGACAGTGGATTAGATAAAATACATTATAGAGATTAATTTCACCTGCTTCTTTTTGCTTATGTTTGTTTCCTAGAGAATTTTACATTTTTAAATCTGCGGCTCACGTCCGTGGTTCACATTGTTTGTTTATTGTGCAGAGCCACTGTTCTATTTTAGAAGATACTAGACACTGGTGAAAGAAAACAGAAGAACAGACTCTTATTAACGATTCTCATTTTGCCACAATTTTCTCAAACGCTGAGAAGTGAGAAGACTGATTTTAGTTTATCCAGTGATTTCTATTACCCAAGAAACTAAGTATGATTTAATTGCCTATCATTCCAAAATGGGAGGGAAAAGGAGACATACAGTAAAGTTGGGGTAATCTCACATCAGATGTTGAATTTGCTTAAACTAAGGATGTTTTATTTACTATATTTCATTATACTATTAAAATTTTGGTTTAGATTTCCTTTAGTTTCACATAAAATATCACGAATCAAAACTTAAATATTTTCTTAGTTTTCTAATTAACTTTAAATATATTCATTCTACTCTCTGGCCCCTTATCAATATAATTTATTTATATTTTGCTAAATTTTCATAGCTCTTAAGGTACAGACTGAAGTTGTAAAAATGCAGTAAGTACAATGATCTTTAAACCAGATCTCAACACCTTAGGAACTGTTAAAAAAAAGAGAATTCACACTAACTTTTTGAAAATAAAGGATGAGATTAAAAGTTATTATTTCAGTAAAATAGTGCTAGTTTTTCCTTGAAATATTGGGATAATTTGACAAACTTAAATGTGTACGCATTTTAGGCTTTTTAGCCCTGATCAAATCCCATGCAAGCTCTTAGCACAGCCTGACTTCCTTTTCTGCCAGCTAACACAGTGTTCTCTTTACCGCCCGCCACTCGTCTGTCACTCTTAATTCCAGACTTCACTCTACCTGCCAGGCTGCTACAGAACTGCCACCAGTTTCATCTTAAAAGCCTGACATTTAGCCTTTCCTGCTCAGCTTCAGTCAATCAACTATTTGAACTTTGTGAATGTACCTTGCAAAATAGGTGGAGAGTGTCAGCCTGACTAAAAACTGTGAGATTGACTGTTCCCTTCCCTCGAGGGAGTGTGTAATTATGCCAAATGCAACTGTTGGCCTGCTTGTCTGATGGCATTTCCATCACGCGTTCTCCTCTGAAAGACCTGAAAACTGTCAGATAAAAGCTGTGTGAAGCAGGTGGTGTCACCTCTGGAAAAACACCTGTCAGCTTCTATGTATAGTCAAAAGTTCAGTGAAGAAGGCAGTGGAGGTGGTGTAACTACAATGAGAGAAACGGGTACTCTAGGCAAGAAAGCGGATTGGCCAGGAGTTTTACCAACACACAGCTCTCTTCACGCTCTGGGATAGTCCAAAGGTCTGTATAAGATTTAAAGCAGCTGTTACAAATTCAAATGCCCTCATGAGTCAGGTAAGTAAGATATATTTCTGGAGAGACCAGTTATCACATTATTACTATTTTAATACTATTACAATTATTGAGAACTTACTATAGGACAGGATTTGTCTCAAGTGATAGATAGATCTAGACCTTCATTTAACTTTTACAAGAATGCTGTCAGATAGATACTCTGATTTCTTTACTTTATAGATAAGTATACTGAAGCGCAGAGTAATGTGCCCAAACACACAGTGTGAGATTCAAATTCAAGTGCTATAACACTAGAGATGTGTTTTTCAACATTTTTGTTTTGTTGTTATTTATTTATTTACTTATCGTTTGGGAGTCACTGAGAGGACAAAGATTTAGCTTCCACTGATTGCATTTGTTAGGTAACTTCCTTCTTCTAATTGTGTCCTGCTCCCAAGGGGTGTGTCATACACTGTGACTCCCTCTTTCCCCTCTCTCCTCTCTGCTCCCTCCTCCCTCATTATCTCAAGGCACATTTGAAGCAACAGATAAACTTCCATGGCACACTTAAATTAGGTTGATTTAAAAAAAGGGCAAAAAAAGAGAATATACTTACTGTGCTTTGAACTTCTTTTGAAAATAGTATCTTTACTATTAATAGTATCTAATACTGTTAATTAAATAGCAATTTAATTAATCATCTTTAAAATTTTTCACAGCACACCTAAGATCCTCTCACAGCACACTGATTAGAAACCACTGTACTAGAGCTTGTGCTCTTAACCTCAAGCCGCATTGCTGCAGGGACCAGTGCTGTCTGAGTCAAGCTCAAGAGCAACTGTATTGCCTGAAGGCATACAATTCTGGGCGCAAAAGAAAAATGCATTTGCCATCCCAATTTAGCCAGTGATTTGTCTACGAAGTCAAAGTTCATATTAGTTTTCCAAATTTTAGCCATGTATTATCATGCTGTCTGAAATTAAATATAGACATTTAACTGTAAAACTCAATTTTATTTACAAAAACAAAAATCTCTACTTTAAAAAGCCTTTTCTACATCTACAACTTCTTCACAGTATTGTTTAATGCTTAAGTTCACACCTATTCTGTTTATACACGTGTATCTAGGATAGAGAAAAATAAAGAACATAAAAGTTTCACATCATACATAAATGGAAAATTTTCACTTTCACTATAAAAAAATACAGTTTTAGTGTGTGTTGTTTTTAAACTATCAAGTAAATGATTGAAGAAAAATATTCTAATTATTCCTTATGCTAGAAATAATATTCCTATGATTAGAATATTCTAATTATTCCTTATGATTCCTTTATGATCAAATATATATTTTTTATGATAAATTAATTTTTGGCCAAATATATGATGGTTTCTTTTTCAATATTAACTATGGGATTTACTATTTTTTTTTTTTTAATTAAATGGTAACTGTGTACGGGATTTACTATTATAAAGTATTCTTTTTGTGTTACAATTAGGAAGGATGTGATCCTTTCGCATTCAAAACTCTCATTTCTAAAACTGTAGTGTGATCAAAGCTGGAGCTGCCCTCTTATCACTGGCTGTCTCAGAACCAGTCATTAGACACAGATCAATGAAACACTTTTTTTTAAATTTTTGACTACAGATTCTTGGATATACCAAGTAGAGGGAATTCTCTCCCATTACCTTAGCCAGGTTAATGAAAGAAGGGGCTTCGTGTCTGAATCTGTCATGGCAGCACTTCTCATTGATAATCCTGTGTATGGAGCATGAGTTTTTGCTGTGTCAGCAAGATCAGCCCCCCAAGAATGATACTTTATTGACAGAGTGTCCACCTCAATCTCGTGAGGAAGAACACTTTCCACGCTGCACTAGACAATTATTGACAAGCCATGATACTTAAAAATGTAAAGTAAATGATTTCATTAAAAAATGAATTCTCAAAGTAAACACCAAACAGTGGCTCTTTCAGAATTCTATGAAAGAAGTGAGTCTTTCAAATTATCTTTAATTCTGTTTTAAGGCATTTTTAAAATAAGCTTTCACTATTTCAAATAAAAAAATATAGGCTTCAAATGTATTCTATGTTTATGTTAGATTATAAACAAGCAACAAATACACATTTAGTTATGACTTATATATAAATAATAGATATACACGATGTTTAAATGGAAACCCCTTTGCTTACCACTGAAATAAATAAAAAGACTTAATTTCTTTTACATAATAAAAATGTAATGCTATAATTATAAGCTATAGTTATTTATTTTCTTTTTAATTCACAAATCTGCGGTTAAAGGTTTCTGTATCATCAAGGGAGTGAAATGAAGCAAAACCTTACGTTATTGTGATGCTGTGTGAAAACAGCCAGAACTTTCTATGTTACAGGGACTCTTATGTGCCACATAAACAATTATTGCTTAATCATGGATAAAAATATTATGACAATTCCTAATTAAGTTCTAGTCTGGTGCCATAGGAATGGAGATATACTCAAATATTTGGCTCTGTTGATCATTAGAAGTATGCAAATTGAAACATTACTTCCACTTTTAGTTATGAGTTACTAAAATCACCTTACCCTGTTGTCATAAATAATTATAAACCTGAAATATGTGTGTGTGTATACATATACATATATATATATATATATATATATATATGTTTAGACAGTGGATAGTAGCACCACAGGGTTAAGAACACAGAGAGAAAGGAAAAATGCGAAGTGAGTCCTATGCTTACTGTGGTAATAATCCCCATTTTCTGCCAGGAGGACTTTTCCTTCTTTCTATCACAGTGCAAAGAAAGTGTGAAGGAAGAGGGGCAGAGATAATTAGAGACAATAGGCTTTCTGAATTGAGGAGATAAAGAAAAGCATTTGGAAAAATTGAGGCACTTAGAATGCCTAGGGTGAAGTATTAGGTAAAAGGGAGCAATGTGGAGAAAGAGATTGAGAAATCTATACTGGAGTCTCCCTAAGACTGTGGCTGAAATAGTGAGCCGTGCATATGCATTGAAAACCTGAGCCATAGAACCTCTATGAAACTGTTTAAGGAAACTCAAACATCCCAGAATTCACAAAGGCTGGAGACACAAGTTCTGGTCAAATAAATTGGAGAGTCCTTTCTCAACAACCAGGGCATTAAGGGAAGGGTTTAGAAGGGTCACACTGTAATAGCAAGGCAAAAGTGGGTGCTCTTGAGAAAGTTTGAAAATGTGCCTCAAAAGAAACAAGCTAACCAACAGAGAAATTAGTTGTTTGTCAGATTAAAGTATAATATGCTTTAAAGAAAAATAACCAAACCCAAAATGCCACAATAATATCAACATAAATTGATAAGGTCAGGTTTTCTTTTTCTTTTTTTCTTTCTTTTCTTTTCTTTTTATTTTACAGTTTTTGGCCAGGGCTGGGTTTGAACCCACCACCTCCAATATATGAGGCTGGCACCCCACTCCTTTGAGCCACAGGCACCACCCAATAAGGTCAAATTTTCAAATGAAACTTAGTAGACATATGAAGAATCTAGAAATTGTAATAGATAGAAAAATCAGCAGAGAAAGAGACGGGAATGGCAGAGCAGGTGAAGCTATTATAAGCAGGTTTAATATTTTTAAGAAACATGAAAACAATGAAGAGAGAAATTAAAAGTATACAAATGAATCAAACTGAACTTCTGTGGATGAAGAACAATTTCAGAAATAAAGAATTCAATGGATGAGAGTTTATAGCTGATTTGAAACGACCCCAAAAAGATCAGTGAAGACACAGCAATAGCAAATATCTATACTGTAGAAGGAAGAGAATAAATGGGAAGAAATGACAAGAACTCCAGCAACCAGTTAAAAAATATCAGTGATGTTAGACTTGGAGTTCATGACTTAGATACATGATTTTGAGTTCAAGAAGGAGAAAAGCAAAAAATATATTTGGAAAATATTCCAAGTTTCATGAAACTAATACAGTTACTGATTCAAGACCTGTCAAAAATCCTAAACTGGATAAACCTACAGGAAACCATCCCAAAGCATATACTGATCAAATTGTTGAAAAACCAGTGAAAAAGAGAAATTTTAAGAGTAGACAGAGGACAAAAGACCCATTGTGTACACAGGAGCAAAGATTATCATAGTCTTTTCTTCACAAGTTAGTCAAAATCAAGGAAATGCCATTTTGAAAGAGTTGATAAAATAACCATCAAGCTAAAATTCTATATCCAGCAAAATTATCCTTAAAAGGATGACAAAGTATTCATACAGAAAAGATTTTGAGAGAAGGTCTAAAATATCTGCATAGTGTTTTTCAGATGGGAAAAGAAGGATCCCAGAAGGAAACTTGGATCTCCATAAAAGAATGAAAAACACTAGAAATGGTAAATACGTGGATAAATATAATTTTTTAATTTATGGAAAAAACAAATGACAATTTAAAGCAAAAATAATACAAATGTATACTTTACATTCATAATAAGATGTAAAGTATAATATGAAAAATATTAGAAATAAGATCATAGAATTTTAGAGAAGTATATTAAGGTTCTTATATTATATACAAAGTGAAATAATAGGATTTTAATATATACCACAGTAATATAAAGTTACTAATTTTAAACTATAAACTAATCATTAGAAATGGCAAAGAGGGAAAGGTGGGAGGAGGGAGGTTGATTGGTAGAATCTCACCTAATGTGCACAATGAGGATGTTCAGCACTCCCACCCCCAAGGTCAAGGGCTCAACTACAACTTGAACTTTACCTTAGAATTGAAAAGAATGTAACCTAAACATTTGTACCCTCATATTAATCTGAAATAAAAAAAATGAAGCAAAGAAATATCGCTGAAACTCTATATTAGAGATAAAATGAGATTCCATGAATTAATTGAGAGGAATATTGGAAAAAATGAAAATGAACAAAGTGGAAAACTGGAAACAGATAACAAGACAATAAATTTAAACATAGACATATTGATAATTACATTAAATTATTAACTAAAAGGCAGATTTTAAGATATTTTCTCATGTCATTGCAAAATTTTCCACTTTTTTTTGTACCTTAACTTATTTTGAAGTCCATAAATATCAGAATTTCCCTCTAAATCCATATCTGAATCAACTGATCAGAAGATTCTATCTGTTACTGTAAGTAGACATGGAAAGTAGTGAGATATGGAATGAGTTTAAATGGTGGGACAGATGATTCAGTCCTAATTTTGCCAATATCTGTGAATTCAATACAGAACCAAAATGGTGTCTGTGAGTGTGTCTTGAGAAACTGGCTGACACAATTGTGGGAGTTGGCATATCTATAATCTGTAGAGCAGGTTGCCAGGCTGGAAACTCAGGGAAAAGTTGATGTTGTAGTACCTGTATGTGTATTAAGTCCACAGTTTGTGGGCAGGTTGGTAGACCAGAAACTCAAGTAGGATTTCTGAGTTACAGTCTTGGGGCAGAATTCCTTCTTCTCCAGGAAACCTTGGCTGTTTCTCTTAATGATTTCAATAAATTGGTAAGGTTCACCAATAATATTGAAGGCAATACTATTTACTATCCCAAGGATTATTGGTATTAAATACACCTATAAATATCTTCATGGTACCATGAGGACTATTGTTGAACAAAGCATCTGGGCATTTGCAAAGTTGACATCATAACCAAAAAATCTTAGATCACATTTATGAGCCTGATCATCTTCACTTTTATGCTTTTTGTTTGAAAATATCCTCCCTTCTTATTTAATCCCCAAACCATCTTACTTTTAGGTATTTGTGAAACTCCCCTCTTTCTGACAAGTCCATTTGATACTTATTTTTTTCCTTAGAAGTCTTCTAAATACACATGCATTTGATGTTGATTTTCTTCTGCTTATTAGTATAAACTTATTTTTGCTTGTGTGTATGACTTCAATGTAATTAATTTGTTGGTGAACTGATCCAGGGAAAGACCATATCATCAATCTTTTTTTAATCTCTCTGTGAAGCCTAACTTACTATAAAAGAAATTGTTGAGGTTCGTTCCCCCATAATGTTAAAAGAGTTAATTTAATGGAAAGATTAAAAAGCAAGCCAGGTTGTGACTTGGTATTAATATTCTGTTTTAAGAAACCCTCATTATTCTCAAAATGAAGTTTAAAAATATCTTGCTTTGTAGCAAATAATATAAGGAAGAAGTTAAGAAAAATACTACACGGTTTGAAAACACTATGCAAACTAATTCAAAAGAGGTTATTTTTGCTTTATAAACAGAAAAAATATTTATAAATTTTATCTTAAAGAAGTTTTACTATGTTTAGATTAGAATGTTCCTAAAAAAGATTATGTGTTAAGTGCTGGGCCTGGTCTTCCTCAAAAGTCTTGCCTTATGCCTTTGGTACTGACATAATTATTATTATTTTTTATGGTTTTTTAAATTAAATGATAGCTGTATACATTAATGCAATCATGGATACAGTGTGGTGTTTTCATATACAATTTGAAATGTTTTCATCAAACTGGTTAACATAGCCTTTATGTCATTTTCTTAGTTATTGTGTTAAGATGTTTCTATTCTACTCTTAGAAAGATTCACTTGTACCCTTATAAGATAAACCATAGAAGTGATCCCTCCATTCACCCTCCCTCTACCCATCCCCCCTTCCTGTACTGACATAATTATTAAAGAGAGCCCTTGTTTACCCTTAAAAGAGGCGCGCTTTAGAGGTTATATGGTACAGTCCCTTTGAATGGGTTATTAATAATGCTGTTATTTTTGCCATAAATACTGGTTTATGACAGTAGGTAAAGTTGGAAGCATCAGAATCTGTTAGTGTTCCTGTTAAAAATATAGTTATATGATACCAAATCAGAGAAAGACAAGAAAAATACATATCAATATCGTTTATGAAATGATGATATTGAATACTAGCAAACTGATTTCAGAAGCATATTTAAAAGGTTTATATACTATGACCAAGAAAACTTGTTTCAGGAATGCAAGGATGGTTCACTACAGAAAAATTGTTCAATGTAATGCAGCACATTAACAGAACAAAGGGGAAAAAACACGTGACATCTTAGATTTCTGATGTAGGAAAAGCATTTGACAAAAATTAGCACCATTTCATGAAAAAGAAAAAAAAAACACTGAAAAAACTAGGTATGGAAGAAATAGACCTCAAAATATAAAAGCTATCTATTAAAACCCATGGTAAATATCAAATTCAATGATGAAAGCTTAAAAAATTTTTCCTATAAGGCCAAAGCAAAAATGCATGCTGTTACCACTTCTATTCAACATAGTAAGTTTATACCACAGCAATTATGCCAAATTTTTTTAATGAAAAATGAAAAGAAAAGAAAAAATTAATATGAAAAAAATAAGTAAAAGCATCAATTTTTAAAGATAATATGATGTTATATGTAGAACCCCCTGAAAATTCTACAAAAAAGTTATTAGAGCTAATGAACGATTCAACACGGTAGTAAGTATAAATTTAACCTGTAAAAATTATTTGCATTTCTATACAAAGACAAAAATAATTTTACAATAAAATAATAAAAACAATTCCATTTACAATAGTATCAAAAGGAATAAAAATTTAGGATTTATCTTAATCAAGGACATTTTCTACAATGAAATCTACAGAACATTGTTGAAAGAAATCAAAGAAGACGTAAAGAAATGAAAACACATCCAATATTCATAGGTTGGGAGTCTTAGTACTGTTATGGAGCATAATGATAGACATATAAAGCAATGGAATAGAATAATTAACACAGAAATAAACCCTTACACATATCAAATGATTTTTGATAGGGTTATATTTCCAACAAATGATTCTAGGAAAACTGGATACCCAAATGCAAAAGAATGAAGCTGGACCTGTACTTAACACCATATATAAAAATTAACTGAAAATGGACCAAAGACCTAAATGTAACACATCAAACTATAAAACTCTTAAAAGAAAACACAGGGCAAAATTTGTTCAACAAAACGTAATATTAACAGAGTAAAAAGACAACTCTCAGAATGGGAGAAAATACAAATATTATACATGGTATCTGATAAGAAATTGATACTTAGAATATATAGAGACTCCTAAAGCCCAATAACAGCAAAATAAACAGCCCTAGTGAAAGATAAATAAGATAGACAAATAACCATTAAGCACATGAAAAGATGGTGAATGTAAATTAAATCCACAATGTGATTTCATGTTACACCTGCTAAAATCTCTATTATCAGCAAACTGAAAGATAATGAGTTTCGGTGAGGGGGAGAAAGAGAACTTTTGCACACTGTTGGTGGAAATATAAATTGGTGTAATCATTATGAAATACAGTATAGAGGTCTCTTAAAAAATTAAAAATACAACTACCAGATGATCCAAGAATCCCACTGATGAATATATATACAAAGAAAATGAAATTAGTATGTCATAAAGATGGCTTTATTTCCATGTTCATTGCAACATTATTTACAAGAACTAAGATACAGAAGTAACATAAGTGCCTGTCAATGGTGAAATGTGGTGTATACATACACATACATATATATACATATATACACACACAATTGAATATTGTTCAGCCTTAAAAGAAAGGAAATTCTTTCTTAAAAAGAAGGAAATACTGGCTCTGAGCCTATAGCATAGTGGTTACAGTGTCAACCACATACACTAAGTGGGTTCAAATGTGGCCTGGGTCAGCTAAACAACAATGACAACTGCAACAAAAAATAGCTGGGCATTGTGGCAGGCACTTGCAGTTCCAGCTACATGGGAGGCTGAGGCAAGAGAATTGCTTAAGCCCAAGAGTTTGAGGTTGCTGTGAGCTGTGACATCTTAGCACTCTACTAAGGGCTACATGGGGAGACTCTGTCTCAAAAAAAAAAGGAAAAAAAAAAGGACATACTGACGTATGCTGCAGCTGGATAAGCATTGATAACATTATGCCCAATAATATAAGCCAGTCACAAAAAGACAACTACTATGTGATTTCCCTCATATGAGATATTTAAAACAGTCAAATCATAAAGAAAGAAAGTTGAACGGTGTTTCTAGAAGTTTGGGGAAGGCAGAATGGGGAGTTATTGTTTAATAGGCATACAGTTTCAATTTTATAATATGAAAGAGTTCTGAAGTTGGATGGTGGCGTAGTTGCAAAATATTATGAATGTATCATTATTAATACCACTAAATTATACATTTATACATGGTCAAGATGGCAAATTTTTAGTGATGTATAGTTTACAACAACAAACATATTGTAAAAAATGCAGCCATCTCATCCCATCTCATTGAATCTGGGGCAAAACTCGGGTTCTTATACATTTAACAAATTATCTGTTACATGCTGAATTCTGAGAACTCCTAATCTTAGACTGCAATGAGCTTTCGGTTTTTACACCTATAGCATACAACAATTGAAACTTTTGGTGCAAGGATGACATAGTTTACTCTGATAGGCCTTTTGAAGGATTCTTGTGGCCTCTTTCTTATTCTTAATGTCAGGTTTTGTGGTTTTCTTTTGAAGTTTTTGCCTGGGGCTGGGTTTGAACCCGCCACCTCTGGCTTTTGGGGCCGTTGCCTTACTCCTTTGAGCCACAGCCGCCACTCTAATGTTAGGTTTTTGTGTAAGAAATGTCCTATTGTCTGAAGTACTAAATTTGACAGTTGATATCTCTGACATTTCACTTGGACCCTTCTTGTTTTTGTTTTTATATTGTGAAGGTACATCCTCTTTCTTTCAAATGGATGCTTTGGCTTGTGATTATCTTCCAAAGACATTCTTTTTTGTCAAGAGCCATTGTTGTGAAGCCATGATAATTCAAAAATTCATCTTATTTTTGAATATGTGTTCTATCAGGGAACCAATGCAGGAAAGGCAGCTAGAAATATCAATGAAGTGTTGATAGTTAATAGTCAATCTCAACTATTCTCTGATTTGGATTTGGTTAAAGAATGCACAGGGCATTGATGGCTTGAGTTCCATTCTGGTGATTTTAATCTTAAAAATAAGCCACACGAGCTATCTGAGACAAACCAAGGTGGATAATTCTTAGCTGAAAGCTGCCATGGAACTGAATCCATCTCAACCTATGTGTGAATTAGCGACCATCTGGAGCAAATCAGATAGATGGGTTCTACATGAATTGATGGAGCATCAGAAGAGAAGTCAAGTTGAAGCTTGCCCTTCTTTGCTGCCACAAAGAGCTTGGATAGGTTGGCAGAGAAATTTAAAGGTGACCTATTTCTACAGCATATTGTTATGTGTGATGAAAAATTGATTCCTTTTGATAATTGCAACCATTTAGCACAATGGTTGGATAAAGATGAAAAGTCCAAACACAGTCTGAAACCAAATATTCATCTGAAGAAAGTAATGGTGACTGCTTATGGTCCAGTGCTGGCATTACCCACAACTATTTGTAGCGGATGTCTACTGCAACCAGCTGGATGACATCATGATGATGTTTGCTATTAAGCAGACAAGACTGGTCGATGGAGACAGGCTAATCATCTTGTAAGACAACGCTGTTGCACAAAAAACACGGTTCAAATTGTAGAAGCTGGACAGAAACTCTCTGTCATTCACCAGCTCCTATGTCAGCTGGCTACCACTACTTCCAGGTTTTGGACCGCTTCTTGCAAGGAAAAATATTCAATTCTCAAAAAGCTGTGGAAAACACCTACTGAAATTTCATCACCACTCACTTTCTGGGCTTCTTCCCTGCCAGCATACACAAGCTTCTATTAAGACAGCAAAAATGTTTCCATAGTTTGAGTATATACTTTGATCAATTGTATTGCTTCTGGTTTGAGATATAATCAACTAAACTTTTTTTTTTTTTTTTTTTTTTGAGACAGAGCCTCAAGCTGTCCCCCTGGGTAGAGTGCCGTGGCATTACAGCTCACAGCAACCTCCAACTCCCGGGCTCAAGTGAGTCTCCTGCCTCAGCCTCCCAAGTAGCTGGGACCACAGGCGCCCGCCACAACGCCCGGCTATTTTTTGGTTGCAGCCATCATTGTTTGGCGGGTCCGGGCTGGGGATTCGAACCCGCCACCTTAGGTGTACGTGGCTGGCGCCTTAGCCGGTTGAGCTATAGGTGCCGAGCCAATCAACTAAACTTCTTAATAGAAATTGGACAATACCTATTTAATGATCTATACAGTATTAACCCCTAATTAGAAACTAACTGGGAAATAGACCTCCCAGTGCTACGGAAATTATGAGGAAGAATGAAAATTATTCAAAAAAGAGATTCTGTTCATATTCAATATAAATGAGTAATGGGAAGTAGTTGTTCTAGGAGGTGGGATAGGTTGGCAGAGAAATTTTAAAAGAAACTGCAAATGCAAAATTTACATTCATATTCATGAGTATATTCACTTTGCAAAATCGAATATAATCATAGACTCAAGAGTATGTTATTTGTATAAGACAGTATAACTTCTTAATTTTACAGAGTTGAGAAAATTGGAGCCAAGTGAGTTTTAATAATTCAAATATCTTACAAGTAATTACTGGTTTTAGAAATACTAGATTTTTATTGCTTGGCTCTTATTTCAGTTTTTTAGAAAATATTATATTACCAAT
This sequence comes from Otolemur garnettii, assembly GCF_000181295.1. NCBI lineage: Eukaryota > Metazoa > Chordata > Mammalia > Primates > Galagidae > Otolemur > Otolemur garnettii. The sequence goes on from NW_003852399.1 coordinate 40,273,726, forward strand.
TAAATTTTGGATTATGTACTCGTAAGATCAGCTGTCTGGTTCTATTCTTTTGTTAACTTGGATAACTGAACCTAAAGATCTCGAATGTGATGTCTTGTTTAGTTATATCATTTTTGAACACGCATCCGGAGAGTCCTTTACAGTTGTAGTAAATGAATAAAATGCTTAAAGAAATCAGGGGTCTGCTGTTAAATAACAAGTATAATGTGAACTAGACAGAAAATAAGTGGTTCTAGCAAGAAGAAAAACGATATCCTTGGCTGTGCCATAGCTCACTAAGATCATTAGCCACTCTGCATTTAATTCCTAATTTAGCACATATCTCCCTGTTTTGATTATTTGGCTTTTCATGGTCTCTATCTCAGCTCCATCCACTTTTTCAAAGAATGAATTCATTTGAATATTTGCTACATGTTTTTTTCCAGTTTAACAGAATGCTATTAGGATAGAGCTTAAAAATTCTTGTGCTGCAGAAGAACTTTCTCTTAAAAAGGCAAGGAGGAAAGGGTATAACATGAGAGAGAAAGCACGAAATGTTCTATGCAATTTAAGACCATCATTCTTCCTTCTAATGACATCCAAATGGCCTGCAGTCTAATGGCCCCTGTGAAAAAACACACACCATAATACTTCCATTATCAATGGATTCTAGTAGCCAAATGACTGAACTTTTGTCTGACCTAATTCAAATGAATTGGTTTTGTGTTCAATGTACTAAGGCAAAAGGCAATTAATCCTTTTCATCTTTGGTTACTAGAGGGAGAGATGGATAAGGAAAAGAAAGAAATTAACAATTTTGTGCTGTCTTACTGGTTTTGTATACATGATTTTACTTAATCTCAACTATCCTCTGATTGTGTATTCCCCACATTTAATAGATAAGGCAGTTGAGAGAGCTAAGAGAAGTTATATACATTATTCAAGGCTCACAGTGTCAGTAAATGTTAAAAATTGAACATAAATTAACGTGATGCTAAATCCCTCTTCAGTCGGCACTTTATGTTCATGCATTAGTTGTACAAATATTTATTGTTTTATTGTTGCTAGTTTCTTTTTCTGGAAGTTATTGGAAATTCTAAAAACTACTAATCTTAGTGTTTAATGTTGTTTTCAAGATTAATTCTAGAACGGACTATCATTAAACAGATTTTTTTTCAACCTCAGTAGTGCCACGTAACGCATAATGCCTTCAAAGTGTATAAAATGTTTTTCATACACAATGTAATCGTATTTAATTATAGTCATTCTCTTTAGAAAGTAGCCTGAATATAGTAAGACCAAATGATACCAAAATAAATATTTCTTGTTTTGATGCTAGAAATGACAGCTATGTTGAACGTAAGAATTGAAAATGTTTATTTTACTATAATATTTCATAATTTTTTCTGTGTCAGCTACATAGACAACATTGGAGAAATGTAACTACACAAATATACAGTTTTTTAAATGTGTAAGTTGTTAAACTTTGGCACTCAAATAGTATTAGCTAATCTATTTTATCACCTCTACACATGTAATTTAAATAGTCCTAGAGCCAGGCGTCCTCAAACTACAGCCTGTGGGCCATATGTGGCCCGCCAAGGAAATTTATCCGTCCTGCTGGGTGTTTTTTGCCACCGCTGCCTGTCCTGCTTAGCAGCCAACTCATCCTGGGGCCCGCAGTCCAGCCCTCCAACGGTCTGAGGGACAGTGAACTAGACCCCTGTTTAAAAAGTTTGAGGACCCCGCTAGACTCTAGTCTGAGAGAAGCTTCTAATATAATGTAAAGTAGAATTAAAACATTTAAAACAATATTGTAAAGGAAAAGGATGAAACGCAACTAACAAAATTAATGTCAGCTCTGATAAACATAAAGCCTTGATTTTACATTATGATAAATGAGTTGCATGAATGTAGCACGAAAAGTCACTTCTCTGTGTGATATTTTATACAAACATCATTTTAATATTTTTGCTGATTGAGCAGTCATTACAATGCAAAATAAAAACCTTCTAAGTAAGGCAATTAAACCTGGGTTTCATTAATATAAATATGATAAAGTGTAGCTTGAGAGATGAGGCCTTAGGAAAACTTTCCTTTCTAGCATTCAGACAATAACTGAAAAAGTCTTTAGGTATGTAAACTCTCTACTGTTTGAAAGTGACAATTCCAGGAGGAACGCAAGTAAGGACAGGAAGGAAGATGGTAAAAGATCTAGAAACCATGAATGGAAAGAATGTGGATGGGATTGTGGCAGAGAGAAAAAATAGACGTTCATAGAAGAATTATGACAATTTTAAATACCCAAATAAGTATCATGTAGATTGAGTGTTATTAGGTTTCTCTAAAGCGGGTACATGGGAAAACAGGTTAACATTACAAAAACACAGATTTAGTTTGGTCCAGGATACATTTTGCAATAAGAATAGTTATTCTTGAAAGTGTTTAAGAGAAGCCAGTTTCTCATACGTGACAGCTATATGGGAGTGTTTCTGCACTGGGTATAAGATTGGGCTCGGGATACTTAATAGATTCTTGCTTTCTAAGATTCACTATTTACATCAGGAGATGAAAGAGAAAAGCAGAACAATTTAACTTTTGTTTTTGTACTATTTTTTCATTAATTATGATGTTGAGGCTGTAATTGCTAGAACAAGCATGGTTAGAAGAATTCAATCTAAAAGAGCTAAAACTATTATAAGATAATGTCCAGTCATTTGAAAGGAGGTTCTGTGATGACATTGTTTCTTTTTGTATTGTGTCTGCATATGTCTTAAATTCCCTATGGGAAATTCTCGAATACATTTTTCAATAAATGTAAAAAATGTATATAAGTGTAAAAATCTAGAAACTTCAGAAATCATACTGAGATCTTTTTATATTGTTAAAATGATGCTGCTAAAATACAAAACTAAAAAACAAAGCAATTACATTTTTCAAAATCCATAATGAAGTATGAATTTTAAATATGCGTAGAATCGTGTAAGTAAATCAAGCAACAAAATCATAATATCATAAGTCTTAAAAAGAAATAAGAAGGAGACATCTCTTTAAAATGTTATCTTTTGCCACAGTTTAAGAAAAAGGTTTATTTCTAGTGCAGCAATTTCTTGCACATAAAAACAACAAAGAAAAGATCTAGGTCCACTGTGCCATATTGACTGCTGGGAATTAAAAAGAAAAAAAAATTACCCAATTTAATCAGTTTGCTTTGTTTACACTAAAGGCTATAAATCTGCCCCAAACTACTGTTTCTTCCAAGATAAAGCACAGAGTTTTCCCTTAGGTTCCCTTGAAATATAAAGTTACATTTCTGCACAAAATTTTTCTAAGAAGTCAGATTAAACAGAAAAAGAGTACACTTCTCCATTTGCTGAATCACTATTTAAACCTGGGATATAAAATTAAAGAACACATAATTACATTAGCCACATGTAACTATTTTCCATTTCTAATCTCAATTTCCATCAGATATACCTGCATTTCATATTTTTAAAGGACTAGAGTTTGCTAATAATGGCATTGGTCTGCTGGGTAAAATTGCTGTGATAATTGTGGGAACTGTGGAGTGTGGAATGACTTCTGTTATTTATCAACCAGGCCCCATCTCTATCCTCAAGCCCTCGCGTGCAGCTGTGCTATCTGTGGTAAATCTTGTGCATAAATACTCGATACAGTCATCATTTCTGGGTTTTCTTCAATAAAGAAATCTTTGCTTTCTCCTCTTTTTGAAGAAATACATCTCTTGGAGGAGATTAGAGCCAGGATTTAGGTCAGGACCCGACCCTAACGCAGGCCTGCCACAAAATTTTCCTAGTTAGTGGCCTCTGTGGCTTTGGAGGCACTGACTGGGTAGCTGAAGCACCAAAGAAACTGGGCAGTAAAGATGCAGACTGACTCACATTGCTGGGGACTGTTCACAGTTAAACTAGTGTTCCCGTTTTACAGATGAGGAAACTGAGAATCCAGAGAGGAAACTGTGCTCATAGACACATCTGAACACACAGGCTGAGCATATCTGCATGATCCCAAACTTTTAATGGGCTATTGTAAGTGTCCTTCTCCCTCAGTGGGTAACCGGTTATTCTACCAGATTATCAGTCCTCTAGATATAAATCCTAAGTTTAACCTGCCTAGTTACGAGACTGTCTTTAACTCATGTAAAGGTTCTCAGGAAACCTGAGTGTGTGAATGACAGCAGAGTAGTTGGCTTCCCCCAGTTCCTTTTCCCTAGCAGCTGTTTGTGCTATTAGTTTTCCTGTTTTTTACTCTGTAATTTCTCAGTACTCTTAAAGGCATGGCTTTCTTGTTTGTTTGCTTTTATTTTTTTTTCCCTTATGAGCCTATTTTCTGTTTTGATTTGCTTAAGAAGAATCCGTGCAGGAAGCTATGCCACCTTATGCAGAAGTAACATGCAGTATCTGTTCTTGATTGCCTGTGACAAGACCAGGGGACCAGCCAGCAGTCCTCCACCGAAGGCATGAGGGAGTTGCTCTTCTCCCAGGTTTTCTTGCTGCCAAGGCTGATACTATTAGATTCTCAGAGCCAGAAGAGACCCAGGTCCCCTGTGCAGTTCATCTGCTATAAAGGAGCCATCAGATGTTCCTAGGACTGTCCAGTAACAGTGACTGCCAATCATCCCTTTCCAGAAACTGCACTACCTCGGAAGCCAAGCTCTGACCCTTGTCCCAAGGACTTCATGCTATAAAGCCACAGGCTCTTATATTGCACTTATGGTGAGTAAGTTCTGTGCCCAAGCCTCTCTACATGGTATCTGTAGCTATCACCTTGGCAGATTAGTATAATGCCTCCCTAACTATAAAGTGCCTAACAATTGACCCATGAGCTTGTTAAAATGCAGATTCTGATGTAGTGGGTGTCCCGTTGGGCCCCACTGTCTTCCAGGAGAGAGAGAAGTTTCTAGACTGTGTATCACACTTTGTGTAGCCAGGAGACAGTTAATGGATTAAGTAGTAGTTTAATAAAGGAAACATGGAAAAGAGGTTTATTCTTGTCTCCAACTTCCTAAATCTTCTTCTCTGACTTTTAAGTTGCCCGCTTATGTTAATATTCCAGGGAGGGTAGAGAGTCTCCTGAGTCACAAGATTTGCTTTTTGATGAACTGTGATCACTGCTAAAGCCGGATGTTCTTTTGTTCCATTTTTATGAAACTTTTCCCATACAGTTTCTGTCACAATCGTTCATCCACTTGCTGGAATCCCTAATTACAACTGGCTGGAATTTACTTGTTTACACAAGTTTTTGGTATTGCTCTTGGCTTTTCTGACTCTAGTCTTCACTCTCATTCTAGGCTTTAAACTTTATTGATAGTTAGGTAATAAAGTTACCAGTGATACCCTGTAAATATCGCTGCTTACCAAAGCCTGAAGGCATCTGTACATCCTAGAACAGATGGTTGTTTGACTCAATCAATCAGCCAACACTGAACTTCTATCATGTACTGACCACTCTACAAAGTGGCTGTGATTTAACAGTGAACAAGATAGGCATTGCTAGCAAATTATAATAGTCAATACTGATAAGGGAAATTCAGAAATTTATTCTACCAGAGTAAGAAACTATTTGATTACATAATGTGCATATAAATTGAATTTAGTTACAGAGTAGGTAAAGAAATAATATCATAATTATGCTTACTTTGAAATGATATGCAGCTTATAGTAATACATTAATAAAAATGTCTTAGCATTAGTATTAGGTCTGTGAATTTGAGAGAATATGTGTCAGCCAGAACCATATATGAAGACAGATGAGTTAAGATTTGGTTCTAAGTTTTTGAGGCCATCAAAAGTGGAGTACATCACTGGTGTGGTTAAATGTTACCGCAGGAAGGCAGAAAAGACTGTGCAGGCTTTGACCTTGCCGGCCAGCTATAGCTCATTCTCCTTATGCAAATGAGAATGGGTAAATATGCAAATGACATAAATATCAGTAAGGAATGTGGCTACATCATGATAACTGGTACACGACTAGCAAGTTGAGTGATCAGGATTTGAATCCAAGAACATCTGACTACTGAATTTATATTTTTAATCACTGATAAAAACAGAGTAGATGGGCAAACATTTGGCCACTAAATTGTACTATAGCTTCTAAAGGCTAACGTGGCTTGTGCAGGTATAAAATGATAGTAGAAAAATAATCTTGGCTCGGCGCCTGTGGCTCAAGTGGCTAACGTGCCAGCCACATACACCTAAGGTGGCAGGTTTGAATCCAGCCTGAGCCTGCCAAACAACAATGACGGCTGCAACCAAAAAAATAGCCAGGCATTATGGCAGGCACCTGTGGTCCCAACTACTTGGGAGGCTGAGGCAGGAGACTCGCTCGAGCCCAGGAGTTGGAGGTTGCTGTGAGCTGTGATGCCACGGCACTCTACCCAGGGGGACAGCTTGAGGCTCGGTCTCAAAAGAAAAAAAAAAAAGAAAAATAATCTTACATACTAAAATTTTACATACCAAAATTGGGGGAAAAAATCTAAATGGGATAGTTGAAAAGAATTTGTAAATACAGGATTTGATAATACTTCAAAGTACCTGGATGATCCTCTAATCACCTAAAGTTGAAGTATCTTCTTCAGCCCTTAGCTTTGCAAAGAGAAATACAAAACAGAACATAATTTGTATGTTTGCTAATTATTTTTCTCAACCATTACCTAGATATTATTCTTTAGTTATGATATATACATGGCAAATAATTCTACCTATGCAAGTGTAATTAAAATAGATTAACTGATCATTCATTGTTATTTTCTTTTTTTGTATCTTTCTTTCTTTTTTTTAAAATTCAGATTAATGTAAAGGTGCAAATGATTAGGTTACATTGTTTGGTATTTTCAATGAGAGGGTTCCATAGTATTTTTCATAGCACTTTCATTTAAAAATTTATTATATATAGGCTCAATGCCCGCATCTCAGTGAGTAGGGTGCTGGCCACATACACTGAGGCTGGTGGGTTTGAGCCTGGCCCAGGCCTGCTAAACAGTAATAACAACTGCAACAACAACAACAACAACAACAATAGCCGGGTGTTGTGGAGGGTGCCTGTAGTCCTAGTTACTTGGGAAGCTGAGGCAAGATAATTGCTTAAGCCTAAGAGTTTGAGGTTGCTATGAGCTATGAGTACTATGATGTCATAGTACTCAACTGAGGGTGACATAGACTCTGTCTCAAAAAAAAATTATTATATATATATTTTAAGGTGTATAATATGATATTCTGATAAACCTACGTATAGCAGACTGATTACAGTAGTCTCCCCCATTAGCAGTTTTATAGTTTCAGTTACCTACAATCAATCATGGTCAAAAAGTATTGCATGAAAAATTTCAGAAGTAAATAACTCATAAATTGTGAATTGTGCATCATTCTGAGGAGTGTGATGAGATCTTCCACCATCCTGCTCCATCCTGTGCAGGACATGAATCGGCCATTTGTCCACACTGTCTAGACTACCTGCCCATTAGACACTTAGGAGTCCTCTTTGTTATTATATTGACTGACGTGGTTTTGCAGAACTTGTGTACAGGTCACCCTTACTGTACTTCATAGTAGCCCCAAAGTGTAAGAGTAATAATGCTGGCATATTGTGATAGTTGTTCTATTTTATTATTATTGTTGTTAATCTCTTCTTAAGACTGATTTCTAAATTAAACTTTATATAGGCATGTATTTATAGGAAAAACATACTAGACATAGGGCTCAGTACTATCCATGGTTTCAGGGATGACTAGGGTTTTGGAACACATCCTGGTGGAGAAGGAGGGACCCTGCACACTAAGATTTACAGTCCTCATAGTGCACATTAGCTCTGCAAGCTTATTCCCCCTGAATAACTGCAACTTTGTACCATTTTACCTAAATCTCATCACTTCCCATCCATCCATCCGTCCCATCTGTGGTAACCACCATTTCTGCTGTATTTCTATGTATTTGACCTTTTTCCAGAATTCACATGAAAGTGAGGTCAGGTAGTATTTTTCTTTCTATGCTGGGCTTATTGCACTCATATAATTGTCATTTATAGAAGAAAAATGAAATAGGCATTATATTCACTCCTAAATAACACTTTTGTCAGGTCTCTGGGTTAAGAAGAATTAGATTTGCAGAGGTTAGCATTACTTGGCATAATGCCTGACATATTGTATTGAATAAAGACTTATTGAAAGAAAAGAGCTTCTGAAAAATACAATAAAACTTGCAGGATTTTAGAGTTACCCTATTGCACTCAGTTCAAAAAATGGTTCTATCACTTCACAGGCACAAAATATGGCAAAAGAAGAAAAATTCCACTTAATAATTACAGAAAAACAGAAGAACAGCTGACTAACCAAGCAAGAGCATTGAATCTGAAAGTTCTTAGGCTGACGTGAAGCCCTTTGTTAGAACGACTTCTCTCCATAGGATCAGCAGGGCAAAGGGCTGCCTCTCTGTAGTGGGGTCAACCCCAGCATACGTGCCTACTCGATCCTCTCCTTTTGACTTGAAGTTGACCTCCAGTCTCAGTTGCCATGGATAAAATAATTTACCTTACTCTGCATCACCTTGAACCAAAGTTGTCTGAATATAGATAAGAGGTGGATCTCTTCGGAGAAAATAATTATTTCTACTAAAGGGGACCATTAGTTTTGGGGCACTGGAGTGGAGAAGCATTGTTAGAAATCGTAATCAATTTACAACACTGAAAAAACACTGAATGGTCATGGTGTATTCTTAATAATTATCAATATCTCCCAAGCAATGGTTTCTCTAAGGCTCTTCTATTGTCCCTTCAGAAGGTGATAGATATCTATAGAATTATCCACAGCATAAAGCATTTTCTTCCTCTTTTTGCTGATAACGTAATCAGTGTATTCGGAAGGTTGTTTAGCTTCAGCCTCACCTTCTTTTGGTAATTTTTTTTTTTTTTTTTGAGAAATTGCTTCTTTTCCTATAGTTTGTGGCTAAGAAAAAGTTTTAGTTAAGGTGTGTTATCTTTCCCTAGGCAAGAGGTAGACTGGAAATCCAAAATAAATATTCATACTTACTCCCATGATCCGAATTATGGCATAAAAATGAAATCTGAAACATGCGCCTGTGAGTCTCAGATCAGTCAGACTTTTAAGTCCTTGGAGTCACTTTGGATTTGTCATTTTTTCGTGTCTCATTCTCCAGTCTTCTCGGGAAGCTGTAAGCTCTTGCACAGCCTTCTAATTAATTCTGATTTTGCTTAGGTTAGCCAGAGTCAGAGTCCGTTTCAGGCAACTTATAAACCCCTCACATACTGCCTACCCCTGACTGCAGGCCCTCAGGGCTCCCTCTCCCCAGGCCTGTACAGCACCCTGGAGAGAACCACCTAACCCTCAAGGGCTCCTAGCGGCCTCCTTTTCCACCACTACCCCTATTTCTTATCCTTTCATGTGGACTGTTGTAGCTTCCTATTCTACACAAATGTATCTATTTTAAATAAAGCACCACAGCTTAATCACATCCTCAGATGCCTATTTCTCCCCACTGAGCCCCCTAAATTCTGAAATACATTATATAGATTATTACTGTCAATAATGGCACTTTCATTTCTACCAGCCAGATATTTGCCTTGCTGCCCGTTAATACTCAAATATTACTTTTTCCACCCTATTATACCATTTCTGATGTTCAACATATCATTATTAATCAAAATAGTCTTATCTAACAAGCTAAGGTCATAATCATTTACATGGAAAATGAATCAACATGAAAAGCAAATTTAATTCCACTGGAAATAAATATTTTCCAAACCGCTAAAAGGATTATAACAAGGGCTATGCTAATGACTTCAAAATTAAAACTAAGTAAATAAAGGACAAAAGGTCTCATTTGTGCTTTGGGGGATTATCCTTAATATATTGATATTTTATGGTTGCAGAGAAGGTTAAATGAAATTCCTATTTGCTTCTAAGAAAATTCTACTCTTTCTTCCCTAAGTACAATTATTTTTATGTCTTCATGCTGAACGTTCATTGTTATAGTTTCAAAATAATTCTTACATCACATACTTATAAACCCACTACAAAAGCACACTGGTAATTAAACTTTTAATCTTAAAAAAATATTATTTTTTCATATTGTTTTTCCCCAAATAAATAAAAAATATCACTCAGAAATTTCAACAATATGTTAAATAAAGAACCATACAAAAGAATAAAAGGTACTATTTTGAGTGTCTGCTGAGAACATTTAATTATCTTAAAAAACGATGATAATAACTACATGAAAACGTGATTAATGCTTAATGAGATTTTATTATATTATTTATAGTACTGTTGATTGCTATTGTGTTCCTTCACAGACTCAGTGCAGAGCAGAGGGCAAAGTCTAGTGACCTTTTTCAGAAGAAAGAAAATGATGTGTTTCAGGTGCCCTGAACTCAAAGCCTGGTACCAAGGACAAAATCAGAAAGTGCTAAAAGCAATTACAGAGGACAATCCTCACTGAAATTTACAGCACATGTTGAAAAACTACATCCATATTGCCTAATTATCTCTGTAGGAGAACTTTCATCTCCAGCGACCAGGAATTTTAAATTCAAATTTTAGCATATATAGGTCAACATAAATCCAGGAAAAAAAAGCCAGATAATTGCAAAACTGGGAAGTAAATTAAACCTACTGGAGTGATTTAAGCTAACAGAAATAGAACAGAAGACAGTTCAGCTAACAGAAATAGCAACTATCATTCCACAACAAATTTCTTAAAAAAATCATTCTTAAATGCAAGTACAAAGAAATGCTCTTCTATAACTAAAATAAAGTCCATAAATGAAAACAGCTAGGCTGACTTGCAAATAGTGACCTCTCATCTTTTAAATGTCAGTTTTATAGAGTGGATATATATATATGTATATAAAACAGAAACACGCAAAGTATATTAAGGAATATCTAAGTTGGATACTATTGTGAGACCTGCTTTATTTCTAATTTGTACAGCTAATTGTAGGCAAGGTTGTCCTTTGAAAATAGTGTTTTCTCTAGTAAATATGAAACTCTTTGTATTTATCATTTAAACAACTATAAAATAAACTCATTTTTAAATTAAATAGAAACCATAATATCAATACACTTGAAATATCAACATTAATTTAATGGGGTGGGTATTACTGTATCATGAAACTAAACCATAGCTTACAAGATGAACATACACTGCTATGCATGGGCTGGGTTCTTTAGACTTCTCCTTGTTTTAAACTCAAGGTGTGTGTTATTAATGACTGCATGATATGGCTTTTCTAGTTAAATTATTGGAAAATCTTCCTTGGGAGGTGTGACTTGAAATCTCATAACATTTCTCTGGCCTACTCCATCAGCATTTACTCTTTTCTCATTAGCCTAGGATATTATGGCTCTAATACTTCATAGTAATTAATCTAAATAGCAGTAGATAGTAAATATAGCAAATAGTGTCAATTCTATTGAAAATACTCAAATATCAAACTTTGTGTGATATAGGCAATTAAAAGGTAGTCATTCATATGACTTGGATGACACATGTATATTTTTATTCACATACCATAATAAACACATTTAAGTATTCATGGAGAATACATACACTCTAAGAATATTTTCTGTGATTTCAGGCTGTGATACAAAGTGATCTCAGTGATGCAAGGAGTGTCAAATAGTTGTTTAATTCCTCAACATGTGTCACTTTTTCCTTTGCCTTTTAGACTCTCATCTTTTCCTTTCCATCAAGCAACTACTGATTGCTCTGGGTCCATCCTAGGCCTGTCCAATCATGGAGAAAATTACTTGATGAACTCATACACAGTAAAGCATTGCTTACATAGTGAGGAACTGCCCCCAGGATTATTTATAAAACCCGCCTCCATAGAGAAAACAATGCTTAAACAAAATGAATTCATTACTATGATCTAGTACCATACTGGGGATATATCTTTTCATAGAAGCCCTTTCCTGGCAGCAGGACAACAAAACTATTCCGGCTATGTAGGATGAAGATATATTTCTAGAACAACGTTCTGCTTTCCATACGCATAGAAGAGAACCGTGACAAGTTAGGTTTTCTATTATAAAAACACTACCAACTATCATTTGAGAGCTGAGGCTATCTCTGAAATGCCTGGAAAGTGTATTATTTACCTTTGTCTAAATTATGCTTATGAAGCAAGTAAACCCAAAATATCAGTGTTTTTAATATTTATCACCTATTGAATTGCACGGCACTGGTGGCAGTTCTGCTGCTGTGCCTCTGTTTCAGGCTTTGGCTGGTATTTTTGGTGCACAGATACGTTCTCAGAGTCTTAGTGTGAAGGAACATCCCCATCTAAAATAGGCTATTGTCATAACAAAGGTCAGGAAGAGAGCGGCCAAATAAAACCATAGTGTGCACATCTAAAGCTTCGCAGTGCACAGCAATCCCACTGGTGTACTTTTAGCCAAAATAAGTAGCATGGCCAATCCTGGCAGCAGTAGGGAAGGGACACACACTGCCTATAATGAGTCATGGGAAGAATCAAAAATTGAGACCAATGTTATAAATAATTACCATGATAAGTAATGTGTTAGAAATGTGATCCAACAATAAAGATAAATTTCGTATCTCGTGTAAGTCCCTCATAATATCTAGGAGCTCAGTCTTTGGGGTTAAATAGTCTTGAAAAGATCCCAACTCTGACACTTACTAGTTTGATTTTCAGCAGATTGTTCTATGCCTTAGTTTTCTCTTAAGAAAAAAATATTAATAATACTTTTCTCACTGCCTTATGCTATGTATTAAATGAACTATTTCATGTAAAATTTCTGACTACCCTCTTAGAAGTTTTAAGCGACTTCATACATTAATATGCTTTCCATCACGCCCTCATCCATCATCTCCACACACATCACACCACTTTTTTTAAATTCTGAAAAGTACAGACGATGTGCAATTTAAATAGTCATTTTTAATAATATTTTGCATAAATCATTCTTGTTCTTAATCAAATTTAATGACCTTATTGTGTTTTTATCATTTGTCACATTGTTCCTGCAAATGCACATGATAGGAGAGCGATTAATCTGGCAAGGGAGGGCAGAAATCCCATGAAGACTTGCTAGAGAGGCAGACCCAGTGAGCAGTTCTAAATCTTGATGGTCTTTCTGATGTTTATGACTTTATTACAAAAGCAAATCACCCAAAACAATGAAAATTGTGTGCACCACTCTTAACCTGTTCTTTGTAGTGCAAATCTCTATGCAATTATTTTATTTCACTTTAAACTGTTAGCTGGTAGCTCGATTGTCCCATACTGCTAAGATATCTAAGTAAATGTTACGTAGACTACAATGATTCTCATCTATACTTGGGAAAATGAGCTACGTGTTGTTGAGCCTGAGGCTGTTGCCAGAAGATGTAAGGTGGCAGAATTTTAGAAGCTAAATATATTTCCAACAAAACTTTAAAAAGCCTTAGAACATATCATTGAATGAAAATGTCTACACAGAACTTTCATACTACCTTTATTTACTCAAATGTTTATTGGTTAAGAAAATGGTTCCCAAATGAAGTTATATTAGTGAAACAGAAGGGAGAAACTTCTTCCAGTGAGTCTTTAGCATAGAACAGCCTATTAAGGTTCTATAGGACCCGCAAAGGACCCAAGAACAGACAGGGATGTAGGGTGGGCTATTTGCAGGACATCAGAACTACTCTGGTGTATAAGATGGAGATCAATCATACTGTCACCGGCATTGCATCTAGATGAGAAAGGCAGTGTTAAACAATTACAGAGAAGTCAATATGCTTTACTCTTAGGATCTAAGGGCAGCCTTATAAAGGTTAAAGAAAAATGGAAAGACTCAAAATTAGCTTTGAGATTCTTTGAATAGGCCAAAAGTACAGGACTCACATTATGAAAGCTGACACTGTTATAGATCTCCCATTTTGTGGAAGAAATAATTTATCAAAAATTCTACATTGGCCCAAAGAAGATTTTAGACATTTATATTTTATTTACTTGGACCTACCAAGGGAATGAGGCAGTGGTGTATGTGGGGACCTCTTGAAATGCGAATGACTGAAATTTGGTTTACGACAAGGAAATGGAATGTGCTGTGGCTAAAATGATTCTTCTGAGGCAGGAGAGCAAGTGTCCCAAGAATGAGCAGGTGGAGAAGTAAATAGGTCTGAGGGATTGTTAGGTATTAAGGCTATGTGTCTGGAATCTGTTTGACATTTATTAACTGACACCAGTAGTGTCAGTAGTGACTGGAATATAACTTGGAATGTTTTCTTATTCTTGATTCTTCGATTTATTTAAAAAATGTTCCCGTTAGAAACAAAGACTCTTGGTTCCTGAACTTGTAGAATTTGTATTTTTATATAATAGAAACCCTAGACAACAATTAACATAATTACTTTGACATATTTTTCTCTTCACAAGATGCACTCTCACATTTGAGAGAACACATTACGGCTGAAAAACAAAACAGAGTGGATTGCTATAAATTGTTACATTTCTGGTTTCTTAAACGTGTGATCGTCTAATTAACTCAGAATGAAAAATACTGAGATGATTTGTGCTAATGATAAAACACTATTGCCTAAAAACATGAATAAGTGTCTTTGGGCCATGTTTACTTAATTTTGTAAGAATTTTGTTATTATAAAACTACCACTGTATAATGATAATCAAGTTTCTAAAAGAAACCTAGTAAGTTTCAACTCAGGAAGAGAATTAAGGGAGTATGAGACAATAGCACTCTACTAAGGATGGGTTTACGTCACATTAATTCTTTCCTTTAAAGTCATTTTTAACATTTTGTATTTTAAGGTATTTTAAAACAGATGTGTGTGTGTAAAGACGATTGATCTTAGAACAAATGTTTGTATAATAGTTACATTTTATGCCTCCACCATTTCACATTGCTGGGTTAACAGCATATAAGTATCTACCAATGAAGATGCATATAAAAAATGAAATAGCACAGGCCAAGTGTATCAAGTTTCTTAACCTTCCACTGTCACCTATTGATTTTTCTTTGGATATTTAATAAATTCTTTTTTTTTTCCCAGGCACAAGAATAGGTTGCTTTACCTCCTTTTAGAGGCACAAAATAACTTATTAGATACTCTTTTTGAAATATGTAGAACCTCCATACTTGTCCACCTCCTTAAAGTGACCTAGTTTTCATAGCCGTGCACCAATGTGTACCTATCAGTGCAGTTGGCCTTGGTCCTTACGTTACCATCTCCATATACCATCTCCATATGTTGACCAGTTGTTACAGTTTCTCCGTGGTCAACTTACAGTGTTTCTGCTGGTCTGCTAATTTTCAGTTGAGCAATTTTTACCTTGAAACAATTCAAAGTTCATGTACCAGTCCCCAAAACATGACTCATTGGAGGGGTATTGTGAGGCTGATAGATGAGACTGCAGGAAATAATTTCCTCTGAACCAGCACATGCCCTTGGCCTTTCCTCCACTCTTGGCATAGGAATGGAGTCTCTGCCTTAACAAATTATTTAAGATTTGGCTGCTTCTACTTTTAGTGAATTTAAAAATCAATATTCAGATTTGTATGTTTTACCATTTAAATATTTTTCAAAATAATTACATGAGTTCCTCTCCTTTCAGGCAGTTCATCCATATATATATATATATACACACACACACATACACATACACATATATATGTATATATGAATTTTTTCTTTCCCATGCCTTTTCACACCCACCTTTCCCTCGCTTTAACTGTTTTTTTTCCCACTAGCCACTTCTCTGTTTAACACATCACTTTATTTATAAAACACTTTAAATATAATTACTTGCTAACTTTAAATGCTACTCATCATGAGGATTTTTTGGGAATATTTTAAACATACGGCTGGTGGATTGAACATGCACTCCATTACATGAAGTGGTAACAAGGAGTTAAGAGTTGGAATACAAAGTAACAAGGGGGTCTAATTATAAACCAAAGGCAAAACAAAGATCCCAAATCAGAGTACCAGACTAGATTATTAGCAAAGATTATAAAACCAAGTGGCATCAGATCACAAAAGGAGGAATGAAAACCAGAGCACCATGGTACCAGGGTACCATGGATTGTTGGCTTCAGCTTATAAGCACAACCATTCTTCTCTGTAAAATGGATTGTTTCATATGCTTTATCTTATGAGCAGTAAGTGCACATGACATGGGAGAGGCCATATCACAAGACATCTTCTTTCCATAATCACTAACAATGACTCCACTTGGACCACTCTGACAGAGCTACTTTTGCGCACCCCTTTTTTCAAAAAAATATACCTCTTACTGCAATTTAGATAATAGGTAAAACAAAAAAATGGAGTTCTTACGTTAATTGGAAATACAACCATCTAATTTATATTTTCTTAGCACTTTTCAGAAACCCCATTTCTCCTGGTATTGCTCAACTTTGGAGAGATTGTCAAACTTTTCTCTTGCTTTTAAAAATTTTTCTCTATCCATTAAGAAAGTCATAAAACTTTATCTTCTAAAAGCTTCTGGCATAACGACTCCCTCCACTTTATTCATCACTCTTCTATTGAACTTATAAAAATGTGCTGGAATTATATATATAGAACCAGCACAATGTTTTATTCCTATTGTGGTAGGCATTCAAAGCGGAGTTGAGGACAGATGAATGACTGAATGATTTCTTTCCATTTGCAGTTACAAACGACATGCTTCATCTCAGTGAATACTCAGCACCATGCACTAGCCCAGGAGATAGGAAGACACTGTGAGCAAACCAGATGTGGCTCTCTGCGCCCAGTGCATCCCCACTATCTTCCTAGATTTACATTTCCTTGCCCTTCACTGCACTGAGTACTTAACAATACATTGAGTTCCTCTCTGTATTATTATCCACTTGTGACTCTGCTCACAGTTCTCTCTTGGTGAAGCATTCCTCTTAACTAGTGGGTGCTTGCCTACTAACTCTACCAAGTTTTTAATTGCTTAATATTTCCACTCAAAAATCACCTTTGAGAGTGGAAAAGCCTTACCCCTGCACTCCCTCTCACCTTCCGGTCTTATGTATAACGTATTCATCTAGCACACACATATATGGAATGATTTGTTTATCCCTAGACCTATTTGTTAGGTCTGGATCTACATGATTCTGAGTTAGAAATTACTTCACACTATTTCTATCTTCAAATAAGAAACCACTATGCTGATGAATAAATCATTTAATAAAATGCTCATTAACTGAAACAGGGAAAGGTTTTGAAAATATACATATATTTCTTTAAAAAAGCTGGGTGCAGCAAAAGACTGATGTATCTATTACAATTATTTTAAAAGGCTGATTTCATGTACCATTTATATTCTTCTCTAGTCTTTATCTGGTAGAAATCTAAATTGAAAAACAAAAAGTATCAGGAATTTATAACCTTTTTAACATTAATAAAAATTACCTATATTTAATACTAATATAAATTTCCATTCCATGGAAAAATTGGGACAATGACCATATTCTTTTGGCAATGCCTCCTTGGTTTGTATGTATATATCAGTATCTTTGAAACCCTTGCCTGTTCTTAATTTTCTGTGGTTTTCTTTTTAATATTATTTTTATTTATACTATAAGTAATGCTCATAGACCTAGAATTCCACTGCAGAGGAATTGTTTTCTTTCTTTCTTTCTTTTTTTTTTTTTTTCCAGTTTTTGGCTGGGGCTGGGATTGAACCCACCACCTCTGCCATATGGGGCCAGCCCCTTACTCCTTTGAGCCACAGGCACTGCTCAGGAATTATATTCTTAATCTTAAAAGAATAATTATTGATTCCATAGTGTTTTATGATGTTTTATTACTAATAAACAAAGAAAAAGTAAAAATTCCATTAAGAAATTTGGAAAACTTAATTTTTTATAGTAACCTTTTATTTATTTTATTTTCAACACTGGAGAAAATTTTTTGAAATAGTATTTGTAGAAACTCTGTGTTTATAATTTATATCCTGAAATAGTAAGACTGTCTTTTAAATTTCTAAAGGGAAAATGTGTTTCTGTTATAAACAAAAACATGTTCCTCTTATAATATAAACAACTTTTGCTTTCTAAATAATTTGTTATTGATAAAAAGGTAAATAATAAATCAAATAATATAGTTTAAAAATAATAACCGTTCCTTCAACTAAATCTGCATTAGTAGTGCTTTATAATTCATTTTTAATTACTAGCATTAAAGAAATAACATGATAGCATTATGCAAAGTCTAGAACCTATAAATATTTTCAATATCAGAGGAAGACCATAAAACAATTTTGTTCACCTATGCTCATGAAATTTCAATTACTATGTTAGCAGAATGGTTTAATTTTTAGAAAATATCTTTATCATTTCTGGTATCAACTTCTTTGTTATCTTTAAAGTCCTAAAAAATAATAATTGTTCATCTGGTTTGTATATCTTTTGAAAATGAAGCCAAAGGCAAAGGAGGCAGAGATGGAGAGAGAGACAGAGAGAGACAGGAGAGAGAGAATGGAAGAGAGATACCCAGAAAACACAACACTGAGATAGATTGTGACCATCAGACCAATACTAAAGACATACTAAAAAGAGTTCTTCAGAGAGAAACATGGAAATGAAAGAAAGAATAATGAAGAAGAGGAAGATATTTGCATAAATGTCAATGAGTACAAAACAATAAAAAATATGGTCTCTGAGCTTGCTTTAAATATATGTAGAGACTTCTGGGTTGATGGTGGTGGCAGTATGGATTTTTAATTTCTAGAATTATTTTTATAAACAAAGATGGAATAATTATGATGACGAAATGAAAATTCGTATTAATCTGAAATTGAAAATCCAAATATATACAAGAAACATGGGTAACGAGGTGGAGGAGTTCAGTTGTAGGTCAAAAAAAACTATCTGTGTGTTTTTTTATGACTCAACCACCAACAGTTAAAAGGGCTTTTCCTGGCAGGCCTCGTAGGGGAAAGCTTCTCTCCCCACAGGAGATTTAGTGTACAGCCAGGACACTGTGATTTTTGAAGGGCATTTCAGTGAAGGACTCAAGCCCCCGGCCAGCCTGCTCTTACGGCAACTGCATTTCTGGCCTCTGCACCTCCATTCAGTGACCTGTGTATCTGGAGCTCTCTGCAAGGCCTTCCTCAAAGCCTCTGCCAAAATCTCCTTACGGAGCTAGGGTGAGGAAAGTGGTGGAAAGCAAGGGATTTTCTGACTATTCTGACGCAGTACTCAATATTTTTTCTACTTCTAGCCCCACCCACTTGGCCTTCCCCTAGTCCCTGGGTCCATTAAATGGCAGGATCATTTTACTCAGGGTTCCCTCGGCAGTGAGAGGACTTCCAAGTCTGCTCTGATCCACCCACCCTGAACCAAAGCACCAATCTACTGGGGAAAATGAGATGAGAGGGAGAGTCGGCATTTCACTCAGTTTAGTCTCTTGTTCATTTTATCAAAGTGAGTAATTCAAGCAACAGTCCCCAACTTTTTGGCACCAGGAACTGGTTTCACAAAAGACAATTCTTTTCATAGATGGTGGAAGGTGATGGTTTCAGGATGATTGAAGAGCACTGCATCTCCACTGCAGATCAGCAGGCACTATATTCTGTAAAGAGTGCACAACCTGGGTCCCCTGCGTGGACAGTTCATAGTAAGGGCCACACTCCTATGGACACAGGGCGGGTGCAACCCTGTTTGGTCAGCACCAGCCAACCGGAGAACCTGCTGTGCCTTCTGCATATTTTAAAAGGCTGATTTCATGGTGGTGTTGGTGCAGTGGACCAGGGGAGGTGAGAGCTGGAGAACCAAGTGTCGCAGAGAGGGTGAGTGGCTGGAAGCCCCTGGGTCCCTAGTTAGTTGAGGGAGACCACGGCACAGCTGGAGCTGCTGTGGATGCCAACTGCAGAACCAACCACCCCTGGTTCTCCAAAGCCCTCCTCTGGCTGCACCACTCCCCTGTGAGCATTTCACAGACCTAAGGGCAATACAGGGTCCCCCATTCAAGGATGAAAAGGGACCTCTCATTTTCTAGGCCTGGACAATTTTATGAATGGACTGCATCCATTCATTAATGCGTTCATTCATTTTACCCCTAGGAAGGGACTGTATCTATTCATTGATCCTACATAGGAAGAGACTATTCATTCATTGATGCACTCATCCATCTTTCCCCAGGGGAAGGGACTGTGTCCATTCATTTTACCAAGTCCAAAGGTAACTACAAAGGACTCATGCGACTATATATACCCCCTGGACAAGGACCCAGCAGAGAGAGATTTTAGAAAGACTTAAGCCTTTCCCTTTGCCAGGAGCTTTGGTGCCTTTTTTTCAGTATTATTTTCTGTAAAATAAATCCTGTCTTACCACTGATCTGTGGTCCGTGGATTCAGTCTTTGAATCCCTGACACTAAGGACCTACTGAAAGAGAAATTCTGGTATCATTATAAGAACTGAATGCAGTTGCTATTCTGACAGGAGGCAGAGCTCAGGTGGTGAGGGGAGTCGGGGGAGCAGCTGTAAATACAAAGGAAGCTTTGCTCACGGGCCTGCCCCTCACTTCCTGCCCAGTTCCTATGTGGGAACAGGCAGACACTGGTCCACACTCAGGGAGGCAGGATTAAACGGTTATGTTCATTTTGATGTGTTATTTTTCTCACCTATTTTCTCCAGCTTAGCTGAGCTCCTGAGAAAAAATTGCATGAATCCCCAAAGATGAGCAAGGACATGGAGAAAAATCATTATCTGCTTCAAGACCTACATATCTATGTAGGAGAAAGAAGAATAAAAATAACTGGGCTTCTGATGCCTCTGAGAAGAGGTGAGTTCCATCATTCTGAGCAGTTACTACTGTCAGGTCGGGCAGGCCCTTGGAAACAGAAGCCAGAACTTTAGAGAGCACTCAGGATCTAAGCTGTGGTCACATAAAAACAGGCTGCATTTGTTGGAAACTTTTTCATGCTAGACAAGTTTTCACTATTCAGATTCTCAACAAACAATCAGTAATTCTCTTGTAAGCAAAACAAACCCCACCATGAAAAGAAATTGCATGGAATAAATTCCAAATTGAACAGACAAACAAATTGGATCTAAGAAGAATGTGAATAAAATAAAGAAATGGCTCAAATAAAATTGGGAAAGAAGGAACAGAAAAGTGATCTTAAATTGTAAAAGGTCATATTCTAAAATCACTTTTGAAAATAACGGCAGTGGAAATTCTATTGCTGGGAAGCTAGCAAACCTGCCCTGCCTTATTCCTCCCTTCTAAAAACGCTGAAAAGTGAATTTCATTTTAAAATGAGAAACGGCAACAGAGCACATTTGAGCCCCCAAATAGGTTTTATAATGTAATAAAACAAAATAAGGAGTAAAAAAATAACCCATCCAGAAAATAAAAGCACTCCAGAAACAAACACATGGTCACAAAACATAAGAACATTACAACACATAATTTCAAATGTGTTCCAACTCTTAAGGAAGTGATAGTGGCTACTAAATTACTATACTAATTGGAATAAGAAAACCTCCAAAATGAGGTAAGTTGAGAAATGTGACAGAACCAAAGAAATATTTGGAAATAATAGCAAAAATAATTTCTTACAGAAAGTGTAAGCTGGAAAGAACATTGAACAAATAAGCATAAAAGAAAATGCCTAGAAAAAATAGGAGATAGAAAGTGTGCCCACTTTTTTTTTTTTTTTGAGACAGAGCCTCAAGCTGTCCTCCTGGGCAGAGTGCCGTGGCATTACAGCTCACAGCAACCTCCCACTCCTGGGCTCAAGCGAGTCTCCTGCCTCCGCCTACCAAGTAGCTGGGACCACAGGCCCCCGCCACAACGCCCGGCTATTTTTTGGTTGCAGCCGTCATTGTTGTTTGGTGGGTCCGGGCTGAGGATTTGAACCCGCCACCTTAGGTGTACGTGGCTGGCGCCTTAGCCGGTTGAGCCACAGGCACCGAGCCAGTGTGCCCACTTTTAAAAGTCAAAAATAAATGAAGAAGATGGAAAGAATTTTTTAAAAATAATAAACATAGAAGATAGCAAAGAAACCTTAAATAATGTAAGTTAAATACTCTTTAAGTCACAATGCATAACTGAAAGAAAATAGAATTTGAAAATATACGTGTTTTAACACTTGTGCATATGCTGGGATCCCCCTGGTTAATTCTGTGCTCTGTTTACACACGGATCACTTCCACCTAAAAGTGTGAGTTTTGTAGGAATAGACCCTGAAGTACAATATAAGTGTAATATGGCTAAAAGTACATTTAATATGTGATAGTTAATCTAAAATGGATGATATATAGAATTATTTTTAAGTTTACAAATTGTCAGATAACAGAAGAAATAGATATAAAAGCCAGACTTCTTTGAATATATCTTAATTTGAATACATCTATAATTTGATGAAAATATAAAGTAAATTTGATATAAAGGAAATATATTGATACCGGAAAAGTGGTGCCCCAGCCAGCTCAGCCGAGTGGGGTTTGGGGACCTGCCACCTCTGTCTTGGTGGCAGCAGCCAGCAGAGGAACCGGCAGGTTGGATCAAGTGGATGGGAATTTCCCTCCCCCATCGGAGGCTCCAGTAGCCAAAGGAACTGGAGGAGCAGGGGAAAACACTGGCGATTCCTCCAGTGCATCCCTGATTGGTCCATTTTCAATCCTGTTCTTGATTGGTCTATTTTTAGGAGAAAATCGACCAATCAGCTCAGCTTTCAGCTCATTGGACAACTGCCCCTATATAAACCCCTGAGTAAAGAGCCTAGGGGCAGATTGTTGCAGACCTTCAAGGAAGGGAGAACAGGAGAGCAAAGACCTCAGCAGATCGCTGCAGACTGTTGAGGGAGAGAGAGCAGAAGAGGAAGAGCTGTAACACTTATACCCTGCTCTGCAAGGAAGTCTGGCTCTTTGTAAGAGCTGTAACACTTGCATCCTGCTCTGCAAGGAGGTTTGGCTCTTGTAAGAGCTGTAACACTTGCATCCTGCTCTGCAAGGAGGTTTGGCTCTTGTAAGAGCTGTAACACTTATACCTTGCTGTGTAAGGAGATTTGGCTCTTTGTAAGAGCTGTAACACTTATACCCTGCTCTGCAAGGAAGTTTGGCTCTTTGTAAGAGCTGTAACACTTATACCCTGCTCTGTAAGGAGGTTTGGCTCTTTGTAAGAGCTGTAACACTTGCATCCTGCCCTGCAAGGAGGTTTGGCTCTTTGTAAGAGCTGTGACACTTATATAAAATCTATCTTATCCTGCTCTGCAAGATTTAGCTCTTTGTAAGAGCTGTAATAATACCTCTGTAAATAAAACCTAACTTACTGTCCATCCTGTGGTTCATTGATTCATTCATTGAATCCTCGAGACCAAGAGCCTGGAAATCCAAAGGCAAAAGTCTGGTATCAGTATCTTTTTTTTTTTTTTTGTAGAGACAGAG
This sequence comes from Otolemur garnettii, assembly GCF_000181295.1. Classification (NCBI taxonomy): domain Eukaryota; kingdom Metazoa; phylum Chordata; class Mammalia; order Primates; family Galagidae; genus Otolemur; species Otolemur garnettii. Next base: position 40,297,109 of record NW_003852399.1, read on the forward strand.
CCTCACTCTATTGCCCTAGATAGAGTGTCATGGTGTCACAGCTCACAGCAACCTCCAACTCCTGGGCTTAGGTGATTCTCTTGCCTCAGCCTCCCAAGTAGCTGGGATTACAGGTGCCCACCACAACACCCTGCTATTTTTTTGTTTCAGTTTGGCCGGGGCCAGGCCGGAACCTGCTACCTTTGGTATATGGCGCCAGTGCCCCATCAACTGAGCCACAGGTGCTGCCCTAAAGGAAATTTATCTTTAATATAAGTATTATATGTAGTTGTAAAAAAGTAAAGAAAAAGAATCCTAATGATCAAACATTATAAATGTATATCTACTTTGTGACACAACCTGATTAGAAGAACCACTTCATTTAAAATGAATTAATTTTGTTGTTCTTCCATACTAGAATATTCTATTAAACTGTTTTTGATATTATAATGATGCTGGTGTTAATGGTACTATTTTTCTGAGACTTTTCTACATGCACTGTGGGGTAATCAAATGAGTAATTATTGTGATGTCTCTGAGAAGTGAGGTTTCTGGAAATGCTGAAAAAGATGTAAATGTGTGATCGACAAGTTTTACGAGTATCCTTAGCACCCAGAATATTGGACCTGAGGAGCATTTTCTACTAACTGACCAGAAATCTGTGAAGAACTGGATGATTCCAAAAATTGGGGCAGGAAATTATGATTCAGGAACATTTTGTCTTATCAGAAATAAAGAAAACTATCAGACTAGTGAAGTTGTGTCAAAATGACCCAGAAACCAACATGAATATTCTGCTGAAGACAAAGTCAGGATAATTTGATCACTAATTGAATAAGGAATTAAAATATGTTCACAATGTTTAATCTTTGAGCTCAAAATTAGTAACAATTTTTAAAAGCTAACTTTTGATCCTTAGATAATATGAGAAAATCACTTTACTTTTCTAAACACTCACGTAAAGGAAAGGAATCAGTAAGTTGTCCTCTTTCCCCTAACCAAAAATGTGCTGGAAAGTTTCTCTTTTTAGAATAATTAAGTCAAGTAAATAAAGAAAAACTGATAGGAGTAATTTATCATAGTCAGTGACCATTATCCACAAAAAGAAATAATCAGATACTTCTGATAAAAGCTCACACAGTCACTATGAGGGAAAGAATTCCAATCTGAATCTGATCAAGCCTCTAAATATAACTAATAATTTCCAGGAAGTACAAAAACCCAATATACAAGTTAAATGATATCACAAGAATACAATCATTAAACTGCAGGCTGTGTGCAACTATGTAGGATGAATGACCCCAGTTTTTCAGCTGGGTCAAGATAAAATACATTTTCAAGATAAAACGCAAAAGAAGGCAGGGAATATATTAGGAGAACCCATAAGTTAAGAGACTTAAGGGACATATGCAATAAATATCAATCTTTATGTCTCTTAGAGATTTCATTTCAAAGAAATTAATTAAAAATCTATAAGGAAGGGAATTATGGAAACAGAAGAATTTTATTAGATTGATAGTAAAGAATGTAGCAATTATACTCAGTGAGATAATGATATTGTGGCTATATTTTCTTTAAAAGCAATTCACATATATATGCTGAAATATTTGCAGATTAAATGATATAGTGTCTGGGGTTTTCTTCAAAACAATCCAAGAATTTAAGGAGGAAATGAATGAGGTATAGGAAAAGTCATATAGCGTATATAGTAATCGCTAAGACAGAGTCATGTGTACACCTAGTTCATTATCTGGTTGCCTTAAATAGTATTTATGTCTGAAGTACTCCAAAATAACCATCAGAAATAAAACGAAATATATGCAAAATTAAAATCCATGACAACTATAACACAAAGGAAACAGGTGGATAAAAGAACTTCAAGTGTTCTGTAGACACAGGATTATTTGAGAAGTAGTAAGGGGATAATATGTATTAAACTAAGAACACAAGATACCTGTTGTCATCTCTAAGTAATAATACAAGGACAGTAAAGTATGTATAACTTACAAGCTAATAGAAAAGAAACTGCAAAACAATAAAAGAAAAATTAACCTAAAAATGAGAAGAAAATTTACATACAACACATGGATCAAATTTTAAAAATAGCAAACCTGTAGAAAAAATTGAAATTTAACTGTAAATAAGGGTGAATAGATTATAATTAAGGTACAAAGGCCATCAGAATGTATTTTCAAGATTCTATATTGCTTACAAGAATTCTTTAAATGTCAAGACATAGAATCATCAAAATGAAAATGGATGACAAATAATAATACCATGAAAACATAAATCATAAGGAAGTTAAGCAAAATAAAGATTAGACATAATTTTTCTTCAAGACAAAACTATTACCAAAGATAGTGACATACCATACTAATAAAAGGATGAACACACTAGAAAGACACAAGAATTCCAAGGCTGTGCTTAAGATTGCTTCAAATATATGCTGTGAAAATGTAAATAATTAAAAAAATAAACAGAGGAAGCCACTATTATAATTCACTTCTCTGAAAAAGTGATGGAAAATGCAACAACAATCAATAATGATATGGACTATCAGAGCAATTAAATGTTTGCCTGTTTGACACATGCAACAACGGAATACTATACACTGTTAACTGTATATGGAGCACTTAGGAAAACTGACCATATCCAGGGCTATTTAAAAGTCTGTTGAGTTTTAATTAACTTATTTATTCTCTGGTTACAGTGAAATTAAGCTAAAACCCATTCTAAAAATTATAAACACAGTAACAAACCTTTAAATAACTAATAGGTCAAAGAATAAATATCCACAGGAATTAGAAAGTATTGTTCACCTAAATGATTCTTATAAATATAATGTCCTAGAACTAGTGGGATGAGGCAAAAGCTGTGCTCAGAGGGAGTTATGGTCTTAAGTACAGGAAAAGTTGAAAATCAATTATGTTGTCATTCATGACATTAGAAAAAGAGTAATGTATTAAAAGTAAAAAAAGTAGAAGAAAAAATATATAAAGGTAAGATTCAGTAGTACAAAAACAAAAAATGCAATAGATAAAATACAGAAAGTCATAATTTGGTTACTTGAATATATGATTAAATTGACTAGCAAGGAGTTAAGCCCCAAATTACCACCATTAAAATACAGAAAGATGTCACTTAAACATCTCAAGGACAATACAATATGAGAATGCTTACAGCGTCTCTATACCAATGTGTTTGAAATGTATGTGAGATGAACACATTTCCAGCAAAACTTATTCCTCCAAAGCAGAAACAAGGAAACATTTCAGGACATATTGATAGCACTTCTCTATTAAGGCAATTGAAGCTTCATTAAAGTTATTTTCAGAAACTATTCCAAACTCAAATGACATGATTGATGAATTCTCCCAATATTATGAAAGAAATAGCACCAATTCTATACAAATTCTTTAAGAGAAGAGGAAAAGAAAAGTAACACTTTACAGTTTGTTCTTTGAGGTTAACATATTCTCAATAGTAAAATTAGCATGGACATAACAAGAAAAATAATTATAGAGCAATCTCTTATCAAAAACAAAGAGGTTAAAAAAATACTCAAGCTAATACTGTATTATTATGGTGAGTTGATTCCATGAGTGTGAGACTGTTTTAACATTTAAAGATCAATTGTTTTAGTTATTTCACATTAATATAAAACAATATATGCAGGAATGTATTTGATAAAATTCAACAAGCTGGAAAGGCAAAAATTGTTAGAAATAGAAGAGAACTTCCTTGATGTAATATGGAGTTCACACACACACACACACACACACACACCCCCTATGGAAAACAATAATAGCAAAATACTGACATCTTCCAGGTAACAAGTAATAGGAAAACCTCTTACTACTACTGCTCTTCAGTTATTATTCTAGAGGTACCAGCCTGTGAATAAGGCAACAAAAGAAACGTATACATATTGAAAAATAAGAAACAAAACTTATTATTTGCAAGGGACATTGTTGGTACACAGATAATAGCCAACATAAACTGTTAAAAGTAATAAAAGAATTATGGCGATCAGTATATATATCAACAAATAGTTCAGTAATAAACAAGTAGGAAACACTATGTCCAAAATGGTACCATTTACAGTAGCAACAGTACTATTGACAAGATAATATTTGCAGCATATATATAACTACATATATAAATAGATCTGTGTGTAATTGTGTGTGTATGTTGGGTATATACTTGATCGCTTGATCTGTGTCCAAACTGGCATTTCTGGATGGTGAGAAAAGAATAGTTTCTTCAGTAAATAGTGTGGAGTCAATAAATAATCATATGGAAATAAAGGAATCACGTTCACTGTCATGTACTATACAAAAGATTCAAAAGGCTCTTAGAAAGAAACACAGAAGGATGGTCTGAGAGGAGGCAAAGATTTCTTCAACAGGAACACAAGGCACAAATATGACTAGTAAGTCTCTTTAGGAATTTCCACATCAGCTGGCCCTGCCCTTCCCACAAATGAGGAAATCGAAGCCCAGAAGACAAATTCTTGTACAGAATCAACACCTCCAGGAAGCTGGAATTGTAGAACTAGTACTCAAGTTTTCTGACTTCATTTTCAGAAGGTTTTGAAAAGTGTCAAACAATAGGAATTGATAGAATACTTATCCCTCTTACCTTTTTAGTTTTTACAGAAATTTCTATTTCCCAGGCAATGTTTTGACAATTTTACACCCAGATGCATTGACTCCTCACAACAACTCTCTGAGGTGGACCCTATGATGATCAACATATTTTTCAGGCAAGGGGACAGCACTGAGATTTTCAGGAACTTGGGAGCAGCAGGTGGAGAGCTGGGATTCTAGCACAGGGAGCCTGACTCTAAACCACCTTTCACAGATGGTGGAAGCTACAACTTTAATTTCTGTATTTTAGTTTCAATTCAGGTATTTTCAGAATTGCAGCATCTAAGGATTTTCTTAAAGATTGATCTTCAATTTGTTTTCCATCTATTTTAGATTCAAGTCTTCATTCCTAAAAGACCTCCAAACAATCTTATCAATACTTTTTTTTTTTTTTTGCAGTTTTGGGCCAGACTGGGTTTGAACCCACCACTTCTGGCATACGGGGCTGGTGCCCTACTCTTTTAAGCCACAGGCACCGCCCCCTTATCAATACTTCTTCAAATTCCTGTAGCACAGGATGTTGGGCATTACGTAATGCTTTATCTTGATTTTCCCACTTCCTATTGAATGCTATTTGATACGTCCACATTTTACTGTATTATTGGCCCAATAAAGCCTACTTAAATAAATTCATACTTCTTTATCCTCTCATGGTATTTGATCTCCATTGGATCATGCTTCATGGTGTCTTTGCCATTTTCATTTACATGTCATTTTATGCACACTGATTTTATTCCAACTTAGAATATTCTCTAAGAAAAGTCATCTATTTGGTTTTATTTTATTATTCTATTAACTTTATATTTTATTTTCTTTCATTTTGGTGCTGGCACTGAGTTTCCATTCCCCTTTAGAATTTAATAGGAGTCGGCAAGCTTCTAACACAGATCCACATGTCATGTCGAAAGAGTGAATTTTCATTGTATATAGTACAGATCTGTGAAATCAGTTCACAAGGACTATCAGGCCTTTTATTCCCAGGATTAAAGGAAAACTTGTCGTATTGTATTTTATCTATTACTTGTCATAGGGGACTAAGTAACACATAAGTTAGAACTCATAAGATCCTTCTAAAGATTGCTCAGAAGTTTCCAGGGATGGTCTTACTGAAAAAATTACCCATAGTTTCTACAAATGCTTTCACTATTTTGGATTCATTGACTGGGTCAAATAACTAATTTTAGCAAGGCAAAGCAAAACCTTCAGGCTTTCTATCATACATGTGGACATTTACCTCCTTGGCTGACAAGACAGTTAGTTCCGTAATTCATTCTATCATGGAAGATTGCCAAGTAGCATTTGTTCACAGTATTATAAGTAGGTGTGTTTAATTAGGAAAAACTTGAAATGTATGTTGTGCTTTAAGGCCCACACAGTATTGTTTTTAATACTTAATAATTGATGAAAGTGAAGGATAAGGACATACACTCCTCAAACAATTACTTGATATTTTATATATTTATTTATGCATATAAATATATATGTTTTGCATTGTAGATTAACAATATCTTACTGCAATTTTGAAAAATGTTAGAAAGTTCTAAGCCTTTTGTTTTCATGAAAATATGTGCTCTTAAATATTCAGTACATTTTAGGATTCTTTTATTTATAAAATAGAATTAATTAAAACTACTATTTAACTTCCATGAAGAATGTTGCAAAGATTTTTTTTTTTTTTTCAGTTTTTGGCTGGGTCTGGATTTGAACCCGCCACCTCTGGCATATAGGGTTGGCGGCCCACTCCTTTGAGCCACAGGCACTGACTGCAAAGATATTTTTTAAATGCGGTGAAGGGGTACCTTAAACTTCTTTGAGAAAGATGATGAGATAAAAAGACACATAAAGAAAAGATGTAACTGCTATGAGAGATTACCATGGAATAGCCATACAGTTCTATTAACCCCAGAAAGGAAGAAACAGAAGTGGCTTGTGCTGAAACCATCTCATAGGTAATTTTTTGACACTTCCACTTGTTTGTATAACATTAAGGCCTGTCACAGCCTTGAGGATAGATTTTTGAAAACAAGTATAATGGTCATCTCTACATAACATTCTGCAGTTGACAACCACTTTGAATATCTATATAATCCCAAAATCTGTTGGAAAACTGGATTTTACAATATAGGAATGCATTGAATATTTCTTTAGTGAAGAAAAAAAGCAGAAATGATAAATAGTTCCAAAAATAATTCAAAGATGTATTAATTCAAATATTTTTAAGTGCTTATTGTGGCTAATGTTTAAATTAGCAGAAGGATTAACTTTTGATTTATATCTTCGGAAATGGGAGCTCTGTCAAACCCTCAAGTTGAGAAAACATAATGACAATATGTTCTTTAGACACTGAAGCAAAGGCAAAAGCTTCTTATTTTTTGTCAGTCGACATGGCAATAAAGTTCATAATAGTGCCTTGCTCAAAGTGTTCTTTATTACCCTCAGCATTCTTTAGATGTTTTCTACAAGATTTTCATGTCTTTAAAATCTCCATGTTTGTATAATTCTTACGGGGTTCTGCAGTAGACTATATTTTCTAAAATGATAATCTGTACTCATCATCGCACCCTGGGCTCCACATCAACCTTTCCTTCCTAGATGCTCAAGCATTGCGTCTAATTTGTACCTGAGGGCGCACCCAGGAGAGGAATTCATATCCAAATGGAGTAGGACAGATGTCATAGTAGAGCTCACATATTTGTTAGAGAGAACGTCAACTAGGGATGCCACAATTCTTACTTTCTTTGTTTTAAACAAGTTTTTCATGGCATTGTTGAATAATATACATTTCAAGATTATCTAGTCCTCTGAGTAATCTCAGAACTCAGTACTCTTCCCTTAATACTTTCAAGAGGCTTTCTTTTTCTTCATCATTTCTAGTGGCGATCAGACATGTTTGAATGGAGGGATTTAATGGGGAAAAAAAATCACACCCGTAAAAGGCAGAATATTAAGTGTGTGAAGATAAAGAGAGCTTTTTAACAAACGGGTGGTACGAGTGGTAAACTCTGGTCATGAAACATGCCACAATTTCCTAAAGTGTGCATCTGAGTCGTATATTCTGGACACCTGGAAAAGATCTATCATTATAGATTCTGAGCTATTGTCAAAAGAACTCAAAGCATTACTTTCATATAGTTTATTTTAACTAAAACTATTACAACATTTCTGAAAATTGATGGAGTGTACTTTGGTATGATTACTCTAAAATGGTAGTTCTTTTTTTATTAATTTTAATTAAAATTATAACTGTATATATTAATGGGGCCCAATGTGGTGATTTGATACACAATGTGGAATTCTTAAATCACACTGATTAACATAGCCATCATCTTACTTGTATTTTTGAGGTAAGACATTTAAAATGTACTCTAAGTTATTTTCAAATACACCCTTGCATTGTGCACAGTAGGTGAGATCCCACCGAATGCCTTCCTCCTCCCACCAATCGCCCTCTCTCCTTCCCCTGCTCTCTCCTTCTTCATCCCTCCCTCTTGCTAGACTGTATTTGTGTTTTATCATTCACACGAGTCTGATAACTATAATCCACAGAGAACTCAGATTAATCAATAAGAAAAGAGTAGAATAGTAATTCTTAACCAGTGATAATTTCTCTCTTTCTTGTTTTATTTATTTATTTATTTTTTGAGACAGAGCCTCATTCTGTCATCCCGAGTAGGGTACCGTCACGTCATAGTAGCTCACAGTAACCTCAAACTTTTAGGCTCAAGAGATCCTCTTGCCTCAGCCTCTCATGTAGCTGACACTACAGGCATCTGCACAAATGCCTGGCTCTATTATATTTTTAATAGAGACAGGGTCTCAATCTTGCTCAGGTTGGTCTCAAACTCCTGAGCTCAGACAAATTCACCCACCTCACCTCCTAGAGTGCTAGGATTACAGGTATGAGCCACCACACCCAGCCACCAGTGGTGATTTTCTCCCCATTTGGTAATATTTAGAGAATATTCAATTCTCACTATGCACAGGGGGTGGAATTAGTATCTTGCAGGTGGAAGTCAGGGATGTTGCTAAACACCTGAAAATACTGAGATAGGCCTCCAAAACAAGGACTCCAAAATATCAACACAGCTGAGGCTGAGAAGTGCAGCTGTAAGACTTGTACTGCTGTGTACAGCTTACCAGAAATTTCAGAGTACAGCCTCCATACTACTAAAGACTGAGAATTATATTACAACAACAACAAAAAATCATCAAATGATTATGCTAAATCTGAGTGTAATCTTTATTTCCAGAAGACTTCACCTAAGCCGATGTCCTGGTTGAATAGAAAATTAACACTAATTTGATAAATGAATGAAAGTGAATGAATATATCAACAGTGAGAGGAAAATCTGTGGGCACATTAAATAACCCCTTATTAATTAAGAACATATGGTTAGTCAAGGAATCAGTAACAAATATAAAACGTTCTTGTGAAGCTAATTGCCATTATCCTGAGCACAATCTCGTATTTTTCACACTTACCAGTTTGACATTCAAGACCTTTCAGAGCTCGGCATCAATTTTATTTCCCTTGGCTCTTTTCCATAATTCTGCTTTCTCCCACTTCTGCCTGAATTAGAACTCTAGGTAAAATGTGTCATCTACCCATAATTACTATTTCTGTATCTACCCATTTTTTAATACTAATTTAAAATCTTTCCTTTCTTAAAGGGTCATCTGCCATCACACCTCTAATTACCTGCTGTAATCTCTTAATTTCAACAGGTCCTAACTATCCATAATGGCCTGCCTATGCCATCTATTCAAAGTCTATAAACAGTGGTGCAGCCAAAAATATATAGAAAATTTCCCATGTAACTAGAGTGATTTCAGAGGCTGAAATATTCAGGTGCAATTTTGTTTTATCACGTATGCAGGCAAGGTTCTCTCAAAAATGTAACAGTTCTGGGTTATACTCTCTGAACTAAACACTTCTATTTCCATTTTATAGGTAAGGAAACAGATTCTTAGTGAACACTCTCTTCACTCAATTGCACGTGGCAAAGATGCAAAAAATGTGTTTACCAAAGATCATACACTTCCTGCTCACCGTCACTGACCGGGAGTAGCTGGCCAGCCCCACCTGTGTCGAGGTGTGGTCATTGGAATGTGAGCAGATGGGATGGGCACTGCTTCCCAGCAAAAACTGTGGAACCACCGAGCATCACCCTCCCTTTCTCGGCATCCATCTGCCGGCCTGATGTCTGCCCAGGGAGATTATGGGAGCCATCTACAAAACTGTGTCAGAGAATCCTAGAGCCTGGTTTATGAAGAGGGAGGAGAACAGAGCTTCAACCTCTCCTCTGGTTCCTCCTCCCAGCATTTACTGGATTTTATGTGAAAAAGAAATGCCTTTCTATGTGTTAACTACAGAAATGTCAGGGGTTAGCTGATACTGAGGCTGCCATACTTCAACTGATATATTGTACAATATTTGTCTTATGAGAAAGATCAAATAAATTGACAGGTCTCTTTTAAATACAAGGCAATATGTAATCAAGGTGACCATACATTCTAATTTGTCCAGGATAATCCTGGTCTAAGCCTGATGTTACAGCATCATCCGTGAAAGTAATCTTTTTGCACAGAAGTATCCTTGTTTGGAGGATAAAGTGTATAGTCACCTGATTGATATGGAATGAGTTGCTAGCAAAAAGAAATGGTGAAAATAACTGGGGCCACAAAATGAGAGTTTGAAATCTTGCACAACCACTTTGTGATATAGGGAAGGTTCATTTCTCTGTGCTTCAGCTCCTGCTTGACTGATGGGCATAAATACTATTATTACTTAACTCCCAGCATTGTTGTGAAAATCAAAAACGATAATATGTGCATGATAGAGCTTTGACAATGATGAAGTACTGTGCAAAGATCTAGCTATTAATAAGAGAAAACTGTGAAAGGATGACATTTTAAGAAATGTGTAGAAGGTTTTCATGAATAAAAATCTTCTTTAAATGAATATATCATCCTCTCTAACCTTTGAATAAAATATGTATGTGTTAATATTTGATGCTTATTAAAGACTGGATTATATTTAGAAAAAAATGAAATTAGACCTATAGAATAGCTTCCCCTGGGTGTCTGGCTTTTGAGAGATGAATCTCTAGCCACAATCCCAACAAGACAGCAACCATGGCGCCTTCTCTGAACAGCACCCGCAATCTACAATCTTCATTTCCCAGGTTACTTGCAACTGCCTTTTCTCCCTGCTTCTCCTCAACCTCCCCTTCCTCTTGTTTTTTTCTTCTTCTTGTGGTGCTCTTTTCAAAAATGAGGGAAAGCCCTTCAGCCAAGTCCATCTATACCTCCAATTAACTGTCATGGAACCATTCATCCAGGGCTCACTTACTGAGCATTACCAAGGGAGGGTTAGCGCTTTGCTGGGTGCTGAGTAGATGGGTAAAATCATAGTCAATACCCTCTCGGAACCTATAGCCCAGAGGCAGAAGTGACAGATACAAATTACAAAATGGTAAATATAAAAATAAAGAGGATATCTGCTAGAAAGTAAGATTAAACACTCTAACTAGGTTTGAGGGACCAAAGTAGGTATCCCTAAAGTGATGAAATTTGACTTGAGATCTGAAGAATGAATAGCCAGGTAAGGGGACTGGAGAAGTGGGGAGATGGGGTGAGGTGGTGTAGAGCTTGGTAGGGAGAAAACATTCCTGGGCACCAAACAGCCTGTGCAAAGGCCCTGTGGTGGGAAAGTACATCACCTGTTCAAAGAACTGAAACAAGCCAATTTATATGGAGCACTGAGTAAGGCTGATAGCATTGTGATGTGAGTCCACAAACGATAAAGAAAGGGATGCAGAAACTTGGAGCAAGTAGCAAAGGTCCCAGTCTTTTTTTCTGAAAAGGATGAGAAGTCTCTAAAAGTTCTAATCAGAGAGTGACATGCTTGAATTTGTATTCTGAAAAGATCACTCTGGGAGCAAAACATAGTTGGAAATGAAAACACGTATGAAATCTCCTCGGGCATGTGGGCATGCTTGACAGAGACTGTTACAAGTATTCAAATTTCTCTGTTTCTTGTCCCAACTTAGTATTTGTCTTTGATATCTCCCCCTCTACCGGTGCATTTCCATTGTCTCCCTCAGGATCAGGATTAATTATATTTACCACTTACTTTAAAACCAGTGACCCCTATGCATCATGCTCCTACTTCGAATTTCTGTTGCATTTTCAAGACACTTATCATGTGATGAAATTAATTCTCTACTTTAGGAATCCTTTATCCAAAGTTAACTTTGTTTATTAAAGACAAAGGCAACTAAAATGCAGGTTCTGGAACAAAAAAGATTTCTGTGAATAATCTTTTAACTATTTGGTTCCTCATATTATTAATAGCTGACTTCTCAACTTCAGAAAGTGTATCTTTTATAAGCACTGTAACAGGAAAAAAATCTGCAAATGAAGACACTTATTTACAGTCTGTGTGTAATCAAGCCAATGTAATCAGTAGATACATAAAATTTGCACCAATTTTGATATTTTGGTACAAAAGGATATTTTATATAAATCGACACTATTAAGCACTTAATGAGTCTGATTTATCTTTTGTATAATGTGTTTGAGAAAAACATTTCTAAAAACATTTCTAAAAAATATTTCTAAAAAATCTAGAAGGATTAAACAATTTAATAAGTATTTCCAATGTTATCAAAACTTACAATCTGAATGCAAAGAAATATTGAGAAGAGTTTATGTTAGATTTCACCTTCTTAAACTTAAATTTTATTGAAGCCAATTAAATAACCAAATGTATAGATACATTTTTGTAAGAATCTTTACATTAAAAATTGTGTTTCCACACCTACGGTGCATCTTAGAAGGGTACATATGAAACTTACTAACTGTAGAATATAAATGTCTTGACACAATAACTAAGAAAATGCCATGAAGGCTATGTTAACCATTTTGATGAAAACATTCCAAATTGTATATGAAACTAGCACTTTGTACCCCATGACTGCATTAATGTACACAGTGCTGATTTAATAAAAAAAGAATAAAAATTGCGTTCCTTAAAAAAATTCAGAATTAATAATTTTATAGCTGGATTTTGATTTTTTTATGGACCCCTAACTAATATGGGTCAAAACAATCAACTGTTTTTTTCTGTGGAGCAGCGATTCACGACCCACAGAAACTGTATTAAAGGGCCATGGCACGAGGAGGTTGAGAACCACTGCCGCCGAGGGTTTAGCACGCCTGCCTTACATATCAAAGGCAAGAAGCCAGGGACAAAAACATTCTTTTTCCACTGTGGTGCAAAAGATTTACTGGAGAACTGGAAATGTATAAGCATAATGAATTAAGTTATGGCCAAGTTTTCTTTTCTGTGTGATAACCACAGGGTATGCTGTGTGGATGCTTGAAAGGTGGCAAAATCAAAAATCTACCTCTCCACCCAGTTTATTTATTTGAAATCCTTTTACATATTAAATGATCATATCCCCAAATATATGATAAAGGGTATTAATTGAGGAAAATTTCCTGGACAGCCAACGGTAATCTGGAAATGGGTAGAAGAGCGATGTTGGGGAAAGGAGGATTTTTTTTTCTTTTTTTGAGACAAAATTTCCCTCCATTGCCATGCTGTGGCATCATAGTTCACAGTAAACTCAAACTCTGAGGCTCAAGAGATATTCTTGCCTCAGCTTCTCGAGTAGCTGGGATTACAGGCATCTGCCATAACACCTGGCTAATCTTTTCTATTTTTAGTAGAGAGAAGGTCTTGCTCTTGCTCAGGTTGGTCTTGAACTCTTGAGCTCAGGCGATCAACACACCTCCGCCTCTTAGAGTGGAATATAGGTGTGAGCCCTTCATCTTAATCAAGAGAATGATTATGAAACATGTGTAATACCTTGGAACACTGGCACAGTTGGGGTTACCCCAAAGTTTGCATGAATGGAGTGTATACTGATAAATAAAGAGGAAAACTTTAAAGAAAACAGCATACAAATGAGGATAGGAAGCCATCCAAAATGAACGTGTTCACCTCACGATGAAATCTAGCACATGTCTTGATTATAGGTAAATTTTTAGAAAATGGGGGGAAAAAAGAAAACAGAAATGAAGATATTCTTCGCAATTTTTCTGTATTTGTGTTTGTTTACTAACCCAAAGGAAAATAAACTACCTTAATTATATTATTAATTAATGTATATGCTTTTAAACAAAAGAACCTCCTAAAACAAAAGATTGCTTTCAATAAACTATTCCTCATGTTCATAAAATGGATGGACCACTGTACTAATTCAAGGTGACTTTTTAAGTGTTCTGGTGTATAATTAAGGAATATCTGTGGTTTCCCTCTATAAAATCTCAAATGTAGAGTATGATGACAATTTTATGGTAAAATTCAATTTTATGTTAAAAAATTCTTGAACTTTACAGAGTATTTTACAACACAAACAGACATATGGAAATATTGATCTTCAACTTTCTAGTGTACTATAGCAGAGTGAATAACATCGTCTTGACTTGGTGTGCAAAGATTGATTTGCAATTGGCCTGTAGACCATTTATATTTATGGCAGCAGCGTTATTAAAAATAGTCAATAAAACTTGACAAAATAGATAAGTTTTTCTGCTACTCAGTAGACAGATGACTAGGTAAAGAAGAAACTGATCTAAAGAAACCTAGGTCTTGGAAGTTTGGAAATCATCAGTAGTTCAAGCGACTTAAGGACGCTACATGTAAGGAAGCAGTCATCTAAAGTGGAAAACAGAGAAAGGCCAGGTAAGTGCAGTGTAGGGTTGGGGGATTGGATAACTGTGAAAAAAATACTTTTGACTCAGATCTTTGTAGAAGAACTTGTCAGAAATGTTTTTTTTAGGGGCCCAAAGATTTTTCCAAAGCTTTACAACATTCTCCTCTCACTTTATGCACTGAACCTGGCTAAGATTATCCATTACTATCACTTTCACGCTATCTGCACTGATGACTCACACATGTGTACCTTAGTCCACATCTCTCCAGTTGGTTCTAGGCCTGTGTACCCAAAATTTCACTAACACATGAACCTGGATATCCTCAGATGTGAATATTAATATTAATTGTACACTGCAGTCCTGAAAACATTGTCATACACCTATACGGTTTTTCCCTAGAAAATCATTCTCCCTCATCCATGTGACTTCCAAGGTTATCTGTCCAACAGAGAACCCAACCCAGACATATGAGACTCATTCTTACGTGTTCTCTCTCTCTTTTTCTCATTCGTTATGCTAATTAGTTATTGATGCTTATCAATCCGATCTCTTTTCCCTCATTTTCCTCTCTTCATTTCCATACTTTGAAAGCTGAATTCCTTTAGGAGGTTCCTAGCACATGTCCTTGTTTCTATTTGTGTATCACATTAATCCATCCATCAAATTGCTAATGAATTATTTCTTCAACAAAAGAAATTTCAACATATTATTTCCCAGCTTAAAGCCCTTCAGTGACCCCATTATCTTCAGAATATAAATAACTATTAACAATATATGCCATTTAATATATGTAATGTTTCATCACATACATAGCTATTCTCATTTTAAGGGCATAGGTGTATTGTCATAAAACTAGAATGTTTAATTTTTTTGGTACTTTATTGTCTATAAATATATAACATTTTAAACATGTAGTAATAATGAAAATGTTGCCTTCATTCAGAAAATGAAACCTAAATATCTATTAGTTGAGATCAAGTAAGATAATAAAGGTAAAGCACTAACCTACAACCTGCCTTAATCAATATTAATTTCCTTTCCACTCTAAAGAAAAAGGAGAATTCTTACATAGTTGTCATAAATGAAGCTAATAACAGTGCTATATAATAATGTCCTATTATTTAATCCATAATCAACTCACTTCATATTAAAGGCTTGTAGAGCTTTGTGGGGGCTGTAAATTATCAAGGTTCTATGTGGGAGTCAAAACACTCAAAGACACAGGTGATGTATTTACTTGAACATGACCTGTGCCCAAATTACCAATAACAAAGATACTTCCAGGAAACTAATGTTCTTCAGGATTTGACTGAGAACTTTCTATAGGCAACAATTGGAAGATACGCTTTTGCCTGAATTTCTAGGAAAGTGATTTAGAAAATGATGGGTCCATTCAGATAATTGATTTGAAAAGCAAGTTACTAGATAAATTGTAGATAACTTTCTTTGTATACAAAGTCACTCAGCTTTGACAGAAATGGTAAAAGACCGGATTTGAACTAAAGGGATAAACTCTTTGGTCGCAGGCACAAAATGTGATGAAGGCTGATTAAGGTACCTACTCCAGAGATTAACCTGAGGACAAAATAAGAGAAGATCCGAGGGGAACAACTGAGCATGAGCAATGGCATCTTGCTGGAGACACCATTTAACATTGTGCCTCTTACAGCAAAGTGATTGGGTGTTACCATTTTTTCCCCTTAGGTTTGTGCAAGTAACGTGCTAAATTTTTGGTGTGAATATTTCTCTTTGCTGATTGTATTCTTCCCAAAAAGACAGAGACCAACTGAATGGTGAGAGGAAATAGGGCTTTAGAAAATTAGCTATAGCTCATTAAAAAATAACCCAAACTTTAACCTTATATTGATAATATTTTTTAAAACATAAAATAAGTAAATGCATTTTGACAGTATGTGCTAGTTTCATAACAGTTAGAATCAAGACAACAAATGGAATTTTCCATGAAGTTGGCTGGGATATGGCTAAGAACTTCAGCTCAGAGAAGAACTAAAAATTCAGAAAATTCCTCACATCAGTGTGAGCAAGTGGAATGGAGACATTAAGGAAAACAGAGAGGAAGAAAAACATTAAGGAAAACTTACCAATGTCTACTGGAAAGCTTTTTCTTTTTTTAGAACATAGAAAAACCAATGGAAGAAATAAATACTATCTTCCTATATGGTAATGACTATGGTTCTACAGCATGAACTTATACAAAACAATTTTGTTTTTTCTTCAAGACTAATACCTCAGTTTTAACTAATTTTAATGAATTCCTTACCTTCCCAAATATTTCCCTAATTATATAACTTGAAAGATATTCATAATATTATTAGTGCTCTTATAGCTTGATTTCTCAATACTTTTGACTTCTTCCTGCCTTTATTCCTTCCTCGAGACAGAGAATCTTGTTCTGTTGTCCCAGGCTTGAGTGTAGTGGTATTATAGCTCACTGCAGCCTCAATCTGCTGGGCTCAGGTGATCCTCCCACCTCACTCTCCTGAGTAGCTGGGGTGGCAGACATGGCCCACCATGCCTGGCTATTTTATTCTTTTTTAGTAGAGACTGATTTTCACTGTTGCTCAGGCTGGTCTTGAACTCTTGGCCTTACGAGATTCTCCCTCCTTTGGCCTCCCAGAGTGCTAGGACTACTGGGGTGAGCCACTCTGCTTGAGCAACTTTTTAAAATCTCATTTCTTTTATATGCTTCTTTTGCTTTATGATTGTGAACATGACAGAAGTCACATCATAAATTAAAATACATAATCAGACACTGCAAGGGCTACGAAAAAAATTAGAGCAGAGTAATAAAATAGATGGCAAAGGGAAGGGGGCAGCAGATTATTCTGCTTAAATAGGCCAGTGAGTGTAAACCTCTCTGTGGAGGTAAATTTGACAACACACAATAACTCAGGGGTAATTAGCAAAGACCTGTCTTCTGAGCAGAAGGCAATAGGTCCAAAGTCTCAGTGCAGAAACAGTCCTGGAATGTTTGAGCAGATGGAAGCAACTAGCTGTACTAGAGTTATGCAGAGAGAACAGGAGACAGAATTGAAGGTGTTGAAGATGTGGCAGAACGTCAATCTTATTTCATGTGAGAAAGGCATTAGAGGTTGAATAGCAAGTTAATGACCCAATCTGATCTATATCTTTAAAAGACACTCTGGCAATAGCACAAAGAAGCAGACCAACTAGGGAGAGAGTCCAGTACGTCTGATACAGAATGGGAGCCTGTATAAGGTAGCCTTCAGTACAGACTCGAAAAGTTAACTGAGTTTAGGAAATATTTGCAATTACTGGCAGGAAAATTTGAGGACGAGTTATATATAAAGTATAGGGGGGAAAAGAACAGTCAAAGCTGACACCTACGTTTTTGTCTGAAAAATGGATAAATGGACATTCCATTTATCGTGGTAGAAAAGTCTGGAGGGAAGAGCAGGTTGAGCTATAAAATCTCAAGAATTTTGTTCTGGGAAAATGAGGCTGAGGAGCCTTTTGGATATCCAGGAGAAGAAGTGATAGAATTAGTTTGATATATGAATCTGGACAGGACAAGAGATATAAATTAGGGCATCATCGATATATTATTTTTATTTTTCCCCTTGTACAGACACATCTAAATAATGACCTAATTTTTACTTTTTATTTGTCATTAATAAAAAATATTTTCTTCTGTCTTTTAATTCTACTTCAGATTGAGTTCTTTCCCTTTCTTTGAATAATAGTTACATTATTTCTTAAACATTAGCCAGAAATCTGATTATTGTGCATGATTGAACAGGCATAACGTCTAAGATTCTTAACTAGATTTTAAAATGCAGGTTAGATTCTGAGTTCTAAAGGATTTACTTCCTTTTGCTATTTTCTACCACTTCTCACCCCCCCCGTGGGAAAACAGGAAAAATATATTAATCTCTCATATCAAATGGTATAACGTTACTTTTTGCTTAGCATAATGTCTTTTGAAAGATTGGTGCAATTTCAAGTCAAAGTAAGTTAAATGTGATGCCTATTCATTATTTTCATGACTCTGTTAGCAATGGTGAGGTGATAAGTATGACAAATCAGCCTTGACCTAAAGTTTATAAATCTGTAGAGAATAAGATATTTATATGTAAAACAACAAGAACCAGAAAACAAGATAAACTATGTACGTGGTATATATTAGTACAATAACTGGTTAAAGACGACATAGAAATCATGATGGTGCAAAACCCTATCCAGCTGTGTGCAGTGACCAGAACCACAACGCGAAATCAGTAACTAAGCATGACTTACCAAGCGGCTGGCCTGCGATGACCCTGGCATTCTCTCCAGCCACGGCGGCTCGGGCATGCCGCTCACTCATGTACTGGACAAACGCATAACCTTTGTGAACGGAGCATCCAACTATTTTTCCATACTTTGAAAAAATGGCTTCAATGTCAACTTTCTTGACAATGGCTGTGTTTAGATTCCCAATGAAAACACGGGAGTTGATGGACTTGGGGTCATTCTTATTGGTGACGTTGCTGGTCTGTGTTTTGCCAGTCATGGTTGACTCACTTTGTTTTAATCCTTAAACAAACAAAAAACAAATAATCAAAAGGTAAATCATTAGGTTAAATGGATGTCAGTGGTTCTTAACAGGTTTTTAATATTATACTCAGGAAACCTCAAATCCCTAAGTATTCCTGATTTTCTTCAGAAAAGAATTTAGTCATATAAAATATAAAAGGTAAACATTGCATTGCTAAATGCAGGAGGAAAAATACTCATAATAACATAATATACAGTTATAATAAAATTTGGATTTATTTACCCAAAATTCAATCATGAATAATGACTAGACATTTTGTATTTGTTTTCACGTATAAGTCTCTCTATGAAAACTTTGAGGAATAATACATCTTATTCTGTTAAGAAGAAAGAATGTCCAGTATGGCTAAGTTCTTATAATAGATGGATTATAGTAATGCAACCTCCATTTACCATTTAAGTACATGCATTTTTATTTCTATATGTTCTATAATACATAGATGCATTGTCTATTTCAGTATAAGAACGCTTCTACCAGAAACTAACAATTCATTCCATTAGAGGCTGTGAAAGAGAGAAAAGATATTAAAATAAATTAAGCAGAGAATTTAACATAAGAAAAACATAACTTTGAAAATAAGAGATTTAACCAAAATTAACACTATGCATGCTATTTATGTGAACCAATAGCCTACATTCATTTCAAAAAAAGCATGTGTAGCCAGTGTTCATCAATGATTAACAAATTAGTAGACCGGGTAACTGCTGACAATTTGTTCTCAATCTCTTTGTTAAATCTATTTAATTTAAAGGCAGCTCTGATGCCTAAAGACTGCTAGTATTTTTATAAACCATTTTCTTAGCTTGGCAGAATGTTTAATTGTGCTTAATTAACCTCAATGAAGCTTTTATATCTAAGTATTCCAGCACTTACAGATTTATTTATAAGGCCTTAAAAATGCATTCACTAATTCATTCATTAATTTATTTAGCAATATTTATTAAGCACCTACCTTTGAGCAGGCATCATCTTTCACAGTATCTATTAATTTACAAAAACCACTATGGCAAAACTAAAATGTCAACAAGGCTATACTCTCTGACATTGATGATCATTGTTGAACATTAGCTAATTGATACATTTTATCAGTGATGACTACATTTTATATGAAGACTCTATTTTAAAATATTACAGCCATAAAAATGAGAAGTGCATCTGATTTTTAAGGATCATTTTAAATGACATTTCTAAATTAAGCATTACAGTGGTAGAAGTCTTTAAGGCATGTAAATTAGATATGCTTGAAAATGTACTTACTATGCATTTAAACCAGGTACTCCTCAAATCAAGAGCAACCAAGTAACATAAAAGTGTTTCAAATTAAATTGTTCATTATTACATCTGGGATGTAATGAAAGCTTGTTTAGTACTGAATACCCAGCATTATAAACACTTCCTTACCATGAAGGTCAATTTCATAACCAAAATATTCAGTTATTTACATAAAAATTAAGAGTAAGACATCATTAGAAACAAGAATTATAATGCTATCTTATATTATTTCATATTAGCTACATTTAATTGGCTCCTTTATGAATTATTCAAGCTAAGAAAAGAAAGCTGATCGTTTTGTTTTAAATCTTCTAACTTGAGCTATTGCGTATCTCAAGACGGATGCTCTGAGAATTAACTGAAACAAGAAAAATCAAATAGATAATTTGGAGTCAGTTTCCTGTCTTACCAGGCCTGGCCAACATCAGTAATAGAAAGCATATTATTTTCTTTTTGCTCTCGTGTGATACATATTTTTAGAAATACCATAAAGTTATTTTCAAGGGTGAACGATTCTTATGGTTGACATTTTATTTCCTGGGAAAGGATAGATTGGCTAAAATGCAAACACAAGAATTGTTAGATTAGGGCAGACTCATGGTTATGGAGCTTGGTGGTCTTCCTTTGACAGTGGCCCTCAGTCAAACTTAATGTAAGAATACACCTGTCCTCTAAATCCTCACTGTAAAGGTTAATGTGCTACCGTTGACTCTATGTGGATGGCTCTCATAACCGTAACTCCAAACTGCCAATTGTGTAACTCTAATTAAGGACTCTTAGTTACTTTAAATCTATTCAATATTTTCACAAAAACTGACTCTTCAGTTTCTACCAGTGTTGATAATAATTTGTTGTGAGTACATTATCATTTTGACATTCTCCAAAAATCAAGCCTCAACTCATAGTGTAATATTTAGCTCATGTTTCTCTATTACATGAATTTTTAGTCAGTTGGAGAAGTTCACCTTTCAGCCATGATAAAATAACAGTGACTAAATAAACCCTCCTGATTCAAATAACTGAAAAATAAAACAAATAGAGGAGAAGCAACTGTTTTCCAGACATTAAACCACAGGCCATGAGCAGGTATTATATCTGAAAGATAAGAGACAAAGTAAGTAGAACCTGTGACAGCCCCAGCTTTCTGCGTGGGAAGAATATATCAGGTCACAGAGCAGAGAGAGAAGTGGGAGGGAGGTATTGCAAGCAGAGACATTGACCTTACTGAGTTGAGGAAAGACCAGACTTCCGAGTATCTGAGGAGGATAGAATTTGTGCCACACACATCTTGAGGCAAAGCTATGCAGAAAAAGAACTCTAGAAATCTGCCTGGGGTCCTTGGAAACTATGCTAATTTTTAAGACTGCTTGCAAATGGCAAAATTTCATGACACTGGGTAAAAAGTTATTGGAAAGTAGTGGACTGAATAATTCCAAGATTTATAAAAGACTGAGAATTACTGAGTCCAAAATGACTCTGTGGAGAATTGAGGTCAGATGTCCGAATGGCTCAGTTTTAGTAATGGGGATTAATGAACCCTAGAGTTAAAGGTACCCCAGCACCAGTCTAGCTAAACTTGAAAACAAGTCTGAAGATGATCAAACAAAACCGATATAGAATAAAACACCTCTCATAGAAACGCATAACACTTTAAAAAGAAAAAAGTAATAGTTGAGTCCTTCACCCAGCTAGTCAATTGCAAATTGGACTTTACCTTACGAATGCAAACAATGTAACCTATCATTTGAACCTTTATATTAATCTGAATTTTTAAAAAAAGTTATAGAACTCAGATACTGAATGACATATAATACACTATCTTCACCATCCAATCAAAGACTCATAGACATATTAAAAACTAAAAAATGATCCATGACAAGGAGAAAAATTAAGATGTAAAAATGAATCAATGGATGGATATGACAGGTGATGAGATTCTGCAGAAAATAACAGATTTGTGAATTTGAAGTTGCAGAAATACAGAATATCTGAAATGTAGTGTAGAGATAAAATACTGAGAAAATGTACAGAGCCTCAGTGAACTACTTGACAGTATTAAGTTGATTCATGTATATAAAATAAATCTCTATCTATCTATTTCCCTACCTATATACATATAGATATACATATGAACAAGGGGAGAGAGAGAGAATATCTGAGAGGAGCAAACAGAAAAAAAAATGGTTCAAATCTTCCAAATTTAATAAAAATGATAATCCCAAGAATCCCAAGAATGAGATCCAAGAATCTCAATGAGCTCCAAGCAAAATAAATGCATAGAAAATCCTATCAGACATATTGTACTCAAATTACTGAAAACCGGTCATAAGTAGAACAAACAGAGGCCTGGCACGCTTTGGAAAGATGCTTCCATTTTGACACAAAAGTGGGTTAGAACAGTCAAAGAAATGTTACAACTAAAAGGTACAGGACAAGGGAAAAATAAATTTTTCAGTGCAAAGCGTTCCTTTGTTTTTAATTTAGTAGTATGGATGGAGATGTTGTAAGGTGTCTATCTATGAAAGTTGTTGTAAAATAAAAGATAAACTGTAAATTACTGTTGTCCCATTAAATTTTCTGTGATGATGGAAACAGTCTACATTTTCACTATCCAAAGATGCAGTCAGTAGCCACATGAGCCCTGACTTCTGAGCCCTGAAAATGTGTTTAGCATGACTGAGGAACTGAATTTTTGCCTCTTTTTTTTTTTTTGCAGTTTTTAGCCGGGGCTGGGTTTGAACCCGCCACCTCCGGTATATGGGGCTGGCACCCTACTCCTTTGAGCCACAGGCACTGCCACTGAATTTTTAATACATTAAATTAAAATTAAGGCCAAAAAGGCAACAGGACTCTAGCCTTATAACCAGATAAGGGCAAAAGTAAATCAGAAATAACCTAGTTATGTTTCATTCCTACCTAACCTAGGGAATGGGTTTGTTTTTGGTTCTTAACCTCAGGAAAGATATGATGCTCCTACCTGATTTCAGAAGAAGAATAAATAGAAAGGTAAGTAGCTCCATATGAGAACTAATTTTTAAAATTATAATTTTGCAGGGTGGCGCCTGTGGCTCAAAGGAGTAGGGGGCCGGCCCCATATGCCAGAGGTGGTGGGTTCAAACCCAGCCTCGGTCAAAAACTGCAGAAAAAAAATTTTAATTTTTCATTCTGAAAATATCACACTGACACGGTGAATGCTCTATAAAATCACAAAGGTTGTCATTAGAATATATAAAGCTTCTTAATTTATATTAAGGAAGATTTCCATATTTGAATCTAAACAGGATATAGGGGTTTTGAAATAAAGGCAGCTTTAAAATGTGCTTTAGAGAAAATATTTTTTGAATAAATTTAACAAAGAGTAAATTCTATCTTTCTTCAGATCTAGTGGTCTTGGATTTCCAATCTAAGAGTTGTAGGCACTCAGACACTATACTGAATAAAGAATGAGCCATAGGAAAAAACCCAATACCCAGGTGTTCAAGAGAGTCAGCCAACAATATTAATGCATGTTATATTTAAAAGGATGAAAGAGATGCAAACAAATAGTAAACTGTACCCTAAAAATTTTCAGTTTCTGAAGTTTATGGCTATTATCTAATTAGTACTATTATATATAATAACGTATGAAAAATGGTGCAAGGTATGTAAACTGAAGTTATCATGTCTGAAAAAGAAAAAAAAAGAGAGAGAGAGAGATTATATCAAGCAGAGAAGCCCAGAGAAAACATCTTGAAGTAGGTGATATGTGTATTTGAATTAATCATTAAAGGAAATCAGATAGGTACAGAATTAATTTTTCAGCACACACAAGAGGACAGTTGACTTCCAATTTTTAAAACTCATCTACATGTACTTTCTTAACTAAACAGCATAGCGTAAAATTACACATAGTCATAATTAGAAAAAGGGAAAAGCTGAACTGGAACAAAGTAACGTATATGAACATCTCTTCTTGGACAAAATAAACCAAAAGAATGCCAAGAAAATTCTGAATTTATTCATCAGAAATCCACCAACAGTTTAGAAGATGTAATTATATCTCTCATAGCCATGGCAATTCTTCAACAGATTTATGAAAAACTATTTCTTAAAACGAGCATAATATTTATGAAACTATTCTCTAATGCATCTTCTGATATCCACTCTGTTTCATAAAGGTAAATATCACAATTATCTTGAACCTTCAATTCTTAAGCCTCAAACTGCTTCCGGAAGTAAACTAACTTGTATCCATTTAAAAGTAAAAATCTGGGTGAAACATACAAATATGAAGGGTAATACATTCATATAAAGGAAAAAAAAAATAACCCCAACGTGAAAACATGTACAGTTAAGATTTTGTTTTATTTTTCTTTATCGTTTTTCTAGTGTTTATGAAAAAGGTGGAAATTAGAATAAAGTTATAATATCACAATCTACATACCAAGTATCACCATATGTGATTTGACCACCTATTTAACTAGGTTGTTAAATAGTTATATTGACTATCACATAGTTGCATACTAAGAACATTAAAGCATCATTTTCTTTTCCCTCTTGATGGGCATTTGGCTTGTTTCTAATTTTCGTAAGTAACAAAAATATCTGAGACAAACACTGATAACTTTAGTAAGCATAAACTCCCAATACAGTACTGAAATTCCTAGCCAAACAGGATGGGCGCCCGGTGCGAGCTGCCCTCCTAGTTTGCAGACGGCCGTGTTATCCCTGTGTCCTGATGTGAGACAGAGCCAGTGAGCTCTGGTGTCTTGCCCTTGTCTTATAAAAGCACAACTCCCATTATGGGTCCTCACACTCATGACCTCATCTAAACTAAATTAACTCCCAAAGGCCCCAAATACCATCACATTGAGAGCTAGTATTTCAATATACAAATATTGAGGACACACAATTCAGTGAATAAAAGTTCACTTTACTAAAGACCCACTTGTGGTTTCCGAGTTTAGAATGTTCACGTTCCGAGTTCACATTCCGAAATAGAACAAGCCTCCTCTAAGTCATTAGAGACATTGTGATTGGGGTTTTATTTTGTCAGGGCTCATGTAAACAATGTCTACATATCCAATCACTAAGTTCAATTAAAATATTCCAATGTACTTTTTTGCAAAGAAGAAAAATTAAATATCAACTTTAAACTTAAAACAAAAAGACTTGAAGAGGTAAACACATACAGTAACATAACGCAGAAGTGTTGACTTTAAGAGGTTATCTTAAAGTATACTTTTACTCTGTGAAATTAGACAAAATTGACACAATTTCAGGAAATCTAGTGCATGTAAGATTCTGGAAAAGCTTTTCCTCTGCAAAATGAAACTTTAGTCATCCATGTTGTCTAAGTATACCAATGGCAACGATGCTTCTGCAATTAACTTTCCACTGGTCAACATTACCAGAGAAGATTGTTTTAAGTTATACAGAGAAGTCAAACTAATAATAATGAGACTCTTTCTACTTGACTAGAGGAAATAGGTCCATTAGGGTCAGTGTCCTCTTGTGATGTGTCTTAGAAAATGGAGCGACTAAGAAATAAGCTTCTTTGGAGTTACTGGAGATGTGGGGGCTGTGTATACATTATCAAGGATTGGGCACCGAGGCCAACTCTATGTCACTGATGGCTATTGAACCTTATTTGGCAGACAGCGATGGACTATGAGACTACAAAACATTGGTCTGTGATTAGTCAAGAGTATCATGTAGAAACCAAAACCTGTTTGAAAACATCCCTTTCTGGGCTGGGAGTAGGCAGGCAGAATAAAGTGGGGAGAGGTACCCTGTGTCACCTTCATGTTTTTATTCACATCACCTCCTTTTTAATGATCTCTGCTGTAAAGATTGCTAAACAGGGTTTGGTTTAGGATATTTTGAATTACAAAAGGACACCTATGAATTGTTAAGAACTATCTTTAAAAGAGTCTTGCAATAGTTTATATTTAACATGCACAGAGTCCTTGAATATCTACCATTGACCAAAGTAATCATTAAATATTTCGTAGTCAGGAAAAGGTTCCAGTTTTTTTTCTTTGTTTTCTCTAGGCTCTGCAGTATTTCCAAATCATATTCCACATTATTTAAGGAAGACACCATCAGTTCAGTGCCCAAGGATTCTCCATTGAGAGGCTTCTTAGCCACTATAATTCTTTGTGTCACGTTGAGGGGACTAGCTACAAACTGATGACACTCACTCTGTGATGTACATTAAGAGCGAGTGACAGAGTGGCAGGTAACAAAGTATTTAGAGAATGCCCAGAAATTGCCCTTTTATATTTTTTAAGTTATAAGATGCACCAATCCACAGACCTTTCTTAGACTTTCCCTGTAATGATATAAAAGAGTAGGAAATATACAACTTTTCATTCACTTTCTTCTGTGAGTCACCTGATAATAAATGGTACAGCATAGTTCACAGTAAAGAAGTTCAATAAAGCACACAGAGAGAATCAAAGCAAAAGCATCAGTGTATTCATTTCTTACACAGGATGGTGTCAGCAATGCAGAGAGAAGAGAAGGATTGTTCATATGGATTCACTGAGATGAAACTCTGCTCTATCCCCTCTGCTCTATCTGTTCCCTCCCTGAACATATTTCTGCATTTTAAAATTTTCAGGTCACTTGGTGCTACATTGTAGGAGGTAAACATTGTCATGCCCCTGGAGAAATTCACTCACTTCTAGCTAACAGGTCCACTCCATTCTTGTCCTCTTTGTTCAAACTGCCCATCATGACAGTTCCCTTGGGAGTTAAATTCAGACCACTGAGTGATTTCACGTAGGCTACTAAACTGCCTGGAGAAATAAACAACTTTCAGTCATCACTGAGGCAGCTTTGGAACACTGACTCTGGAGTGCAGAGTCTAAATACCACAGCCAATTCCTTGAAATTTTCATACTATTCTGAAGTATAAATGTATGTCCTACAATAGGTGCAATGGCGAATTTTCTCCCACACTCTTGACAGTTGGAAGTTTTATTAAGTGGCAAATAAAAATGATATAGTGAAAATGCCTATTGTATGTCTAGATCAGATAGAGTTTCTTTTTACATATTCTGATGACTGCAGAGGCAGTGTCATAAATGACAGCACCTAGCAATGCATTATTGCAAATAACTGACTCAGACCATAATTTTTCCTTGATGGGATAAATCCTATCTCTACTGATGAAATAGTCTATGATGATACCCAAGATTTTCCCTTTCTGTAGGTATATAAAGCAAAATCCCCGTTAAACTTTGGGAAATTCCAAGGAACATGGAAATTAAAGACTATGGTAAACTGAAGTCTGGTAAATTGACTAATAGTCAACAAACATATGAAAAATGTTCATTATCTTTAATCTTCAGGGAAATGCACATCAAACTCACATGGATATCACTTAACTCTAGTGAGTACAGCTTTTATCAAAAAGTCCCCAAACAACAAATGCTGGTGTGGATGTGGAGAGATAGGAACAGCTGTACACCATTGGTGGGATGGCAAACTAATACTATGGAAGTAGTATAGAGATAGCCAAAAAACTAAAAGTAGACCTACCATTAATCCAGGAATGACACTCTTGGGTGTTTACCCAAAGAAAAAAATATTAAAAAGACACCTGTACTCAATTGTTTATAGAAGCACAATCCACAATTGCAAAGATGTGAAAACAACCGAAATGTTGATTGATACATGAATGGATTAAAAAACTATGGCATATGTATATTATGGGGTACTACTCAGCCATAAAAAATGGTGAACTAATACCTCTTGCGTTAACTTGTATGGAGCTGGGGACCATTCTTCTAAGTGAGGTATTACAAAAATGGAAAAAAACAAACACCAAATATACCACCATTAAATCAGAACAAATAGAGAAACATTGACGTGCACATGGAAATTATACTCACTGGAGATCAAGTAGGGGGAAGGATGAAGGAGAGAATGAATAAATTCACACCTAATGTACCCATTCTGGGTGATGGGAACACTTACAAATTTAACTCAAATGGCACAAAGGAATTTATGTAACCAAAATGTTTGTACCCCTGTAATATTCTGAAATAAAATTAAAAAATTATGATATCCTTCTCTGA
Organism: Otolemur garnettii; assembly: GCF_000181295.1. Classification (NCBI taxonomy): domain Eukaryota; kingdom Metazoa; phylum Chordata; class Mammalia; order Primates; family Galagidae; genus Otolemur; species Otolemur garnettii. The sequence continues at coordinate 40,325,380 of NW_003852399.1, forward strand.
GCCAAATCTATCATATTATTAATCATCTTCCATTCATAAGCCTAGTCAAGGTTAAGATTTGTTAGGATGCTACTTCAGAAATAAAAGAGATGATTGACCACAGGTGTGAAATTCCAAATTGTCTTACTTCAACAGAATTTCGTGTCTCCACATAGACTTTTCAGCAGGTTTTAATTTTCACAAATATAGTGTAACATGGAAGATTTTCAAACTTGGAGAGTAAATCTACTGTAGTTTTAAAGAGTTTTTAACCATTAAGTTATGCAAACAAGGATTCAGGCCCAATATTGCCTCTTTCCAGCTGAGTAACTCTGAGAAGTCACTTGGCCTCTCTGATTTTCAGATTTCTATCTGTAATTTAGAATGATGATAACCGATATGACCTTGGAGAGTTTATACAAGATGTAGTAAAACACTTAGCCCAGTATATGGCACAGAAGAACTGATTTTAAAATGCTAGCTTAGTTATCCATAATGCATGGAAATGTCGGAAATTCATGCCCTAGATTATTTCCCTTCAGTGGAAATGATATTGGAATATTTTCAGGTACATTGAGTTTATCCAAGGATGATTTACATTTCCCCCTGTAATACTTGCACGTCCTCAGGCAATTTTCTAGTAGTCTGATAACTTTTCTGAGGCTGGATTTGGACTTTGATTCCTAGTGGTTTATAGCAGTTCTTTCCAAAAATGCCTTTGCCAGGCCCTCTGGAGATATGACACAGCTTCTAATAATATTTCATTTGATATCATTGCAATCTTGAAGTTAGCAAGTTAGTATGTACATGGATCTCAACAGTTTTGTGTGTGTGAATAAACATTACTGAGAGTATTTTAATTAAACAGATAACATATCACAGCCTTAGTTGAAATTCGCCTTACACTTATGAGCAGCTGTGACTCTGTAGCTATCTTAGTGGGGTATCATGACTCAGCATTGATTATATATTGGCATATACATAATCAGGACACGATGTGATAGAGGTCCTGGCTTTTTAGTTTGTACATACACTCTCAGGAATGACTTCCATGTTTTATGTATTATATCTTCTCTTTGATTCCTTAATTTTGCAAGCAAACAGCCCTGTGACAGCCTGCATGAGGGCCAGGATGACTGACTGTCTGGAGTGTATGTATGTTTCATGCACTCAGGTAACTGTGTTAGCCAGCAATCTACCTGACAATTTATGTTAGAAATTTCTTCTACAAATATGAGATACTGCTACATTACAAATAATGGGATAGTCTGTAGAGGTAATATTCAGGGAACATCAGATTCATAGACCTGCCAATTCTATGAAGACTGGTGTATTTGTTCAGAAATATGGTATACAGACTTCTATACACCTTGCCTTCCAATCTGATGAAACAGAAATCAATATTCACATGGTAAATTACACTCATACGCTGACATAGTCAGTTTATAGTTGACAAATATCCATACGAAATGAGTGAGACGTGAGGATGTACAGACCAGACCAGCTCTATGTCGATCAGACCAATATGAAACCTAGATCCTGGGCCAAAAAAGACCCCACTTTGAACAGAGATACCATTGGCAGTGGGATAGCCTAATGAGCATTTCATAACCGGGAATGTTAACACTAACAACATGGAGAGGGGTTTTGGGTCTCCTGCTTGCAATTGTTTTCTGTCCTTTCTTCAAATTAAGAAGACTTGTCACCTTTGCTTGGTTTGTTGGCATCAATTTTGGTTCAACAGAGTTGTCACTGAAGTGTTTCAAGATGCACTTCACACATAAATTATCTCCGGGCATATTATTATTTACAACAGTTCAAAGTATAGCGTCAAGATAGATCACATGACTCCAAAATAGGAACAAAAACAGGTTTCTCCACTCCAGTGTTTCATTTATAAAATTCAAATAACTGATCAATGAGTTAAATACAATTTTGCAAACAGCAATGAACTGACTATACATTTGACTTTCAGATAATTTTAAGAAAAAATATAGGAACAAAGTGAATTACTTCTGTTCTATATTTCTTTACTCACACGTATTTGCATTATTTTTCTTACTAAGTAAAATCCAGGGTGACATAGTTACACATTATATGTGTATGCATAATATACATTTTAACTGTCTTATAAGATTTAGGTTATAATTTTGAACATACTAGGTGCTTAATTATTGCTGAATTCATTAAACAAGTTTATAGATATCTAAAAAATTAATAACTAGTAGAAAGATGTTTATTATTCTTTTTTTTTTTTTTTGCAGTTTTCAGCTGGGGCCAAGTTTGAACCTGCCACCTCCCATATATGGGGCTGGTGCCCTACTCCTTGAGCCACAGGTGCCACCCAAGATGTCTGTTATTCTTTTCAGTTCTTATTGACATTACCAATCTGAATTAAATATACCCACCCACATTAACACTACCACCCCCACCCTCATATCCCCTGCCAATCAGGCAAAGAGCATTTAGATTGCTTTCTGCTCATAATTTGAGATGAATTTATAAAGACAGTATTAATTGGTAAATCCATCACCTTTAATAATCATGTGATGAACTTTGTTGCGTGTCAAAATTCCTGACAGAGGCAGCCAGAGATCCTGCCAGATGAGAAAATCTTTCTGGTAGGTTAACATTTGTGGACAGGAAAAATGTTTTCCCTGAGAATTACACTTCATATAGATAAGTTTTTTGCTTTTGGCCAGGGCTGGGTTTGAGCCCACCACCTCCAGCATATGGGGCCAGCACCCTACTCCTTTGAGCCATAGGCGCTGCCCCACATAGACAAATTTGCTTTGTCCTATCCAGATAAAGACAGTCTTTTCTGGCGTGACCAACAATCTAAATCAAATGGAAGAATCCACTCAAATTAAGTAAATTGAAATGTATAATCCGGCAGATATTAACATATTTGTGGAAACTAAAGAAGCACAATTTTATGAATCAGAGATGTGTAACAATTACTTTTGATTACTATTTTTACCGTATGATTTTAAACCTTTTCACAATGTAAGGGGACAGTGTTTAAAGAAACATATGCTCATTAAGGAATGTGTAATTCCTACTTGGAATGTATCTCATTATTTTAAAATAGCATATAAATTTTTTTTCTACACAAAAACATGCTAGTATCCACTATAGATATAAACAGAAAAGTAAAGCTATTAAAAAAATCGTATAGGGAATGGTTCCTTCCACACACGCGATGAAAAAGCTTGTTTTTTACTAAAGCATATTTAAAATAATCACTACCACTATGTACCTATTGTTTAGTTGATAATTGTAAATTTTCTTCAGTAAAATTAAATTAAATTATCACTTAAAAGCGTAAACACAATCAGCAATGACCTCAACTTAGCGAAAGATTGATACAGAAAAACATAAGTGTTGCAACTACATAAGTAGGTTTATAGGCTTAAAAGTCAGGAAGCCAAAATGATTTTTAAAAGTGCTAATAGTCTTACCTACCACATATTCGGCAGGCATTATTTGTAGCGTCATCTGATTATCCCTAAGGTTCTATAAAACATTTTACATGTAAAAGCCACTTCTAGAGAACCATCTGCTAGAACTATAAGAGCTCTCCAGAGGACTTCCTCATTTACAGCACCTGCAAAAGCCTGCCTCTTACTGAGGTAGCCCACACCTGCAGGCAACAAGCCGGAACTCCACAAAGGCTGCTCACAATTAGGACAAAGGGACCACATATGGCTATTCTTAGATTGAGACTGCAGGGAGAATGGGGACCAAAGACCCCATCTTGGCAAGGGAAAACACCTCCAGAAAAGGGGAAA
>NW_003852399.1:40329207-40400972 GCF_000181295.1 Otolemur garnettii
TTTTTTTTTTTTTTGAGATAGAGTCTCCCTATGTCACCCTTGGTAGACACCTGAAACTCTTGGGCTGCCTTGCCTCAGCCTCCCAAAGTAGCTGGGACTACAGATGCCCACCACAACACTGGGTTATTATTATTTTTTTTTTTGTAGTTGTCATTGTTGTTCGAACCTGCCAGCCCCTGTGTATGTGGCCAGTGCCCTAACCACTTGTCTATAGGTGCCGAGCTTACTTTTAAACTAACGGTTAAATTACTGGGCAGTTTCTCCTTTTACTGGAAGCCTGGCCTGTAAGAAATACAGTTTACAAACACCCTGTTGGGTCTGTAAACACTCTGAAGAACAATGGCCATAGAGAAGTACATGCGAGGCCTGGGTAGGATGTTAACCAGGCCGTCCTACCCAGTCAACAGTGAAACAAATACCCAAATACCCATTGTGGGGATGTGTGTGATGGCCAGGGCAGAGATCAAGCGAGCAGCTGGAGCTCTGAAATATGTGCAGGAGAGTTCATACCCTAATCACAGAGGGAAGTGCCCCAGGTGGAGATCAGAAGAAAATTCTCTTCCACCAATTCTTTAGAGAGGCCTGACACCTGTTGCATCTGCTGCACAGAGAACTGAGGGGGTTACCTCCCCCAAGGAATCTGTGTGCGTGACCACAAACAGGAGGCTGTCCCCACACAAGGCTCAGGGTCCCGATTTCTCAAGGCTAGCCAGACCGTTAAAGTTAAATATAGATGGAATAAGAGCTAACATGCTTACTCTTAGAAACTGCTGACGTTTTTTACTCCCTTCCTCAGCGCACCCTTTTGGCTAAATAAGAAAAGAGCCTTCAAAAAAGCTGAATGGAACAAACACTCAGGGCCACTCCCTAGAACCCCACAAGCTAGCAGTGGTCCTCTGGGTCCCACCGGTCCCACCTTTGAAAACTCTATTCTGTGTGTCCTGCCTCTTTATCTCTTGCCACTTTTAACTTTATTTTTCCTCAGTCGATTGCCGCTGGTTCCACAGGTCTTAAAGGACCCTGCCCCCGGGGCAGGACCTGGGCAGAGACAAAACTAATGCTGCTATGGTTGAATGTATGTGCCCCTCCAAAGTTCATATATTGGAACTTACATTTGCCTGTGATAGTGCTGAGAGGCACTTTGGAAGTCATTAGTGAGATGGAGCCCTCATCAATGGAATTAGTGATCTTATATCATAGCTGACATGAACCAGCTTGACCTTTGTGCCTCTCCATCCATCCCTTCTGCCGTAAGAAGACCCAGTGCTCAGGGGGTATCTTGGAAACAAAGCCTGGGCCTTCACCATACACTGAGCATGACAGCACCTTGATCTTGGACTTTGCAAACTATAGAACTGTAAAAAATAAATTTCTTCTACTTATAAATTATTGTGTCTATAGGTATTATGGTATAGCAGCACAAATGGACTAAGATATCCATTGTTAAATTTTAAACACACTGGAGACCGCATAAAATGTGACATTCAAAAGATAGTAACATATTAATAGTTCTAATGACTCTTCAATGAAAACATATTCCCATGCAGTTATTTTTAGAAGCAGTATTATACTTACTACCTTGTAAAGCTAAAGTGAGTCAGAAGACATGGGCATCACATCATTAGTGTTTCTTCTATTCAAAGAAGGAGTTTATTTATAGAAACTTTTCATTAATATTTTCTTCCATAGTTTATATTTTATGAGTCAACAAATTTAAATCTATTATAGTGATTACCAACAGGAAACTTCATTATAGAATATATGCATAATTTATAAAACTAAATAAAAGTTTATTTAAATGTAATGAAACTATAAAAAGTTATAAATGATAATTAAATGTCAGCAACAAAGGCTAGTCTAAAGGATTTAAAATATGGGATCCTCAATCACGGTATAAATTTTTATGGGAGATTGCACATTTATATCTTTTAATTGAATGTATTTACAGAAAATTTAATATTCCATCTGTGTTTATGGTTTTTTCTTATATTATTTCAATCTGTGTTCTCTTTAGAAATAAAAAAACATAGGAATTAATCAAATTAGGCTAATAGCTACCAAATTGCTAACATTTAGCAGGATACCAAGTCAACTTATAAAAATCAATAATGTTTCTATTTATCATTAACAAACTAGCCTAAAAAGAAACCAAGAAGCCAATACTATTTATAATAGCTAACAACAAAAAAATTAAATACCTAAGAATAAGTTTAACCAAGAAGGTGAAATATCTCTACTGCCAAACTGAAGATGTCAAAAATATAAAAGACAGTCCATGTTCGTGGACCTAAAGAATTAATATTGTTGAAATTACTATACAATCTCAAGCAATTTACAGATTCAATGCCATCCCTATCAAAATACCCATGGCATTTTTCACAGAAAAAAAATCCTAAAACTCATATAAAACCAAAAATTACTTGAATAGCTGAACCATTTTGAGCAAAAGGAACTAAGCTAGAGGTGTCACGCTACCTAAATTCAAAATACAAGCACATTACAATTAAATAATAATCAAGGCACCATGGCATTTGTATAAAAACAGACACATAGACCCTCTGGACAGAATAGAGGACCCAGAAGCAAATCATTTTTGTCAAAGGCACTAAAAACATACCCTGGGGAAAGGGCACACTATTCAATGAATGGCATTGGAAAGACACAATCTGTCAAAACTCATACAGGAAGAAATAGACAATGTGAATAGGTTCATATCTGTTAAAGAACTTGAATCTATAATTAATAACCTTTCCTAAACAGAAAGCACCATGCCCACATGGGTTCATGGGATAATTCTACTAAATTTTTAATCAAAAAAATTATACAAATTCTCAAGAATCTCTTTCAGAAGACAGAGCAGGGGAAATTTTTCTTAACTCACTCTATGCAGACAGCATTATACTAACACCAAAACCAGACACAGATATTACGTGAAAACTAAACTCCAAACCAAGTATCATTATTAACATATATTCAAAAAATCCTCAATAAGTTAGCAAACGGAATGCAACGATATATAGAAATAATTATATACCATAAGCATGTGGGATTCATCTCAGCTATGAAAGGATGGTTCAACGTGAAAATCAATTAATATTTTCCATCACATCGATAGGCTAAAGAAGAAAAATCAAGTAATCATATCAATAGATGCAGAAAAGAAATTAATGAAACCCAATATATAGTCATCCTAAAACTTCTAAGAAAACTAGAAATATTGGGGAAGTTCCTCAACTTGACAAAAGAAAAGTCTATGAAAACCTACTGTTAACATTGTACTTAATGCTAAGAATCAGAAGCTTTGCCAACATCAAAAATAGGACAAAGAGATGTATTCTCACAATTTCTTTTCAGTATCATCTTGGAAGCCCTAAGAAGTGCAATAAGACACGAAAAGATCTAACAGGTTTATAGATTGTGAAGAAAGAAATAAAATTATTTGTTCATAGATGACATGATTGTCTATGTGGAAAATCTGAAACAATTGACAAAAACAAAACCAAATATTCCTGGAACTAATAAGCAATTGGCAAAGATGCATCAGACAAGGTTAATGTTCAAACCTTAATTGCTTTACTATAGAACAGCAATGAACAAATGGAATTTGAAATTAGAAATACCAAAAAAAAAAAAAAAGAAAAAGTAATACAATACCCTTTACATTTACTATACAGGTATTAACTTAATAAAATATATGCAAGACGTATACACATAAGAGAAAAACTACAAAATTCTGATTAAAGAAGCCAAATAAGAACTAAATACGTGGAGACATATTCCATGCTCATGGATAGGAAGAATCTTGACAAGATACCAGTTTTTTCCAACTTGATCGATAGATCCAATGCAATCTCAATACAAATTTCAGCAAGTTATTTTGTAGATATCACAAAACTGATTGTAAAGTTTATAAAGACCCAGAATAGCTGGCTAAGGAGCCAGAATAGCCAGCATAATATTGAGGAACAAAGCTGAAGGGCTGACACAAGCTGACTTCAAGACATAATATAAAGCTATGGTAATAAAGATCACGGAACTGGCAAAATAACAGATAAATAGATAAATGGAACAGAATAGAAAGCTCAGATATATGTGCACTAAATACAATTAACTAATCTTGGACAAAGCAGCAAAGGCGATACTATAGAGAAAAGTCTTTTAAACAAGTGGTGCTAAATAACTGGGCATCCATGCTAAAAGAGAAATGAATCTAGACACATTTCTTAGACCTTTCACAAAAATTAACTCAGAAGATACCTTAGACCTAAATGCACATGCCAAATTATAAAACTCCTAAAAGGTAAAATAAAACATAGGTTATCTTGGGTTTGGTGATGACTCTCTGATACAACCTCAAAGATATGACTCATGAAAGAAAGAACTGCAAAACTGGACTTCACTAAATTTATAAACTTCTGCAAAGACATTGTCAAGAGCACGAGAAGACAGAGCACAGACTGGGAGAAAATATGTGCAGAAGAAATATCTGCCTCATTTGATTCCATCATTGTATTAGACCTCACAAGGAAGCACAATTTATTTCAAAATTTCAATACTGAAGGATTTGACAAGGGAGCAGAACAATACCGATGCGTTTAAACTAAGAGTATGTCTGATTCTTAGAGGTTTCTTCACTTTGAAGCACTCAAGTTTTCTATGACAATAAGAGAAAAAAATATTTACCCAGTCAATTAATCAACCCACAGATATCAAAAGATTTGTTCATCCAGGCCAATGTCCCCTTACCTCAATAAACATAACATACGCTACATGTTATTATTTTCAGAAATGTCTTTATTCCAACCAAATATATTTTATGATTTATATGTAATCAGAATACTAATCATTGTTTTCCTAAAAGGGTGTGAACAAGCAACAGTATAGGGAAAAAAAAATCTTTTTGGAATCTCATATTTAATTATTTATTCAAGGAAAATAGTCATTAGTGTTCTTATTTACATATTCATGATTGATTATCCTATTTTCAAAAAACTAGTTATAATTTGTCTTTAAATTCCGTAAGATATGTCTACTTGAGTTTAAAACATTGTTTAAACTGTTATTAACATTTTTATAATATATGACCAGTCTGTTATAATGGGGGTAGCAGTAGCCTGAGAATATAACCTAAGGCAAAATGCTTAACAATAACATGATCTGATTCCTCTAAGTAGAATGGGTGGCTTTTTGAGATAAAAATCACAGGACAAAATTTGAAAAATTCATGTCTTAAAAATTATTACAGGTAATTTGAACAGTGCATGGCACATACTACCAGCTTAACAGATATTAATTGTCAGTAGATATGCTACCCTACGTTTCCTCTCAAGATTTTACTTTCTGTTTAAAATTTCCATAGTAATTTGAATTTCACAAAATGCCTCACTGTTATTATCTCCTTGGTTCTTGAACAAGAATCTCCTGGTGAAGTAGATGGCACTTGTATTACCGGGGCTGTTTTATACAGAAAACAACTAAGGTTCAGAGTCCACTGATATTGATTATCCAGCTACAGGGCTAAGAACCTCTTAAAAAGAGTGTTTCTGAAGTACTACGTGACCTTCTCCTGCGCCTACCATGCCTTCTTTTAATTCTTTCTCTGAATCATTCCCCTTTACAACGACAGCAACAGCAGCACATTGACTCAAATGCAGCAGGCTAGCAAGTGTTTATTTAAATTCTTTGGACACAGGATCTTAAGACATGTCAGTCATTAATCTACCGCCAGGTATCAACTCATGAAATATAGCCTTAATTTGCCTCCTTTAGAAGGGCTTAGCAATGTATACAAGGCTGCCAGAGCAAAAATCTGCAACTGTTTCAGCTAATTGTGAATTACCCTGTCCTTAGGACCTAATAATTTCAGTATAAAAATGTACACTCAAATAAACTACTTGTAATTGTTTATAACAGAGTCTAGAGCCATTAGCTACAGCTCAACTCTACGAACTCAGGGTAAGACTTTCCATATGCCCAACATGTGTTCCACCACTGAAGGGAAAAATAAGCCTCTTTTGGCTATCAAGTCATCTGAACTTATCTCCTATGTTGCAGAGTAACAAGGGGCAAACAAAAACCCTAAATGGCAAATTAATATACTTTGTAGTTAAGTAGATTTTTTTTTTTGCCGTTTTTGGCTGGGGCTGGGTTTGAACCTGCCACCTCCAGCCTATGGGGCCAGCACCCTACTCCTTTGAGCCACAGGTGCTGCCCTAAGTAGATTTTTTTATTTCCTCCTAGTTGCAAAATATTCAACCAGACTCTGGGAGTCTGAATTTGACTGGAAGCCCAGCAGTTTATCTCATCCCGTTGTATTTTTTATATGTTGCCCTACTATAGAAGTGCGTACTGAGAGAATATATAACTAGACATCAGTATCTAATAATTTAAATAATTTATTATAATAACATGGGTCTTGCATGGCCTAATGCTGTTCATGTTTTCACAAATCCAGAATTATTAATTTAATTTTGTGCACCTACAATCAATAAGGAAAAATCGAAACAGAACCTTTCACTCAAATAATTATATTTTTATATTTGATGGATGTATAGGCTCTGTGGATGGTAGCAGTTGTAGAATTTGTTGTTGTTTAAGAAAAGAAGATATCGTAAGGAAAGGACAGAATAGAAAACAGTAGTGAATTATGTGAACGCCACCATAATTAATTTACAAAGTCAATGAAAAATAATTATATAGTTTGCCAAACTATACACAATACTTTTTAGACAAATACTTGTCAGATGACAGCCTTAACTTTGATTATATATAATGCAATTTTTTAGTTACATTGAGCTCTGCCATGTGACAGGTTTCAGATGTAGGACGTTATATTATCTTTATTACCTTCAGAAGAGAGCAAAATATGTTTTAAAAATTTAAAGATCAGATTTGTTTGGACTGGAAGGATTCAATCAAAAAATGATATTTGAATCAGGTAAAATTTTATTTGTATTCTAGCCTAACTACACTACTTAAAAGTAGCATAGTATAAAAATCTTATGAAGGCTGATATTTGGAATCTGCTAAATAATTTAAACCACATTCTAGATAAAATGCAAACTAAATAGAAATTAGTCTATTTTAACCCAATGCTCTTTTACTTAAATTTAAAAGCCGTTTCTCAAATTCTTATGATATTCAGAAAAACTAAACACAAGTTCCTTTCATAAGAAAAATCATTACTTCATTTTGGATAACCAAATACATTTCTAAACCTGAAAACTCCAATAATCTAATACTTCACAAACCGTTTTGGTTTAGAAAACAATACTAATTTGAGTCATGAAATTTGTAATGAAAGATGACTTAAGAAAAAAATAATAATAAAAAAAGAAATCAAAGTTGGAAAATACCCAATTTTCTCTGAGTTAAGTTATAAAATATAGAAGCAGTAAACAGAAGACATAAAGCATAGACTCTGGAATCAGGAGGCCTTGGTTCCAATGACAATGTTTGCTATAAATTTTGTGTCTTTTTGAAAGTTATTTAACTCCCCTGACCTTCACTTACTCTATTTGTAAAATATGTTCAAGATAATGGCATCACTCCACTGCCTCAGAGTTGGAGTGGAGATGAAGGCAATTTTTACAAAACCTGGGTACTTGCAACATTTAAAATATGAGTGGCAGCACAGCGATCTAGCTGGAACACGGCTGATATTGGAAAAGTAGCCATGATGCTTAGAAACCAACCAGGAATTCCAGAGAATGGTATTATTCTAATATTGTGGTCAGTTTGCTTAGCACTGCATTCGTCACTGCTACCAAAAGAGCGATTATGGAATCCAGTGTAATACTAGCAAATATAAAGAAGAAAGAAGCAGGAAAACAAACTTAACACACATAATGATAGTTATGCATAAATAAAATGACACTATAAATCAAAATAATCTACACCAGGTACTATGCCCACATTTTAATGAAACTTACCTCTTTAATCCCAGTGCTTAATAACAACTGTTGCTAAAATGTTAATGCATTTCTAATATCTTATTTTGTTTTGAGATTACAATTTTAAAAATATTTCCAATTATATAGAATTTTAGTTTTTTGTGTATATTATTAAAGCATTTAAAAATTTCCATATTATTTTGCATGAGTCTCTTTTTATTTTATTTACTTTCATGAAACTAATTTTAACTGACAAAAATAATAATTTATTGCTGGTAAGAAACAAGTCAAACTACACAGAAAAATACATAAATAAAAATGTCCCTTTCCTTCCAATGATAACATGACTTTCCCCTCCTCTGATTAAAATGTGAAATGTTTAAGGTGTATTTCTGTATTTTTTTGACTCACATATAAGCATCAAGGAACATATATGAGAAGGCATCAAATTTATAAGCCAAAAATGTCAGAGAGGAGAAAAATGTTTCTGGAATTGTGAAGACCAGCTCTGTTTCAGAACCAAGGAAATGAAAAGTTTAAATCAAGATCAGGTGTGGATTGATGGTAAATGAGAATCCGAGGATGCTGTAAAGATGGAACCAAATGCACTCACTGTTCCCAGACCCACAGCAGCGTCTGACTCTCCTTTCTGCCATAAGATGGGAACAAGTTGCTGCTGCTAACTGTATTTGGCGCATGAGATAGAATAGCCCAGTATCTGCATCAGTTCCATACACAGCATTACATACATTGATGGTGTAAGTTCTTCCCAATTGTTAACTGATACGTTGAGAAAAAGCAGGGTGGAAACAATAACTGAACATCTCCAATCTCCTGCTCATGACTAAGGCCAAGGAAATAATTTGTGAACTATGCTGCCTTTTACATCTCCGCACTGATTTGTTATCCTTGTCAAATTAAATCTGGAACTTAAAAAAAATAGCTTTATTTGGTATATGTGTATACCTGTGTAACTCTCTACTCCACAACTTGTCTAAACCCCTGAGTATCATATTGCAGACATTATGCGCTACCTGCTTACATTACTTAACAGTGTAGTATGGACAGCCTTTCAGGACATTTTATAGAAAGCTACTCATTCTATAAAATCTTCTATAATATGTTCTATAACAAATTAAATATAATAGGTTTGGTGGGAATGCAAACTAATACATTCCTTTTTGAAAGATTTTTGGAGAACTCTTAGAGATCTAAAAATAGACCTGCCATTCGATCCTACAATTCCTCTACTAGGTATATGTCCAGAAGACCAAAAATCACATTATAATAAAGATATATATATGCCAGAATGTTTATTGCAGTCCAATTCATAATTGCTAAGTCATGGAAGAAGCCCAAGCATCCATCGACCCATGAATGGATCAATAAATTGTGGTATATGTACACCATGGAATATTATACAGCGTAAAAGAAAGATGGAGACTTTACCTCTTATATGTTTACATGGATGGAGCTGGAACATATTCCTAGCAAAGTATCTCAAGAATGGAAGAAAAAGTATCCAATGTACTCAGTCTTACTATGAAACCAATTTATAGCTTTCCTAAGAAAGCTATAACCCAATTATATCTCAAGAAGAAGGATAAAGGGGAGAGGGAGGGGAGGGGAGGGGAGAGGATGGACGCAGGGACGGTAATTGGTGGGACACCACCAACGATGCATCTTATAAGGGTACATGTGAAACTTAATAGCTGCGGAATATAAATGTCTTAACACAATAACTTAACAAAATCCCACGAAGGCTATGTATATGAAATATACAGCACATTGTATCCCATGATTGCATTAATGTACGCAGCTACGACTTAATTAAAAAAAAACCAAAACCTGCACATGAATGTTCACAGCAGCATTATTCATAATGCCAAAAAGTAGAAACAACTCAAATGTCCTTCATGTGATGAATGAATAACAAAATTTGGGATAGCTAGAATGGAATGTTATTCAGCCATAGAGGGAAAAGAAGTTCCGTTGTATGCTATGACACAGATGAACCTGGGAAGCACTGTGCTGAGTGAAGAAAACAGCCACAGAGGCTACATGGATGAGTCATTTTATGTGCAATATCCAGAACAGGCGAATCCACAGAGACAGAAAATCTTAATAGATTAGCATTTGTCAGGGGAGGAGTGGAAGAAGGAAACTGGGACTAATTGTTAATACGTATGGGGTTTCTTTTGGGGGTGACAGAAATGTTCTGGAATTAGATAGTGACAATGATTGGATAACATAGTCAATATACTAAAAAATATGCAATACATTTTTTTAAGGGTGGAATTTATGTTATATAAATTATGTCTCAATAAAAATGCTGAAGTAAAAAATAAATAAATATAATATAATAGGTTTAACCATCCCCTTATATAGGCACCATGTAAACTGTTCTTGATTTTTGCCATCCTAATAAAGATTTTAAAAATACTTGATATATGTATACTTAACTTAATATATTGGTGCACTTATTTATGTAGAAAAATTCTCAAAGGTGATTATAGGGTAAATTATATGCATATTTCATAGGCACTCCTCTGTTAAATGCCAAAATTCTTATGCACAGCAAATCACAGTTTCACTAAAATTGGGTGAGGGTATTAATTTCCTCATCCCCACGAAAGTATTAAATATTATTAATATGCAAAGTTTAATTTATGCTAATCTGACTGGTGAAATGGATCTGTTATTAGTTTCCTTGACATTCCTCTGTTATTTTTTAACATTATCTCATATTTACTATCCATTTGCTTTTCCTCCTTTTGAATTTGTTTGTTGACTAGTCTTTACTAGTTTTTGAATTGGGTTAGTTGTATTTTTCTTATCAACCTTTGGCGTTCTTTACACAGTAAACACAGTAACACTTCATTTTACGTTAATATCGCTCAAGGTTCTCTTTGAGTCTTGTCTGTATGGTGACTTTCATCAGCAAACAATTTTTATTTTTACTAGGTCAGATATATTAATCTTTTCCTATAAATACTCTAGGTTTCATGTCCTTATTAATAAATATTCCAATATTTTTCTAACATTTAATTATTTACACATTAATTTTGGATACTTGAGATCTTCAGTGTATTTCTGTTTTAGTTTGAATAATTTTATAGGCTTTTGGAAACATGGATAGGATATTTTCATTGGCTTAAAAATCCCTTTATTTTTTGATTGAGACGGAGTCTTACTTTGTCACCCTCAGTAGAGTGCTATGGTGTCACAGGTCACAGCAACCTCAAATTCCTGGACTCAAGCGATTCTCTAGCTGGGACTACAGGCAAAAAATTCACTTTTAATTCTTCAGTAAAATTTTATAATTTATTAATGCAAATCAACATGTCCCAACCCTGGATATATGAAAGAAACAGCTAAAGAATTAAAAAAAATTATCACCTGGGAGTAATCTTCAGAGATTTTTATTTTATGAGAAAGAGTGAGAGAGACATACAGATACATAAAGTTAAATATCAATCAAAACTATCTCACTTCCTTGAACATTCGTGTTTATCCTTGCTTCTCTAATTTGTATATATTGTTATTCATACTGTCTGCAACAATCATTCTGATATATGATGTTCATGATAATCATTCTTCTCATGTTTATGTCTGATGCAATGACCATATACTTCCAGAATATATCAAATAGGAATTATTTTGGTGATTTTCATTGGAATATTGCCAAAGTTTTCAATTTTATAAAGAACTACTTTGGCTGTTTATTAAGATAAGTTGTGTGTATATGTGAGGCTCTATGAAGGAATGATTTCATTTCATCTACTGTTCTAGAAAATCTATAGAAAAAGTTAAATTTGATGTGTAATGGAAGTTGAAGTGTAAACAATGCACAATTTAAAAAAATATATACGTACTTTTAAAATGTTATTCAACTTTTGAGAGCAAAAGAAACAATTTACATGGTTGCATTTCCTTAAAAAGCTTCTAGAAATAGTATTAAAATTTGAACATTGGTTTAGAACTACCTCCTGGGAACTGCAGAGTTTTGTAAGAAACAGGATTATTTCCTACAAACACGCGCATGTGTGCACGTGCACAAACACACACACGTGCACAAAGCACGTTCAATGATTGTGATAAATATTCCATATGTAAATGGCACTATAGGATTACTCCCATGTTACATTCAAGGTTATTAACATGAATCTCAAAAGTACTAACAGAAATGATTTAATCAAGTTTGACAGGCAGAATCGAAGATTATTGTTTCATATCATCTTGTCATTCCAAATAATTATAATATATGTGTGTGAGGTTGTATTTTCTCTACTTAATCCTGTCAACAAAATTAATTGTTTGACAGAACTAATTATTTTGAGATTCAAAACCTACTCATCAGGGGTAGAAATTGAACTTTTACATGCAAACCTAGCTCCCAGGCCACACTGCCAGAACACCCAGCATCATATTTAATTTCCATTAGTAAGGCCAGTCATTATTCTAATATGATTACACAGTCTTGTAAGATGTCCTTTTTTATGAAAAGCAATTAATTTTCATTTAGTAACATTTTGGATGCCAAGAATTTAGGAATGACTCTCAGAATGCAGTTTTTCCTAAAGATAGGTATATTAACCCCCAATCAGTATCAGACTGGAAACAAGGACAAACAGAATAAATATGAGGACCTCGATTTTCAATGCCACTCCTAGTACCAGATTAATTTTGGATATTCCTATTTGCAGTAGGATATCAATAACAAAAAGAACAGTTGTAGTTCAAGAGCTACAGGATAGTGTCTTAAATAGCAGCACTTAAAAACAGTTCATTTAAAAATATATATACAGGACGGTAATAAGCATGCATAAATGTTTTTGCATCAGATTTGATTACATACTGATTGTAGATGTGGTAAGTTATTCAGCCTTGATTATCAGTAAAGTTTACCAGATGTCACAAAGAAAAAGGCCAGAAAGAAGGCTGCAAAACAAACACTGCATCTCCAAAAGACACTGACAAGCAGCCATTTTCAACATTTTAGAAACTTGATTCCTAATTATCTTATTTCTGTTTTACAGAATGTTGCTTTAAGTATTACATACATAGTGATAAATTTACATTGCTACATACAGTCCTGGATATGGTAGAAAATACTCAAAATACTTAAATTACTTAAAATAATCACATTATCAATTCTCAAATCAAGAGGATGTTTTTGTTTTTTTTTTAAATGCCAGCGTGTTCTATGAGCTTCTGATTCCAAGGAGCCCCAGGATAGACGTTTTCCCTGGACTGTGAGAACGTACCACACCATCACTTCTTCAGGACTGGCTTGGCTTTGCCCAGGAGCTCACACTTCACATTGCAGGAGCACGTTGTATAATAGGTCTCTGTTGTCTCTATTCAATGCGTAGAACACACAGCTGCCTAACTGGTTAAAAGGCAGTAATACTGACAAATACAATTTAAAATTAAAAATAATTACCAGTTCTTATTAATGATCTGCAACGTGCCAATTTGTTTCAAGATACATTAATGAATTTCACAATGTGCGAACTTATTCACTCTCATTTTTCCCCAACCAGTATTCTATTGATAATAATATTAAATGTCTTAGTTTGAAGAAGTGATAAATGCCCATCAACTCATGAATGGATTAACAAATTATGGTAGATGTATACCATGGAATACTATGCAGCCATAAAAAGATGGAGACTTTACATCTTTTATGTTTACCTAGATGAAGCTGGAACACATTCTTCTCAGTAAAGTATCTCAAGAATGGAAGAAAAAATATCCAATGTACTCAATACTACTAGGAAACCAATATCTAATCACCTACACATTTATATGAATGGTAAAACATAATTATAGTCCAGAAAGAAGGAGGGAAGAGGAGGGAGACGGGGGTAGGTGGAAGGCAAAGAGGGGGGAGGATAATTGGTGTGACCTCCCCTAATGGGCATAGTGCAAAGGTACATTTCAGAACTATTAAGAATAGAGTATAGGGCGGCGCCTGTGGCTCAAAGGAGTAGGGCGCCAGCCGCATATACTGGAGGTGGCAGGTTCAAACCAGCCCCTGCCATAAACTGAAAAAACAAAAAAAAAAAACAGAGTATAAAAGTCTGACCACAACAAGTAAGTAAGCAAGGTGATAGTTATGTTAATCAGTTTCAGTATGCATTCCACATTGTATATATCTCAAATCAGTACATTATACCCTATAAAAGCATTAATGTACACAATTATAATAAAGGAAAAAATATAAAATAAAACAATAAAAAACCTCAGAAAATTATAGTACACTACTTAAAATAGCTTACTGCATATTCTCAATGTTATATCTACCTTTTACTACTAGTAAGACTGGTCCCCAGTAGATACTTAATGAAGTTTTAACTGATGAAGAATGGATTCATAAGATAGCACAGAAAGAGAAAACAGCAGGAAAAGATCTTTTATTCTTCAAACTAATAGGGTTAGCTATCATTTCTCATATACCTCCAACCAGATTGCGGATCCTGGGTCCAGGCTTATGGGAGTGTACAAGAGGGCCCTAGTGAAATCCATGTATAAGGAAAGTCAACCCTCTGTAGACATGTGTTTCTCATCTGCAAATACTGTATTTTCAATGTGTTTGGTTGAAAATAATCCAAATATAAAGGCACCTGCACAATTCAAACCCGTGTTGTTCAAGGATCAACTGTAATTGTAAATATCTCAAACAAACAAAAACTATAAATATTATTGTTGTGCTGGACAGTGTTTAGATTTCTGGGGTTTTTTTGGTAGACAGTCTCACCTTATTGCCCTCGGAAGAGGGCAGTGGCGTCATACAGCTCACACCAACCTCCAACTCCTGGGCTTAGGCAATTCTCTTCCCTTAGCCTCCCAAGTAGCTGGGACTACAGGCGCTCACCACAACACCTGGTTATTTTTTTGCTGCAGTTTGGTCGGGGCCAGGTTTGAACCCACCACCCTCAGTATATGTGGCCGGCACCCTACCCACTGAGCCACAGGCACTGCCCTGGATTGTTCTTTTGGAATTAAAATTCTCCCTGAGAAAAAGTTCTCAGGAAATTTAAACAATTCAACTTTCATAGCCTTGTCTATAATTTGCTTTTCCATTTTGGATGATATGTGAGAGCCTGTTGAAATGTGTCATCATTGCCTTATTTCTCTGAAAGGAATATACTAGGAAAGGGCAGTTTCATTCGGATGTGAATACAAACAAAGTTTACAGAACTCTGAATACTTTGATTAAGTCAAATATGCAGCAGTTCAAGACTAAAACGGTATTGATGAGCACATTCAACACTAGGAAGGTTAGACGCGCATCTTGCCGTCAGGCACCCTGTGTTTTATTTGAGGCACCATGTTAACAAGCCTTAAAAGGAGATCCATTAGTAGCTGCAAGGAGACTTTTAGTCAAAGTAAGCAATTAATGGAATTATGAGTAATGGTTATAATTCAATTCAATCACAGAAAATGACATTGCATATAAAAAGAAGTGCTTGATATTGCTCAATAAAGTAGTTAGAATTCTGGAGGGCTGTTCATATAATGGAAATAATACCCTAGGATAATAATAGTCTACAACTTGCAAATTAAAGTGAATGCATTCGTTTGGACCGTGAAACTCTTTTATGAATTTATATTGTATATATCTGCGCAATGCATTGTACTGTCTTGTACAGGACACAGGATAATCATACGGTCACCAGTGACTAGCACTTACAGTGGAGTGATGCTGCCTTCCAGCGAATAGGGGTGGTGTGACTTCTGTACTAGTCCAAAATAAAAACAAACTTTTTTTTTTTTTTTTTTTGAGACAGAGCCTCAAGCTATCCCCCTGGGTAGAGCGCTATGGCATCACAGCTCACAGCAACCTCCAACTCCTGGGCTCAAGTGAGTCTCCTGCCTCAGCCTCCCAAGTAGCTGGGACTACAGGCGCCCGCCACAATGCCCGGCCATTTTTTGGTTGCAGCCATCATTGTTGTTTGGCGGGCCCGGGCTGGGGATTCGAACCCGCCACCTTAGGTGTATGTGGCTGGCGCCTTAGCCACTTGAGCCACAGGCACTGAGCTAATAAAAACAAACTTAAAAATCAACTGAATCTAAAACCTTGAAAATTATGCACTTCTTTTTCTGAAATTTTATATATGGTATAGATGAAAGAAAAGACACTGTTAATAAGATACTGTTCCCATTTACAAATCTTTAAAGCAGAGTATATATCACGAAAGCAACCTTCCCTACCCAATCTCTACCCTTTCTGCTCTACATGTACATATATCAGGACAGAGAATTTAAACTGGTGAATCAGTTATGTAATTCCGGTTCATCAAATAACCTAGAGTTTCTAGTAGGTATAGTCACCATATCAAAAACCTGTACTATTTTCCTACTTTTTTGGACTTGAGTGAATAATCTGAGTTAAGTTTTATAAGAGGTCCACTCGGTTTCTTTCCTCTTTTGTTCTGCCTCGATATATGTGCTTGAGAGAGCAGTGATCAGAGACAAGCTTCTGTACCATGATCAAAGAATTCACCAGCTTTTCAAAAGCATATAGCTAATGAGTGGTGGAATGGTCTGTTTACTTCATAGTCTATTATCTTTCCATACAAAATATTAAGCTGCTAGTGACCGGTAATTCAATGGTTTCCCCACTCCTACTACTTCCAAAGATGCACTTTATCCATTTGTTTTAGGCATACTGGTAAAGAAAAGAGCTCAAGGTTACAAACAGATAGAAGAGAAAATAGGAATTCTGTTTAATTTTCAGACTGCAAAAAGACAAGAAAAAGTAAGTACCTGAAGTTTTCAGAGCGAAGATAAATGGAAATGAAAGGTCAATGAGATAGTAAAAAAGATTTTCAAATGTCATATACCTTGTATGAATTAATTAGTTTCCTGTCTCCAAAAGCATCCCTATTCCATATAAATTTGGAAAATTGTGATATCTGTGTATATTTTATCTCAAGGTCTATTTCTTTAAAATATCCCTTTCTGGATGTTTCACAACATGAACAGTGTAAAAGATGTAAACTAAAAAATGTTAAATCAATAGCATTTTAAATAAATCATCACCAAATCATAATGACACTTTTCAGGTTGATATCTTAAAATATTTTATACTCTCTGCCACTGATGCAGTTATCCTGGAAGGAAGCAGAATGTGTGTATTATTTTAGGATCATCTAACACAGGCATTAAAGTATGCATCATCTGCTAATCCGCAGGTCAGGTTTTCTTTTAGAAAGAAAGTTACTCTTCAAGGAAGATGCTGCAGTGAAGATCTTAGTCTTTACTGTGTCCATCAAAGATGAATATAAATTGTGTCCAGTCTAAGTAAGTATGCCAGGTGAAAAATGTAAAATAACAGGAACTTCCTGAGAGTATTAAATTTATTGAAGTGTAAATACAACCATGATAAAAATATAACTATAATGCCAGAAACTATATTATGTAATGCCTTGTTAAAGATTTATTCATTTATTTATATAAATAATGTACATGCATTTGTATTATGAGTGTTAACAGAGGGAAAAGCATAATCTCTTTTTGGTATCTAGTACATTTTATGGAGTTGGTGGCATTTGAATGGCCATGAAAGAGAAGGGATTTCAACAGATTAAAAAAGCATGAGCAGCTTCATAAAATATTCAGTTTGATGAGTGCACTACTTACATATAAAGAGGCAGCAGGAGAATGACTGAAAATATAAAGTAAGGTCAGACTGTGGAGACTCTGAATGCTAAGCAAAGATGCTAGAATGTAATTCAGAGAGTGAGGAGAATTTATAGAGGTTTATGTTTCTTGCTGGCGCATGGATAAATTTTTCAAATAGATTTTATAATCAAGTTTCTTTTTTGCAACTTTGGTATACAATTACACAACTGGGTTCTATACATACGTTAGGTTTCTTATGAGTAGTTTCTTCTAAGAGCCCAGATTGTTGTTCTGGTTTGGAGCATGGAAAGTTATTTTTTATTACATGTGTTTTTATAAGCCATAGCATGGGATTAAAAAAGGGAAGTGAAAAAAAGGGAGGAAAAGCCTTACTACACTATAAAATGTATTCCAATTTTGCATTCTCTGAAATATTTGGCAAGTGGCAATATTAAAAAACTAAAAAAGAAAAAAGTTGGTCACTTATAGTTCTCAGTTAAATATTGATTCTGTAATAGAATTGGATGTCTTCTGAAAAACTGTTTATATGTATGGATTTTTTTTTCTTTAAAACTAAGATAACACAAATTGACATTCACTGACTACATTTCATAATTCTGCAAATAATGAGGATCTAGGGGGTAAGAATGTAGGACTGAATTTAGTGTTTTAATAGAAACAAAACTGGAAAGAAATCTACTAGTGCTCTAAAAATATTTACTTCTCAATTTAAGAATTAATTCAATGGCACATCTATAAAGGATCATTATCAAAAATATTTAGGACTAATTCTGATGATAAATACATACTTTATAAGACATTTAAATTCTGTGGTTCAAAGTAGTAGGTCGCCAGCCCCATATACCAGAGCTGGCGGGTTAAAAAAAAAAAAATGCTTTGATATTAGAACTTGCTTTCCTGAGTTTTCTTCTTGGGTCTTGTTAAAGCAAGCAGAAATTTTGAGAAAATGTTCCCTTATACACTGAATTTAAATAACGCTCATGAGAAGCTTAACAGAAGAATGGCATGTGGGTAGTCTCTGTTTATGGGTCTGAGGACTTGCAACTTGCCAAGAGGGACTCTGTTGGCCTGTGGACCACATAGGAGTGGGCTAAGGTCAAGATCCAACCTTTCCTGCCCAAAGGACAGGGCCACTGCCTTTCAGACACACCATTGCCATCATAGTCTACAGGTGTCAAGCCCTCTAGAGTGAAGCCATGTGCATCCTGCACGGACATACTTAGCAGCTCACCTTCTGAAAAGAGCACCTGAAGCTCCCTAGCTTGGTGGGAACTACTCTGAGGGTTGCCCAGCTACGCTGAGTTCTGTCCTACCTCTGAACTGAAGATACCCCTAAGTTTTGAGACCAGGGAGATATTGGGGCTAGCGGCTGATGACTGCAGGATAGCCAGCATCTGATACCTTACTCACTAAGAGAAGACACTGCTGTTCCTCCTTCCTGCATTTGTTGGTTTATTTCCTCTTGAGGCTTCATGTTAACCTGCTTTGATGTGGTTCAAGTACAGGTATCACTGGAGACATGAGAAGATACAAGAAAATAACAAGGCACCAGAGACTCCAGAACTAGGGAAAACAGGGGAAAAAAGAGTACTACCCTAGGCCCTCCTGGTAAAGTAATGCTGTTAAAGGAAATAAAATAATAGTAATTTTAATAATTTTTTTGGAAAGAAAGAAAGAAGCAATGAAGGAACCAAGGAAGGAAACGAAATATGAAAATCCTAATGAGAAATCCATTATAAAGACTTAAGAACTTCAAGAACTAAAAAAAGAGAGAAAGGGTGAGTTAACTTCAAGAACTAAAAGAAAAAGTTGATCAATCCCAAGAACCTACATATAAAAAATGTGTGTGTGTGTCTGTGTGTCAAAACACAGCAAACACATAAAAAGATAAAGATAACCATGGAATGACAAGAGATGGAAGAGCCAGGAGACAAAAAATATAAATATAATCACAGTAGAAGGAAATATATGATTAACTCATTGAAAAGAGACAGAAACTCAAAATATAATATTAGAAAATATCCCTAGTTTAAGGAAAGATTTAAAACAAAGTTCCAGGTAGGATTATTTAAAACAAACAAAAAACCACATTGTAATATTCTAGTAAATTTCCAAAGAAAACTTTATGAACTTCTAGGCAAAAATGAACAAGTAACTTAGAGAAATTTATCAGAAGGTGTCAGGGTTCTCCATCCATTTCCTGGGAACTAAAAGATGACAGAGAAAATAGTAAGAGAAAGGGACTTTGAGTTACAGATGGACATACAATGTCATTGAGTCTGGTTATCTGGATTAGGGGACAGTAAGGTCAGAGAGAATAAAGAAAAGTAAGTCATATTTTTAAGGCTGTTTATAGAAACTCACCCCTGGGGAAAACACCATGTATGATATGATTCTATTTATCTAAACTGTATGTGTGGGGGATTTATGTAAAGAGACAGTGATATAAACCATAGTCAGTAAAAATACTTTTTGTATGGAGATTTCAAATATTTTTATGTCTTTCCCATGCTTCTCTTCATTGTTCATAATTGGCATGTATTACTTATATTTATAATCAAGGAAAACAACAAAGCTATTGTCGGTTTGGGCAAAAATGTTCTTCACAGTTTTGATCATAACTATGTTTCTTCATCGGGTCCTCTAGAGGTCCTCAGTTCTGCTTATAAAATACCAAAAAATAAATGGAATCTTTCTTCCACATGAAGGATCTCTAAAAATACAAATGGATATTAAACTTTTATTTAAATGTGAAGTTAGGTCAAGTTGAATGATCCTCCAGGATTCTTCCACCTGTGGTCTAGAAATCCCTGCTTCCTTCATAGAAATCTTCCACTGGCAGTCTCCATCCCGAAAGTTGAAATTTTCCCATTCAGATTCATCCTCAACCTAAATTATACTCAAATATTTTTCATTTTAAAAATTATCCTTAGGGAATACCCATTTTCTTTGCATCATAAATACTGATTTACCCTTTCAGGTCCTCTTCCAGCCCCGGCTTTCCTTCTCTTGTTCCTTCCACAGTGACATATACTAACACCTTTGCCCTTTCCCATTGACCCCATGTCCTTACTCGACAGTTTCAGCCTTCAGTGTCCAAAGGAAATAGTAACACAACTGAAAGCTGCTTGGCTCCAGGAATTATTCCAGGCAACCTCTTTTATCTTCACTTTTGCATGGTCTTTTCATTTCAGCTCCCACTGACTAGTGAGCAGATTATCATCCTTTGCTCTGGCACCTTGGAGAGTTTACTTGCTTTTTCGAGTCAGCTTCTACACAGAGGTGGCAGCTCTAAAGTGATCCTTGCAAGCAGAGTGGATTACAGTACATGAAGGCAAATTTTGATTTCTTTTTAATAGTCAGAGAGAGATGAAAAGCTCAGTATCCCCATAAATTAATAGATTCTCCCTCTGGTTCTTCTTTTGTATTCATATTTCCTGAGTCCAGATCTTCAATGTTTATTATAATAGTATGATAATTATCTGCTTCTCTCTCAGCACACACACACAGACTGACTTTTATGACTCAACCAATGTGATTTCACTAAAAAAAAAAATCCAGTTTTGTTACTGACATTAATATCATTTAACATCAGTCTTTATCTTTAGGGAAAAGTCTATGCCTGGGTCTGATCCTCCCTGTGGTTCCTTCTCACTAAGTTAGCCGGCTTCTTGCCACTTAAAATCATATACATACACACACACACACAAATTCTAGTCATTTCAAACCACCTACACTTCTCTAGACTGCCAATGCTTGCTTATTTTCATACACTTCAGGTCTTTTATTTCCTTAACATGGAATTTCCAACTACTTTTAACACCCTCATGTCATTTTCATTGCTTAGTAGATTCCTACTTCCCTTTCAACAGTCAACCTATTGACTAGATGTTCTGATAACTGAATCTTTTCACTGCCACCTACAATTTCCCCAGTTGCTCTTTCCAGGTGATTCCATAGCACTCTGAGTTCACTTCTGTCCAATAATATAATATGCAGTAAAACTATTTCTGCTGGCTAGTTTCTGCAATTAGACTGTAAATTGCCCGAGTGTCTTATGTATGTTTTGTTTGAATCCCAAGGATTTTGCCACAGTAATTACTCAATAAATGTTTGCTGACAATCTGATATAAATTTCAGGCACTAAGACATTGAGAACTTCATGTGTGAAATTTCAGAATGAACTTTAAACACTGGTGTTAGAACTAGGTATTCTTTTTAGAAACTTTCTATCTAATTGGATAGTGTCCTTTGTAAAGTCAACAATTAACTCACAGGTTTCAGAACTAAATTTCTAGAGCTTCTGAAATAAGCTATGCCAACAGGAATAGATATACATCATTTCAATAAGAACACAAAAGCCAAGGAGAGGAAAAGAAGAAAGAAGGAAAGCCAATAGTAGCCAGCAGTGTTTAAGGTTACACTATAAAAATCGAGATAAAACTTTTTTTTTTTTTTTTTAGACAGAGCCTCAAGCTGTCCCCCTGGGTAGAGTGTCATGGCCTCACAGCTCACAGCAACCTCCAACTCCTGGGCTCAAGCAAGTCTCCTGCCTCCGCCTCCCAAGTAGCTGGGAACACAGGTGCCCACCACAACTCCTGGCTATTTTTTGGTTGCAGCCGTCATTGTTGTTTTGGCGGGTCCGGGCTGGGGATTCGAACCCGCCACCTTAGGTGTATGTGGCTGGCGCCTTAGCCGGTTGAGCTATAGGCGCCGAGCCAACTTTTTTTTACTATTGTTTGAAAAACTCCAGAGTTTATATCACTTAAAGATAGAGAGCTTGAGTACACACATGATAGCAAGGCACAGTTTGTAAAAACAGTGAATACAAATGGATATCTGTGACTAAATTATTAAACAAATAAATCATAGTTGATCTTTTACATGGCGTACTTTAGTCTGATAATTTGGCTTAGTATTTCATTTCATCTCCATTAATGAAGTAATTTTTAAAAATATTTTGCTGGCTCTTGATCACTAAAATGTACATGCTATTTGCAATTATAAAATTATAATTCTTACTAATGTTTTAAAGTCGCATTAGCATAATTTGTGAGGTAGACATTAAATGTTACTTTAGAAACAAGAAGCTGTTGATCGTTGACCATTTCTTTTTCAAAGTGGGCCTAGTGTTCCCTTGGAAATGATCTTATTTTCCAGAGTCAACTGTGTGTCCCTCTTGGTTCTTCAAATGTATGGCAAGAAACCACTGTTCCAAGAATGGGAAGCAAGGGATGAGCTGAGTGTCCGTGGTTTGATTAAAATTGTCCAACCTAGTTGTCCCTTCATATATAAAAATGATTGTAGAAAAGGAAATACACAAATTTAATGAGCCCAAGAAGCTATTAGGGAGAAAGGGGCAAGATTCAGAGCTACATACCAGATCCTACAAAAGTCTATAAAAACAGGATCGACCCCAGTGGAACATGGAGCAGCAATAGGAGGCAGGGACATATAAAAACAGGAGCTTTCGTGGACTAACTGGAGACTCTCCCTCTGTGTGTTCTCTGGATTAAGAAAGCCTGTGTGCACATAGCAATTCTAGAGACTGAGGAGGCCTCAAACAGCCTTTTTGCTAAAATGGATAGGGAATAACTCATGCAATTAATTGGACGAGTACAACATTCAACCATGTTTGTACAGGTCAACTTGTGAAGCAGGTAGTACAACTTATGCTGAAGGGAAGAAAAAAAAATCACATTTGTTACAGTTATTTCCAGATATGAAATATTTGTACCATGAAAATATCTGTCTCTATAAAGTGAAGTTATAAATCATCTCATGATAAATTATTTCCTGTTACTCTCCCTTGTATAAATGACAGCATTTCAATCATTCTTCCTCTACAAATGTTATTTTGGTTCCAATAATAATGCAAACACAAAGTTAATGTTTCATAATCTCATTCCTTGGATATAAATATCTTTTCTCTATTGACTTCACAGTCATGTTAAAAAACACTGTTGCCTCAGTAACCCTTTTCTTAGACAGTATATTCATTGCATGTGTCTTGGCCAAATAAGAACTTTTTTATTAGAGGGGAGGGGCACTATTTCTTAGTAACATAGCACAGTCAAAAATTTATACACCCAATTATAAAAACTTTATCACCCAATTCTTTCCACAAAATGTAATAGAGAAGGTGTTTACAAATATTTTCTATGAAAAGGCAAGTAGCTTAAATTTTAGGTTTTGGTTTTGGTATCAAAATACCAGGCCATTTGTTATCTGTTTCAACTACCCAGTTCTTCCTTGGTGGCTTAAAAGCAGCTATAGACAAATGAATGAACATGGCTGTGTTTCAATAAAACTTTATTTACAGAAACTGTTAGCAGGCCAGGTTTGATCTATGAGTTATGGTTTTAAATCCCTGTCCTGTATTAAAAGACTCAAAACAAGCTTTCTATTTTGAGGGACTTTTCCCATTAATCAACCACCACTTCCGGAGTGCATTTATTGTATAGCAATGGTTCAGCCAAAGCAGAAGTGCTATGAAGCAGAACTTAATGTATCCTGAGGATTTCTATTAAAAATAGTATATTTACTTCAAATTTTTGATGATCTCATGATCCAGTGGCCTTCCAAGAGTGAAAAGAATGAGAGCAGTCCACCAAGGTGCAGACAATTCTCAATGATATAATTTAAAAAGTATTTTCCCTGAAAAAAAATTCTTTGTTGCTCTATACAATTGCTTTGGTTAATTTTTGAAACTAACTTTACTTGTTAGTCACCATTATTTTTATTATTTATCCTTACTATGAGAACACAAACAAAAATTGCATTTTGCATGTTAATTAAAATAACTTCACTATACAGTTACTCAAGAGTGAAGTCATGAAATTTGGGGATCCTTTCAACTTACTTCAGGCATAGTCCATATCTCTAACCCCAGTGGAGCTATCTATTCCCGCATATACAGAGTAGATTAGATCAGCAAGTCCCCATCAGCCATAAAATCCCAATTATACAAGAAGAATAAATTCCAGATAGCTGATATACAACAATGTCCCTACAATTAATAGTATTATACAGTACACTTACAAATTCGTGGAGAAGATAGATCTTAAGTTAAGTGTTCTTACTAAAATGACTTTTTAAAAAAAATAGTTTAAATATAAACATGAATAACACTGGTGATAAAGAGGAAGAAACAAAACTTGAAATATTTCTCTTCTGTCACTCAATATAACTACTTTATATTTTTATGTTTTTTGGAATTTATTGTGAGGTATGATTTTTATGCCCCTTTAAATCATGTTACCATTTCTTCTAATTTTGAGTCTATCTCTTACTTTATGGGAAAGCAACTTTTTAAAACGAAAACTAATAAAAAGCGTTCTTTGACCAAATATGAGCACACAGTAATAAACACATCTGTTTTTATTATTTACTAAAATGAATATACAAAGCAGATTAATTTGGGAAAAATCATTGACAATTTACAGAAATTAAAGCTGTAAAACAGAATGTTACTATTTATGATTATAACCAACTAAAAAGTAGAAATTAGTTGTTTTAAAAAATTAATGTAACTCAAAATTAGTAAGCATCATAATTTCTTTTTTAAACCAAATACTTGTTATTTAGATTACTTATAATTATAGGCATGATTATACATACAAAGGTCAATAAAATAAATTTTTTCCTCTTGGGCTTTATGTTCTGGCTACTATGATTACTTGTTTTATTTCATAATTACAAAACAAATTCTTGCTGTATAGAGGAAGGGAGTTGTGAGCAATAATTCAACATGCGTGTCAAATATATCAGATTCAATTGCCCATTCTATCGTTTGGAGAGTTTGGAGGTCTTATAAGTCTTTGACAGAATTTTCATTCTTATTCAGAAATAAAAATGTAGTTTTTTTTTTTTTTTAACCAGAGGAGGGACAACATGATATAACTTAGATGATAAAAGGGGAACTCTGTGCTTCCTGAGAATTCATTATAATGAGTTGTAATAGAATATGAAGAGAAAGATGGGGATTGATTAGGAGGGCATTTCAAATATCCAGGCAAGACACACTGGTGTTTGGACAAGAGTGACAAGAGTGACAACAGTGAAGGCTGTGAGAGCAGGCTGCATTCTGGATGTATTCTGAAGATAAACTCATTTAATTCCTGGAAGATTCTGGTTCTAAGATGAGAGAAAAATAAGTCAAGAAAAACTCTACTGTTTTTATCCTGAATAATCAGGATGGACTGTCATTAACTGAAAAGACACAGGTCTGAGGCTCAGGGTGGGGCTCATGCCTGTAATCCTAGTGCTTTGGGAGGCCAAGGTGAGAGGATCACTTGAAGCCAGGAGTTCAAGAACAGCCTAAGAAACATAGCAAGACTCTGTCTCTGCAAAACTTTTTAAAAAATGAACCATGTGTGGTAGTGTATGTCTGTAATCTCAGCTACTCAGGAGTCTGAGAGGAAGATTGCTTAAGCCCAAGAGTTGCACGCTGCAGCCAGCTGTGATTGGACCACTGGTCTCCTACCTGGGTGACAGAGGAAGACCCTGTTTCTTAAAAAAGAAGAAGGAAGGAAGGGATGGAGGGAGGGAAAGAGGGAGGAAGGAAGGAAGGAAGGAAAGGGAGAGGAGAAAGAGGGAGGAGAAAAGAGGTTTCTACGGAAATCGAGTTGAAATTTGGACGTGCTATGTATGTATGCATGAGATGTCTGCTAAGGACCCAAGGGCCAAATGGATAGATTAATATATGAATTTGGAATTTGGGAAACAAGTTTAGGTATAAATTTAGGTTGTTATTAGGATATATATGAAAATAAAATCCATACAACTAAATGAGACCAAGAAAGAATGAAGCAGAGAGAACCAATTCTTACATCAGAAAATTAGGAGAAGAGGATAAATCGGCAAAGATGCTTGAGAGGGCCAACCGGAGAGGCAAGAAGAAATCCTTTAGACTAGAGTATGAAGGCTGAGAAGTCACCTGAAAAAGTCTTTATAAAACATAACACATATATAAAAATAAGAAACATAATTAGAGCCAATACTTGAAAATCGACAAGCTATTTTTCCTTATAAAGTATTCTGTTCATTGCTATGTTTAAGCATTCTATACTGTAATCCTGCCAGACTATTCATCATTCTGTGTACAGACGCTGACATTATGCATCTCTCTGCCTTTGCCTGTGCTCTCGCTCCTGCCTGGCATCCTATCACTTGAGAGGTGCTTTCTCCTTTGAAAAGCACACTCGTAATCATTCTCCCTATGGCTACCCAATAGCATTTTCTAGATATCTACATTATGCTGCAGTGGTGATTGACTAGATTATAGTCTGTTTAATTTTTTACATACTTATTTACCTCCAAAGATTAGGAATTTGTCCTCCTTGCTGTGGCTTTCCTAGTACCTAGCCTGTCCCTGGGAGAGGACAGATATTCATATAATATTTGTTGAATCAATGAATTTATTGAATGACCCCTTTTTCTTTATTTTTAAGGTACTATCTATTGTAAGAAAAGCTCTTGACTCAATAGAAGTTTTTTGGGAAAGAGAAGCTGAATTGAACATGTGCCAATTTTTAAATGCATCTTAACTTCAGAGACACTAAAATGGAGGAAAGTATTTACCTAACTGAATTGATATAAAGCAGTATTGCCTGACCAAAGGACACCTGCACACATTAAACCAGGAGCAGAGAATGTACACAATGAATGAATGAAAGAAGAGATAAAATATTTCAAAACAAAACTGTATATTGTTTTAGAAAATGGCATTATAGGCCAGGTGCAACAGCTCACGCATGTAATCCTAGCACTCTTTGGAGGCCAAGGCTTGAGTTCAGGAGTTCAAGACTAGCCTAAGCAGAAGTGAGACATCATCTCTACTAAAAATAGAAAAAAAATTACCCAGGCATAGTGGCAGGCACCTGTAGTCCTGCTACTCCAGAGGCTAAGGCAGGAGGATCCCATGAGCTCGGGAGTTTGAGATTACTGTGAGCTAGGCAGATACCAAGGCTTTTAGCATTGGGGCAACCGAGTGAGACTCTGTCTAAAAAAAAAAAAAGGAGAAAATGGCATTGCATATAAAAATATCAGGTTTTTGTTCAGAAATGGCTTTCTCTTCCAACCTAGTACACTTTGTCTCTTACGGCTTTGCAAAATCATAATAGCTTCTTCTCTTGGTTCCTTGTTGATGATAACTGCCCTCCTAATTAATCATCTCATCTTTTCATCAATTATTACATTTCCCATCTCTGAGTTGATGATGCCTTTGCTTGGTTGCATATAGGCCAAATTAAGCTTAAGGACATAGGCACATTATTTAAGTGATTTGCAATCATTTGTGTTATTATTAAATAGAGAGCAGAGGACTATTAAGACGAAGTTGAAACTTCCAGGGTATAACCATCCTATGAAAGTTATTAATCAGTCACAGCATTGTGGCCTAATGGGCCACATGTACTCTGAGGCCGTCAATGACTTGACAAGGTCTATGTTGCAACAGCAACTAATACTCTACATCTCTAGAGAAGATGAAGAGAAAAGGTTACACACCAAACCTAGTGTCTCAATATGTATATCTAACCACCAGGGTAAAAAAAAAAATGAAGATCTCCCTTTTTTTGAGAATTATAAAAGCATCATATCATGTTATTTAGCAAGGCAAGTTAGATTAAAAATAAAATCACATTTTATTTTTTTATTTTTTTTATTGAATGGTAACTATGTACATTAATGCACTTTTGGGGTACAGTATGGTATTTTCACACACAATCCAAAACACTGCCATCAATAAAATCACATTTTAGAGGTAGCCCTGCAATTGTGTATTGACCTAAATAATTATACCTCTATTTTAAATGCTGGATCTCTGTGAATATTGAGTTTCATGTTGATTATATTCTAATTCTTCAGTCTATGTATTTTCAAAATCTTTTCAAGGTATACTGTTCAGTAAAGAATCACAAAATGATCTTTTACATAAAGAGGTGCCTTTAAATGTCTTACCCATTAAGACACAAAATTAGAAGTGCTGTTCTCCTTTTGTGCCTATTTAGGGCTTTTAGTTTATTGGAGTGATTCGGTGACCTGCACAAGTCACTTATTTTTATAAGAGTGCACAAACTTAGGCTATCACAAACCAAATTATTAGTTTATCTTGCAATTATTTTGCAATGATATGTGTATTAGCGTATATCATCTAATATCTCCAAGAACAGGAGATGGAAAGACACTTAAATCCCTGGAGCACTTTTAGAAATGAAAGTGAAGCACTAGTGAAAAACATTTACTCCAACACACACAGTTCCTTGTCATACATATCTGTGGTCTCTTGGCCTCTTCCATGACTATTTTGAGCAACTTGAGTATAACTGATTACAGATTAACGGAAATTTTTGAGGCTGCTAAACACTGAATGGAATTTGAATGGCTACTTGTTTGCCGAAGACTGCACATACACAGGACAGTTATTTAATAGTTTTAAAACACTCACAAAGCTATTCTTTGAACATAATTGAGCACACAAATATATCACAAACAAAATGAAGTTATGTGTCAACTATTCATTATAACGGGGCCAGTGAAGCACTTTCCCTAATGACTGCAGGATCAAACATGGACATAACATTGTCATACGGGATCCTTTTCCTACACTGGTGTCTGTAATGGGATACTACCTTTATCTTCATTTGAAATGTGAAATTAAAAATGCTGTGAATCCTAATTCTCAAAAGTACGGTTCGACTAATTAATTCATTCTTTTAAAAAATTTCTGGTGTTAAGTATTAAAGTATAAGCATATTGTAGAAAGAAAATCCATGCATGAATAAACTTACCCATTTTCCTTACCTAATTTTAGATCTAAGTGTGCCAAACAATATTAGAGAAACATGGCCTTGGAAAGTTCTGTTATTAATTTTCAGTTTGTTTTTTTCTTTAAAAAAATTGTGTATCATTTACAGGTACATAAATATTCAGTTTTAAGAGAGCTAAGATTGGATCAGTCTCTAGTATACTATGAACAAGATACAGGATATTTCTATCACCCCAGCATATTCTCACTTTTTACTTTATACAGTCACCCATCAGCTGCAAAGGAACTTAATTACAACAAGGATTATTAAGCCCACCTTGTGCATATTTTCATAGCTGTGCTTTATTACATGAAATAGCAAACCATAGGGATCTAAAAGCCCTTTCTGCTAGCCCTTCCACCTCCTACTAGGACCTCCAGAAAATGGCTTCCTTTTCATCCCAATAGGATCTCAAAACTCTCCTATTTGGAACTGTTGCCATATCACCACACTTCTTGGCCTTCTTTTCCCCCTCTCCTCCTGGATCATTTTCCTACATACTCCAAAGATCCTTGTTTATTTTTCTGCAGAATATTTTCTCTCACCAAGCATTTCAGTTGTCTCTTTTTCGTGCTCCATTCAATTAAGGACGTGCCAGAAGTTCTTAATTATAAAACCAAAAGCACTCATTAAGGTGTATTCCTAAGCAAAGACAGTGGTTTCCTAAGGGAATCCTGCAGACAGATCCTAAAGGAAGCATTTCTTTTTCCTCAGTCAGGCAAGATTGTTAGACTCATAAATGTAGTACAAAGCCAAGACCATTCATTAACCCACTTTGGTTCCTTTTGGTAATGATGCTGAGCCCCACTCGTGAGTTATTCAAAAACAAGGAAAGTGCACCCTGCCCATTTCATCTTTTCCAGTTATTAGTGATACTGCTTCTAACATAGACTATGCCTTAGACAAATAGCTCTTGAATAGTTCAGAACATTATGCTTCTAACATAGACTATGCCTTAGACAAATAGCTCTTGAATAGTTCAGAACATTATTTTTTATAGTCGTCTTCAAACACATTTCATTAATAACCAGATCCTGTTTATTTAGCAACCATAACAACAAGAGGTCAGAGTTCTCCCTGGCCTAGCAGTTAGTATGTCTCTGACACACACCAGACATTAACATTTTTCCAGTATGATTAAGTAAGTCTATATATTGATATACATTTGTTCAAGTCAGCTTTAAGATCCAAATTTCAGGGTGCAATGTTCAATTTTAGTCATAGTTAGTGTCTAAGTACTGCTGGATGTTAAGTGACGTCCTTGTGATCTGAAGTTCTTGTTTCTGAATTCTCAGTCTATTTGCTCCTGGGAATGCTAGCTTACAAGGAAAGTATCTCAATTTTATAAAGAGAGCACTTAAAGAATATTGAGATACATGTTTTTAACATTTAAAAACCAGATTTAAGGGAAGGATGCAGCAGGGTGGGTAGTAGCCTGGTAATCTCAAAAAGAGATTCTTTTGACGCACTCTGTTTTTCCTTTTTTATAAGAATAATCGTTAGTCATCCCCAAATACAATAGCTTTTAGAACAAAGACACCAATAACTGTCAACAAATTGGCCATTTTAAAGATATGAAATAAAATCATTTGAAACTAACTAGATTCATCATTTCTCAAAGTGACATAGTTGGCGCCTTAGTTTTGGAATATCAGGCACTACGAACGGTCCTCAGGTTCTGAACAAGACAGGTTGTGTAGGTTTCTTCTTAAGTTAAATATGTGTGTAAGTTGGAACAGGTACTTTTTTTTTTTTTTTTGAGACAGAGCCTCAAGCTGTCCCCCTGGGTAGAGTGCTGTAGCATCAGAGCTCACAGTAGCCTCCAACTCCTGCTCAAGCGAGTCTCCTGCCTCAGCCTCCCAAGTAGCTGGGACCACAGGCGCCCGCCACAATGCCCGGCTATTTTTTGGTTGCAGCCGTCATTGTTATTTGGCAGGCTCGGGCTGGATTTGAACCCATCACCTTAGGTGTATGTGGCTGGTGCCTTAGTCACTTGAGCCACAGGCTCTGAGCCAGGAACAGGTACATATGCCTGTCACCTGTAATCGCCTCCATTCTTAAGTGCGAGTTGAATGTCAGTCAGATGTTTGTACCTTGGGGGCTTACTATCATAACCTCAGTAAGTGCCAGTTGTATGTAAGTTGGATGTTTGTAACTTGGGGACTGCCTATATTTGAATTCTAAGCACAGATTCTGGTCATTTTAGGAAAACAAACTCATGCCACTTTACAGCTAATAAAATTGGGGGCTCAGACTTTCCTTTTAATGTGTAAATGTTTCTTCTGTACTGCCCATTTTTGGTTACAATGTCTATGAGAGAAAGAAGGAAAGGTTGATTTTTCTGTTAAAAACAGAAAAATAATTGTAAGTATCCAATTCTTATTTGTGTCAAGATCTTCAAGAGAAACTAAGTACATAAAATTTAGGATAATTTAGGAGAGTTTAATAAAAGGATTATTTACAAAATTATAAGAGATTAAGGGTAATCGATAAAAATTGACAGCACTTTGTGTGTAGATTTTGAAGGTACCTCCACCTAAAGAGAACCTAAAGAAGAGTGCCCAAGGAGAGCTTCTGGGCAGGAACCGAGAGAGGGGGAGAGAGAGATAACAAGAGCACCAAGACCATCTAAGACAACTGGGATTCATGGTCAACCTATTTACAAAGCTCATTAAAATACCTAGAGCTTTTTAAAAATTACAAAGGAACAGTTTCCATCCCCAGGAATTCTGATTCAAAGGATAAGGCTACCATAACTTTTAAAAGCTAAAGCATATGATTCTGATATGTGGACAATATTCATGGACTACTTAGAACTTTAGCTTGCAGGGAAGTGGTTCGTCTAAAAAAACTGCTGTCCCTGTGTTTTCGCTTAGACATCTGATAACATTCCTGTTTCTAGTCTTTCGTGCCACTGACTTGATTTTTTTTTTTTGTCAGAGCACCTATTACACTGCTTTGCAGTTTTTTATTTATTCACTTTGTCTTTCCTCCATTTGGCAACAAATTCTTCACTATAGGGATAAGCATTTTGCCTGTTTAACCAGGTTGTGCTCTTGATCTTCCTGGGGCTCACTTGGTATATTGTGAGTAGATGTATAGGTGGATTTTATGAAGACATAAAAAATTACAAATGAAGGACAAATGTATCAATGTAAAGTAAATTAATGTTATTTGACTTATTTTAGTAATTCACAATATCAATACTATTCTGTTTTGCAAAAGCTTTTACTAACAGTTTTTACTAGGATTTCACACTAGAAGGAACTGAGAAGGGAGTTTTGAAACATTTGCAATATAAACAAAAATGCTGTCTTTTTCTAAAATTAAAAAATTATTTATTTATTCAGCAAATATTTTGCCAGGGGACTTTAAAAATTAATGAAAACTATTTCTTACCCATGAAACAAAGGAGTTTATTTTTCTGATATACTTATCTGGTCTGATACAATTATCATTTAAGCCTCTTTGGCTGGTATCGTATCTTTCCCTGAATTCTGATGGAAGTTAAGGATATCACTGGTAGTCATTTTATGAGAAATGATGTTAGAAATATTACTGTCTTTGCTCTGGGAATCAGGATAAAATACTAAAATCACTTTCTGTAAAACTTTAATCCAATTCTTTTCCCTGAAATTCAACTTTCAAAAAGCGGTCACTATATTTGTCATTGCAGACGGTGATTATGATGGGAGGAGGGGAGTGTTACTGAATTTGGACCTACTTACGGAGTGCTTATGGTGAGAAAGACCCAGGACGCAATGTGAAAGAGAATTCCTATCTCCTAACATGTACAGTCTGGCTAGCAAAATTAAGACATGTGTACACATGGAGGATGTAAAGAAATAAGGCCATCTGTAAATTGGATCAAATGACAAATACAGCCATCATGTGGTAAAAAACACAGAAAGATTCGAAATTACATATAAATAATACAGTATGAATCAGATTGGTACTTTACATAGGAATAAGTGAATTACACAGAAGCCCAGAAAGGGGCATAGTACGAACCTCAGCTTTTTACCACAATGATTTTCTACCCTGTGAGCAGCAAGGAGGTTTGTTTGTTTGTTTGTTTGTTTGTTTGTTTTTGAGACAGAATCTCACTCTGTCACCCTGGATAGAGTGCTGTGGTGTCATAACTCACAGCAACCTCAAACTCTTGGGCTCAAGTGATTCTCTTGCCTCAGCCTCCCAAGTAGCTAAGATTAGAGGAGCCTGCTGTGACGCCTGGGTATTTTTTAGAGGTGGGGCGTCTTAACTCTTGCCCAGACTGGTCTGGAACTCCTGCTCAGGCAATCTACCCTCCTCGGCCTCCCAGAGCGTTGGCATTACAGGCCTGAGCCACCGCACCCAGACCATACTCCTTTTATTCTATACTGTTTCTCTGAATCACCACCACTTCCTCCAGAACCATGTCTTAATCACCACATAAAACATGATGCTGCGTAATCTGTTTTCTACGAATGTATTTCCACGTGAGCTCCAGTGTGGCTACTGAAGTCAGCTCCTGGACTTCTTCAAACAGAGTGTTCACAAGTGAATTCACACTCCTGCCACAGCTGTATCCCTTTCTGCATTCGCTGAGTCACTGCACAGCGCCACCATTTCCCCTAAGTCATTTACACATCAGGGGCCTGGGAGAGCATCACAGAAGTGTTCACTCCGGTTT
This sequence comes from Otolemur garnettii, assembly GCF_000181295.1. Lineage (NCBI taxonomy): Eukaryota > Metazoa > Chordata > Mammalia > Primates > Galagidae > Otolemur > Otolemur garnettii. Next base: position 40,363,236 of record NW_003852399.1, read on the forward strand.
CATGGATATATTTATGAATATAGCTAATATATTTGAGAAATTTTGCAATGAGAGAATAAAGATACTAATATTGATATGTACAGTTGGAAGAGCCAGTAAACATGAGACAAAAAACCTTCTGGTATCAGGAAGAATACAATATTGCCCCAATCTTAAGAGATGATTAGCAAGTAAACATTTCTGTTAACCTCCTGGGAAGATGGGTAAAAGAAGGGAAAAAATAGATTGATAAGATAAAAAAAGATGAAGAATAAAATAGCTCACCTTTCTCGGCTTTGCTCTTCTTTAGAGAGAAAAAGAGGTTTCTCACAAAAGAGTAAAAACACTGTGTACGGGAGAGGAAGCTTGAAAAGAGTTTTGACTATTCCAATGGGTCATTTGTGGCTCATCAGAGTACTATCTATGATCAATTCAATGTGAACTGTTCTTTGTTATGCCTAATTAATTGGATAAATGTAATTACATCAATCTCCATTTTAATTAGAATAGCCCCTGGCTTCCAGCTCCTGTTAGAAACCTCCACTATCCACTCCTCTACTACCCCACGTGCCTTTCCTTACTGGCAATTTTCCTATGGAATGTTCCATATGGTTACATTTCCCTTCTGCAGTCCCCTCTGTTCCAAACAATAAGATGCAGAAATTCAAGAGCTGTATCTGTTCTCCTTCATGATTTTTTTCTCTGACACATAGTAATAACTATTGAATGAATGCCTGTGATTAGTATAATCCTTCTGACCCCTTAAACTGATCTGTATTTCACCTTGTATCATTAAGTAACCTTGAGGCCAAATTGAAAAGCTTCTGGATTGTAATTCTTTTACTAAATGGTTAATACTTCTGTATGTCCTGCATTCAACCTACATGCACACCTAATATGTTATCTCAAAAGTGTTCATACTGTGGGGAACTGATTTCATCCACTCTAACTAATGAGAAAATAGGAAACTACAGTAGTTTTAAAAAAGATTCTGGGACCATACTTTCAATAACTTCTTTAGTCACAAGCATTTTTTAATGCCAGAATTTTTAAACACTAATTGTGTAGTGTATTAGCTAATAATTTCTCATAATTTATAATCCTCCAGAAAGGAAAGAAATTATTATCCCCCCCTTTTTGGTGTAGGTTTAAACACATATCTTTTCTATCTTTCTAGCTCTTGACTAGCATATGTTATTTGCCCTCAGAAATTTTGTTGGAGACTTTCTAATCTGTCCAAAAAAGTTGTTTTATGTATTTTTAAATGTTTTTAAAAAGGGGTTCCTATAACATCTGTGATTTTTCTGATTTTTTACTTAAAGAGTGCACATCAGAATACAGTGTATGTCACATTTATAACACAAAACTTAACCTTAATGAATACGGATAATGAAAATTCCAAGTTTCATAGGAAAACCACTTCAAGGAGATACATTTTTATATCTATCTCTTTATAATGCAATGAGACAAAAATTTCACCATTAGGACACCATTAAGATAAAGATTGAGAAATTATTACATACTACAATTAAAAAGTTACTTCTTAGATAAAAATCCATAGAGCTTAAAATTCCACTGGAGGAATTTAGTCCATATATACAATAAAAATTTACTGTATTACTATGAAATGTGTTTATAAACTTTTACTTTGTCTATTTCTTGTTTAAGGAAATTTTATAAGTATTAACATAATGTTTAGTAGAAAACATTATTAGAAATTTACTTATCCTAAACATGTTATAACCTTTATTTTAAAATATCTTTTTCTTTTCTTTCATTTTTTTCAGTCAAACAACCAAGGATTTCCACATTTTGGGCAAATGACAATATAACCTTTTATCTGAACAAGCATGAAACTACTGAAGTGGAAAGCATATACTGTTAAAATTTTACTCCCAGCTGATTTAACCTTTCTGCTTTGAAATTATCATTAGTCAACACTTCATTTCACTACTAAACCCTATACCTTTTCCATTTTAAATTGTGTAGTAACGGTGGTGCAAGTGGTGAAACTTTCAATAAACTAATTTTTAAAGCAGTAAATAAACTGATCTTTTATTTGATACCAGACCTCATAATAAAGAAAATGTCATGAGTTTGTTACTTAATCCTTCCAAATGAATACCTTCCTGAATTAGAAGTCATTAAAGAATAAAAACAAGAATTTCATATTAATAAACCAAATTCCATTTTATTCTTTGACAAAGAGTTTTTTTATTAACTTTATTCTACTTAAAAGTGGTAATATTATTTATAAAAATTTTAACATTAATAACCCAAATAACCGCAACATTTTGTATTAAACAAGTTCATTTTCATAATGTTGGCGCCGCATGCTAAATGAGGATAGTAAATTTAAGATAAATTGTAGTTTAAAACCTATTTATATTTCATTTCTTGAAATAGAATTTCCTATATTAGTTGAAGTTGTACTATTTCCTCAACTTAAAATTATTTCTAGTAGCTGCCCAATGAAAATCTAAAAAATATTATTAAAAGAAAAAATGTACACTGAATGAACACATACAAAAATGTTAAATATGCAATGGGGCATAGTTTACTGGAAATACTTTATTATACAAGGAATACTACAAGAGTTTAAGTAAAGTGAAAGATTTCATTCCTAATAACATTTACCTTGTACAACTATTTTAACATAGGATATATGGATATAACTAAGGTGTATATATGGATATATAAGGATATAACTTAAAGGTAATAAAAAACTATCTCCAAAGATGCCACAGATAAAAGTAATAAGAAATTAATTTGTATTTGACTATCGAATATTGCTAACAATTTGTATTTGACTATCGAAATATTTCTAATTCTTATTTTTTATTTAGCTATTAGTAAAAGCATCTTAAAGCTTTTTTTTTTTTTTTTTTTTTTACAGTTTTTGGCAGGGGCTATTCCTTGAACCACAGGCACCGCCCAAGAAACCAGTTTTTAAACAATACCTTAGGCCAGGTTCACATGGTAATTAGTATCATTAACTGACTGGATCACTTGCTGAATGTAAAACTTCTTCTGAGATAATCTTCTGTTTTTGAGTATATAATTGAATTAGAGTATTCTTAAGAATTTTTAGCCCACTCCATGTAATATTGAGAGTTTAATTCTTAAAATATATCCTAGTCAGTCAGTTTCAAAAAGCAAAAGTAGCAGAATAAATCAAACTGTTAGTATGTGGATTATTTTATAGAAACGTGAGTAACTTCTTCCTTTTCCTCCCCCAGATATGCACAACAATGTGAATTATTTGAAACTTATTTATAGATTCCTAATTTTGTGCCCATTTGGTGTACTAAGGCCAAAGTTCAACAAGGTCAAGGATTTTGATCTCACGGCTTCCACAAAGAGTTTTGCAGCACAGTCTCAAAGGCAATTCCATAAAATAAATCCCGTGAGGGAGTAAGCCAGCAGGCAAGCCACAGGGAACGGATTTCCTATGAAAATCGTATGTTCCGAGCTGTGAGAATGAAGGGAAAACGTTGGGAAAGTAAAAATGGATAAGTCAAAAATACTTTTCTTACTTTTTCTAACTCTAAATAGCCAGATTTATTTCCCTCAAACATCTGAACTTAACTACTTTTATTTATTTATTTATTTATTTATTGAGGTTTTAATGCACACTCTAGGAAGGCCCCTCTTTACCTGTATTCATAGCTCTGATCTGGTCTAAATCATATTTCCAATCTTATTTCCCCAGTCCTTCATTACGTACTTTATACGTTCAGTCAAATGGACTGGGTTCCTTAAACAATAAGATATTTTTCTTGACCTCTTAGTCCTCATAGTCCTATTTGCCTAGAATTCTGTTTGCATGTCTGCGTCCTATCCTTCCTCAGGCTCACTTTAAAGTCTTCCCTAATTTCCATTAGAGAATTAGTTGCTCCACTCTCCGGAACTCCCTTGTGGCTTTGATCTCCATCCTTTTTCTACCACCAGACATCTTTTTCTCCTGTATTATAAAAATACATACACTTATTTCTCTTAAAAGAGAAAATGAGAGGGAACACATCTTATACACACAAACATGCACAGCCCTGATCAGTAAGTGGTTAAAGGAAGGAATGTAAAACTATTTTTTTCAAGTGACACATGAATGTCTGGCTTATGAATTAGCAGTAGATGAGATATTACCCAATCTGGGATAAACTATTATGTTATTTGTATAAAAGGATAAAGATTAAAGTACCAATCATCAATAATGTCATAAAAGTAATTCTATTGAGAAATTTGCAGCTCCATTCAAAGACAAACACTGAGCCCTAAATTCTCTATGTGACTCATTGTCCAAAGTATTTTAATTCAATACACTATAAAGATTACTGGCTTTATTTCTTTTATAGAAAAAGACACTCCACAACATTATCAGGTGCCAAGTCCAAATTACCAATTTACCAATTTACCAATATTAACTTGTTTTATCCTCTTGAAATACATCAAGAGACATTCTTTCAGTATCCTGATTTTGCAGAGGCAGAAATGGAAGTACACAAAGGTCAGAAAATCAGCCCAAGGTCACAGTTAGGACAGTAAAGGTCGATGCTATATCTCCCGAATGAAGTTTGCTTTGGATAATTCTTAGTTCTTTATTTAGAGTGTTGACTGTTTTTCAATTCTGTCTGTCTTAATTTGTGGTAATGTGATATGGACGACTGAGAGACCTCAAAATATTATTGTTACTGTTTTTCTTCCTACTTGAACAAACCTAAATCAAAAACTAAGTGAAAAAGATCTGCCTTTCTATTTATAGCAATACACTTTGCAAGTTGGTAATTCAATATATTTTCTACCACTGGTGTGATTTGGTTTGCTGTGTGGAAAAAAAAAAATTGGAACATCAACACTTACTTTGTGGGAGAAACTGTACTTCTGATATATGTTCTCATATTGATTCCGATTTCACAAAAGGATCTCAGAGCCATGAGGCAAGGCTCAGGGTTCTGGAAAAGGGTCAAGGATAAACACAAGCCCCTGACTTGTTCTTTCTGATACAGAAGAGTTTCTGATTTGAAGACTAATCCACAGCAACGGGGCATCTGCATTTCACCGACAGCGACCTCCCACTTGAATGATTGTGATTAACAACCGAAGCTTTATGTACTAACAAGCCAAGTTTGATTATAATTCACTGGTGTATAATCATCCCTCTAACATATTATTATACACAATGGTGAATTAGGGACAAACAAGAAAAGGACATGGCATAACTTTGAGATTTAAAGTGGCAGACTCTGGAACACAAGCTGGTATTCTGCGGGCACACGCTGGTACATCACAAGAGCTACCCCGCAAAATCATTTAGAAGTCGCTGGGAAAAATAAGCCACCTTCATATCGGATGTACCTCACAATAGGCTGGCAGGCCACAATGTCAGTAAAACAACAAATTGCCAGCAAGATTTCATGTTGCTCCTAAAATCTGAAGTGTGCAATTACTTTAATTTTATACATTTCTTGTTCAGCTCAAAAAGGCTTTTTTTGGCAACAGAAAAAATAAAAAACCTACACAATCAGTCACATCTTGGCCTTTCCATCTACATGTTTCAAGAAAACCACCTCCTGTTTTAATTTCATCTCAACTACATGACTACAAACATTACAGTTAGATTTGTAGAAAAATATGCCCTTGGGAATTTCTTCTCATAAGAAAGAGGTAGATAGATGTTTTCAAAAATGGTGTAGGGCTTAAGAGAACGACTAAAATCCTATTGTTTCTATGGTATGAGTATTTTACATCCTTAACTATTCAAGTAATATAAAAATAACTTATTTTATGAGAGTGATTTTTTTCTCAAAACAATTAAATGGATTTCAATAAAATTAAAAAATATTTTTATATATCAGTAAAAATGAACAAACTATTGATAAATACGACCGCAGGGGGAATCTCGAAGAATTATTACAAGGGGTAGGAAGAAATACTGAATAGGATTCCATTTATGTAACATCTGTAAAAAGAAGAACTATAGAGCTCCAAACCACTAACTGCCCAGGGCAGACTGCAAAGGGGCAGTGGGAACATTTGGGATGGTGGGGGTTTCTAGACCATGATTGTTGTTGGGGGCATCTCACTAACTGCATTTCTCTAAACCAATAAAACTCTACATTAAAACAAGGGTGATTTTTCTTTATGTAAATTGTTCCTCAACAGCTTATTAAAACTTATTTTATGTATTTCCACATTAGTTTCTCAAAACCGACTAGAAGATACACAGGGTAGTATTGTTAGTTCCATTATTTTACAGAGGAATAACCTGATGCTCAAATAAGGGGTTTAACTTACTGAGGACAACCAGCTAATGTGTATCAGATGTACGTAAATCTGAATCTGCCAATCCCAAATGCAGAATTTTCCTATTATAGTACACTGTCTCTTTGGATACTTATAACATTCAATTAAATTAAAATTAGTCAGTTAAAATTAGTCCCCTACTCCCATATTCTCTCCAGGAATCTCATACTGAAATATTTCATTCTTAAAACAATAGTGAATATGACCATCAAATATTAATTTCAGAATGAATGACCGTAACAGTGCATTCTGTATTTGGGCAGCAAAAATACCAATGATTTAAAGCTTAATTAATAGAAGATGCTGTGCATGTCACCACACAGAACAGACCCATCTACATCACACCTGATAGATGACTTCTAGAGTAATATGTTTACACCCAAACAAACAGTGTTTTGAGAGCAGCAAGACAAGTGAAATTGCACACAAAGAAAAGTATATTAATGGCACATTAGGGATGTTTGGAAAAACAGGAAAATGCTAAATTATGAGAAAGAGTAAAAGACACTCTACTGCATGTGAACATTAAGGATATAGAGAAGTACAAACGTTTGTATATTATTCAAAGGAACAGAATTAGGCGCTGGCGTTTTAGGCTCAGCATAACTTCCTAGACTACTAACTATCACAAAAGGGGTGGTCGGCATAGACTGACGACTGAATGAATCAATGATAACTTGGGTTACACAACACAACGCAAAGGAGGGTTGTTTTATGAAACTGTCATCTACCCCTTAATGATGAGCTGCAGCATGTGCTGGAGATTCCCCCTTATACAGGTGCTTAGGAAAACATGAAAAATCCCTTTTAATAGTGGGATACATAGCAGCACAATGCACAATCGCAAAGATGAGGGAACAACAAGTGTCCACCAATAAATGCATGAATGGATTAAAGAACGTGGTATATGCCTACTATGGAGTACTACTTAGCCATAAAAAATGACAATCTAGTTTTTTTTGACAACCTAGAGAGAACTGGAGACCATTCTTCTAAGTGAAACGTCACAAGAAAGGAGAAACAATCACATGTACTCAATGCCAAAGTGGAACTATTTGATCGACACTGATGTGCACGTATGGAAGTAAATCTCAGTGAAAAGCAAGCTGAGGAAGGAGAGGTGGATGAATTCACACCTGTTGGGTGCACTGCACACTGTTTGGGTGAAGGGCACTCAGTCTATGCAAAAACAATGTGTACAAACAAAACATGTACCCCTAACATGTACCCCTAACATTCTAAAATTTACAAAAAAGAAAAAAATAAAATAAAATGAAGCAAATGTCAAAGTATAACACAAAGTATAACATGACAAGTGTGATATACAGAGTTGGAGTAGAGAGAAAGAGAAATAAGCCTGGAGCAGTGCATTTAAGGAGTGGGTCTAGAAAGTCAGTAAATAAAATATGAAAACTCATTTTGATCAAAGAGACTTTTTCAACAAATGATGCTAGAAAAACTAGAAAGGTACATGAAGAAAAAAATCATCTAGGCACAACTTAACACTTTCACAAAAATTGACTCAGAGTGATTACAGATCTGCATATAAAATACAAAACAATAAAACTCTCAGAATACAGGGAGTAGAAAATCTAGGCAACCAGGTGGACCTCAGGTTTAGCAATGGCTCAACTCTTTACATAAAAAATCAACAGCAAAATGCATGAAAAAAAAGAAATAAACCCAATTTCATTAAAATAAAAACTTCACGTATCAAAACATTACATGTATCCTATAAAGACATGCAAACATTATGCACCCATAATAATGAAAATTAAAAGTGAAACTAAATGGATAAAAATGAAAAAAATAAAACTTCTCCACAAAAGATTAGGAAGAGAATGCCATAAGCTGCAGACTAGGAGAAAATACTTGCAAAACTCATATCCAAGAATGGGCTGGTATTCAAAATACATGGAGAACTCTTAAAACTCCACAGTAAGGAAATAAACAACCCTATTAAAACTTGGACAAAACATTGGAAATAACATTTCACCAGAGGAAAGATAAAGATGATACATCAGCATATGAAAAGATGCTTAATATTGTATCAGTAGAGAATTGCGAATTAAAATGGCAGTGACACACCACGATATACCTGTTAGAATAATTAAAATCCCAAATGCTGACAGAGAAGTGTAGCAACAGGAGCGCTTTCATTATGGCAGTGATGCAACATGGAACTGCATTTTGGGTAACTATTGTGCAGGATATGGCAATGGTGGACACATGTCCATTATGCATTAGTCAAAAGCCATACAAGGAATAATAGAGTGACCCCTAACGTAAACTGTGGATTTCTGTTAATAATCAACATACCAATATTGTCTCCTCAATTATAACTACGGTACCACTCTACTGCATCATGATAATGATAGGGGACATGGGAAGAGTGATGAACGCCTAGCTAATCTCACTGCATCGCGGTTTACAGAAGTTGTGAAAATCTAATCCTGGTTATAGCAAACATATTAAATATAAATCTTAAGTAATTATTTTGTGCCATGAAAGTCTAACATTAGTCTAGATGTCTCTTATGATGATACATTTACTAGGCCTGTGAATTAGGAAGTGAAAAAACAAAGTGGTATTGGAGAAAATGTAATTTTACAATTTTACTAAAATCTCTAGCTTGTGCCTGAAAACCAAGATCTTGCAGACACTGTACTTGCAAATTACATGGATTTATCTGAATTTATAATGTAAGTTATTTCTTTATTGTCAATTACGCTGAAGCTGTAAAATTGAATGGTTATTCATTTTACTTCTGAATTATGTGAGCCTTCTAGAAATCTATATTATTCTTTATTATATTAATTTGGTAGCCTCATTCTTGCAACAGTCTCATAGTTTAGATCAGTGAATACATTTTATTTATGATATTAGATAAAAGTTCTTAGAGGTACATCAGTCACAAAACTGATCTGTGATTAAAATGAAAGGCATTATAGAAGATCCTCTATTTTTATTACAATGAATTGTAAACTATTAAAAAAATGTAGTTTTCACATTTAAAAGAATGGAGTTTCAGGAATTATCTAATTGTTTCTTTCTATTTTAACTTTCAGAATATTAAGGGTACACATGTTTTATTTACATACTTCGTACAGATTGAGTTAATGTCAAACAACTTTTTTTAACGATTTCTCCTATAATAATGAAATTCATAGTATTGGTCCAATTTGCCCAAATGGACCCAGCATATACACTAAGACATATTCAAATGTGAGGATAAAAACTACTTCCAATTCAACCTACTACCTTTAATAATCACTGTTGAAATCTTAGGGTATTCTTTCTTATAATTTTACTATGCCTGTATCCTATGGGTGCTACACACATACTATTTTTTCTCCCTTACCTCAAGCTCAGTAATTTAAATACATTTCCAAGTTACTAAAATAATATTCATTATATTTTATAATAAATTTTGTGCTTAGCTTAGTATATCTGTTGTTTAATTTTTAAAAATTTCCTATTAGCAACATATTCTTAATAATATTCTTAATTTTGAGAATATGATTTCAAAATTCATATAGTATGGAATAACATACAGTGAAATTACAATGAAAGTTATTTCTCCTCTTTAGTAGCCCCCAAGCATCAGATTTTTTTCTTACAAGCAATTAATGATATTTCCTTATATATTTATCTGAAAATACATGCATATGTTAACACATAGACGTTCCCCCTTTATTTAGATGGCATTACACACACATTCTCTCCATATGTGGATACTTTTCTTTTCATTAACAATGCATCTTGAAGAACATTTCCCATCAGTAAAGAGATTTTGCATTCCTTTTTACAGTTTTATAATATCCCACCTATGGAGACACCATCATGGACCTACACCACTCTTTACAAACAGTGCGCGGACCAAAGGCTCTTGTGAATTTCTTCCTTTTGCATGACTACAGATATCTCTGTAGGATAAATGTGTACAAGTCTAATTTTTGGTTCAATGACATTTGCATTTAAAATTGATGGACAAGGCCAAATGGCTTTCACAAAGGTTGTACCCATCTATAGTATTTAAGCCCTTTTCTGTTATTCCACTACTTGGCAGTTTGCAGTCCTCTGCTGTTCTTTACCAGGTTTTGGTGAACGACCCACTACTATTTGTGCTAAACTAAATTATTTCCTGGTGATTAAATCATAGAAATAAAATTGATGACATTCCTTAAGACTATTGATTGTTTAAATTCATTTTCATTGAGTGCTCTTACCAAATAATATTGTAATTTTATTGTTTCTATTGGTTTTTCGGGTGAATTGATTGGGCTTTGCCAGAACTCAAAACTCCTCTACCTTTGACATTTAAAATTCACTATTCTGCTCTTTGTACATGCTGTTTAATCCTTTGCAGGTGTTCAGCCATTTGTGCGCTCCACACGTGTTCTACACCACTAGGATTTAGACGTCTCCCCTATCCACTGCATCCTCTCTTCACTCCCTTTGGTAACTACCAACCCCATAGGTCATCCCTTGGACCATTCTCCCATATCTTTAATCATGTTCCTGTTTTCTAATTCTGGTAAAACCTACATTTCAGATCAGCCTAAGAACCTAGATTTCTATGGTGTAGGGACCTAGTGTTTTCCTCACTTTCTTGTAGGTTCCCAAGCAAGGAGAAAAAGTATGTGAAGTGGTGCCAAGAGGAACTGAAGAGGAATTTCTTTTTTCTTTTTTTATTGTTGGGGATTCATTGAGTATACAAGTAACCAGGTTATACTGATTGCATTTGTTAGGTAAAGTCCCTCTTACAATTCTGTCTTGCCCCTAAAAGGTGTGTCACACACGGAGACCTCCACCCCCTCTCTCTTTCCCTCTCTCTGCTATTCCCTTCCCCCACCTCCCTATAGAGAACTGTAATTAATCCACATGAAAAAAACCCAACAATCCCATATATCAATGGGCAAGAGAGAGGAATAGAACCTTCTCTAAAGAAGACAGAAGAATGGCTAACAAACATACAAAAAAATGCATGTTGTCCCTAATTATTAGAGAAATGCAAATCAAAACCACCCTGAGATATCATCTAACACCCCAGCGAGAACGGCCCACATCAGGAAATCTCAAAACTGCTGAACACCTGGCAATCTTTCCTCGGCTTTGTCATGGGTTCTCTGTCCCATTTCCCCAGGGATGATATTTTACATCTCCACCATGTTCCACAGACACTCTACTCCACCCTCTTCTCTCTGTTACAGGAGATGATTTCAGCAATATAGTTATATGGAAATTAGAAGTCACCAAAATGGGAATTATCTCAATCCACCACCTTCCCTCTAGGTGCCTGTTTCCTGCTTTCCTCTGTGGTAAGGACAAGGACTGACGGTGGTGCTGCTGCTTCACCTCTTTCAATGACTCCCCACCAATTTTAGGGTAAAGTTCTCAACATGACCTAATGCACCTTTAATAATCTGGAGCCTGTTGCTCCCCAATTTTTATTACTGTTCTCTTTCATTTGCAGTTTACATTCTCATGCAATTCCCTGCTTTTGTACTGTTTCCCCTAATCTCTGAACCATCTGCTTGAAATGCCTTTTCCTTTCCTTCCTATTCCCCTAGTTATGTCTCCTAGTTTGTCAAGATTAAACTCAGATGCAACATTTTCTGGTAAGATTTTGTAGACCCCTGAACCTGGGTTAGGTATCCCTGCTAGAAGATTTCATGATCTTTTTGTATAAGTTATTTCCACTAGAGTTTCAATAAGTATTACAAAATATACATAAATAATTTGGTTTTCATTTTTATTTAAATAAAATGAGATAGCATGAAAATGAAGAATGAGCAAATGAATAAAAATAATTATCAATTAATTTGATTTATATGTTCTATTGTTAGAAACTTAACATAGTGACAGTATAAGGTAACAAAAAGATCATGAATCAATTATATTAAATTATATTTTAAATATAAAGTGGCTTAAAATACCCTTTATTGATAGTAATATTTAGATTTTATACCTTAATGCCAAACAAACAAAATAAAACCCATTTTTATTTTGTTAGGTTAACTGAAGTACTCTTTATGTGGTATACATTATTCCTATCGGCTTAAGTTAAAGTGACATCGTAAAGACTAGTAAGTTCCATCTTGGACCTATCTTTTCCTTTTATATATTTTTAAAGTTTGACATCTCTTTTTCTCAAAACAAATACTTTAATCCATATTTTCTTCAAGAGGAAAGAAAGGAAAAATAATTTAGCAGATCTATACTTAGGGGAAAACATGTAACTGCATCATGTAGATCCATATCTGTAAAGAGAAGAATTTCTAAGGATCAGAAATTGATATAATCAATAATTAACATGAGAATAATTTTAGAAACAGTATAGAACCCTAGAGTGCTTTTCGATATCTGTGTAGAAAAAGTTTAACTTTGAGACATGGTTGGAAATATCAAATTGTACTTTTGTGACCTCATGGTTTTATTGGAAATTTCCACAAGGTCTGTACTCAAGCAGAACATAAAGATATAGCAGTACCTGTTTGTCATCTTTGACATTTGTAAAATTTTTTAAATAGCAGACCACCCATTTTCACATACAAGGAAATATTTGAGAATAGTACAGGGAAAGGTGATTATTTTAAACAATTCAAATTTTATTTCCTGACAAATGAAAGAATTAAGCTGAGGTCAGTAGGATGTTAATTTACTTGGCTGCAAAAATTAATTTTTGAGAATATGCCATAGGTATTTGAGACTATTTACTATTACCAGTTAAAAAAATAAAACTCATTACAGATGCACCCCATGCCAGAAACTGTGCTTGGCATTAGGACTAAAAGCATAATTTGCCCTCTATAAATGAGATACGAGTTTGATATCTTGTGGATGTCAGAGCATAATTCAGAAGACAAGTAATTACCTGAACGAGTTCATTACATTGTGCTAAGTGATAATAATATAAGGAAGAAAAATAGTCATGGATACACTATGGGAAATTTTTTAAATTTAATCTGACTCAAGGTAAGTTCAAAAGGCTGAGTAACCCATTACTTCATTAGCTCAAGATGAGAAGAAAGCCAGACGTGCAAATGATGAGAACGGCTTAAAAGACTATAAATTTAGGTAACTTCCAATGTTCTAACGCAAACTGATACGTGACTTATTATTTTAAAAAGAAAAATTAACTAAAATTACTTTTCGTTACCATTTATTGTTTCCAAAGTGCCAAATACTGTGATATGTACCTTACCTAACTTAATTTAACCATTCTATCCGGAAGGTAGGTAAGCTTCAAGGAGTTAATTAACCTCAAAGTAGCAGCATAATTGATCATATTTTTAATGGCAAAATTTCAAAAAAACTATCAAATATTGCCTCTTGCCTTGCTAGTTGCCACCTATAATATAACCTATAACAATCTGATCTTCATGAATAGGCTTCCATCAATGACTTAAAAGAGTAGACTGGTACAGTCAAGGTTCTTCTTAAATAAGTTTTACTTTCAAAATACTTTTCTTAAAGGAGTGAATAATTAGTAAACTGCTAGTGAATTATAATTGTTCTTAGCATAAAAGCATATGTAACATCAGTAAAAAAAAAAAAAGAGAGAGATGGGTTAATATTAAGGGAAAGAGTCAGAAGAAGGAGCAATAGCTGAACGATTCCCATAATGTGGCAGATGAAGGTAAGACAAGGCATATGATGCAAAAGAATGCTTAAAACAGGGAGGCACCTGTGGCTCAAGGAGTAGGGTGCTGGCCCTACATACCAGAGGTGGTAGGTTCAAACACGGCCCTGGCCAAAAAACTGCAACAACAACAAAAAGAGAATGCTTAAAACACACTGAAAGAAGCCATGAAGTGTTACAGTACATCTACAACAACATCATACAGCATAATCAAAACTGATTCTGTTCTCATGAAGAAAATGTTTTTAATGTGGATGCACGAATATTTACCTACTTTGGACTAGTGCAAAACAACACGTTCTATGACACATAGTTAGAACTGCTCAAGACATTCGGTAGAGAGCAAAGTGGTCTACATGATTACAAGGACGAAAAATGCTATCATTAAAAACAAACATGAAAGCCACTCCTGCCGTCCAAAAACATTAAAAAATTTAAAAGTGAACTCTACTGTTTATATTATCCATAGCCAGGGTGAGAAGAGTGGCTGCGAAATGACATCTTGTAATGCTACTTATCTAGTCTATGAGTTATTGCTCCATCATTTAGGGATGGAAGAAAAACAGCCTGTGCACGATTACTAATGCAGAGCAAATACAACTTCCAAACCCCGCATTCCATTTATTCGTCAGAATGACAATTGGCAGAGAAACTAAGATTCTAGAAGTATTACAGTTGTGCTTGGCTGTGAAAGGGAATGAAATTAGATTTTTTAAGATAAGTATTTGCATTGTCAGTACAAAAATAAAATAGAGATTCTTAATTTTAGATTAGTCCTTTTATTTTCTGGTAGTTTTCTAAACTCTGTGTATTGCGGGGAAGTGTAGAGATGCTCAAAGCTGCTCCTAAGATGGAACAAACATGGAGGACGACTACATTAATTCACTACAAAATGTACTGTAATGTTTCTGTCAGAGTCAAAGGCCTAAATGATAAAGAATATCAGTTTAAAAATTTTCTGACTATTGCGACTGTACTTTTCTAAAATGATGTAATGTAGACTAAAACTTCCTATGATGCAATGTGAACAAAACAAGGAATATTAATAAGTTTTGCCCTTTTGAGTCTAAATTACTTGTAATTAGGATATTTTCCCAGTGCCTGGTTCAGAGAAGGAATGCAATGATTATTTGTTGAATTAATAACTAGGAAAAGGTTAAAAGTACTTAGGGAATGGATGACAAACAATAAATCATGAATTTCTCAGTATTTTCAAAGATATAACCTGCTCAGGGAATAGAGACCATCAAGAAGAGCATTTGTTCATTTAGGACCTCAGGAAAGTTATACAACCTTAGCGCACCCTGATACCACCTTGGCTTCCTCTTTGGTATGATGATAATACCAAGTTCAGATAGATGTTGTATTAAATGAGCTAACTGATGCACAATGCTTAAAAGATGCATATGATTGGAGCTAGAAGGTCATTCATTGATGTATTCAAAACCTTTTGAGAACCTGCAATGTCCCAACATCTGTGCCAAGCAACACCTAACCCAGTTTCTGCTTCAAGAAGGCAAATGCTTGTCTCTCTGTCCCACCGGCGTTTTACTTCACTGTATGTTAGACTCATGTACATTTTGCTCTGGGAACAGAGAGAGGGGACAACTAAAATACTCTGAAAGAAGAAAAAGTTACTCTTGAGCTGAGTTCTGAAAGAAGTATGGGCTAGTTAGCCAAGTTTGAGGATGGAACTGGAGTTGTAGGCAGAGGAATTAGCATCAAATAAGACAGATTAAAACTGAGACACTAGGAAGATTCTAGATGATCAGACTGGATGAACTGAGCATGTGTAAGCTTTGATCTAAGTTGTTCTGGGGAAAAATGAATCTGCAAGACTGAAAATATTCCAATAAAATATACACAGAAATTTATATGGAAACTGACTTAATGATCATTTTGGCCCAGATAATCTGGAGTTCCTAAAAACCAGAGATTGAACACTGAACTAATTTGTCAATGTTTAAAAATAAAAGTAAATATAAAGAATCTTTTACTGTGTGATTACCTGGGTTTCTGTGATTGACTTTGTCTTCTATCAGGTTTAGTTTAAATCCATTTTTTAATATTTAAAAGGTGAATGACATAATTCTTTGATAAGAAGAAAATGGAATCCTATCAAAAACTACATTTTCTCCACACATACCAAAATCTCAGCAATTTGGGGTACTTCTTTCAGCAAAGACTCTGTACTTTGGGAAGATGGCTAAATCAGACATTTATTCTATTTGAACTTGTTTTTCCTCTCTCTGATTAAAGGTTTCTTCCTCTCTCTCTAAAGAACTCATTTTTTCTGTTGAAAGAAAATAATGCCACTTTTCTGGTTTTGTATTCCACAGTGAATGCCTTATCTTTTATACCAGACTCAGGTACACTGTATCTAGTTCTGAAGCCCTGAACAATTTCAATAAGAAAAAAAGGGTTAACATGAAGAGAGCACAGTCTGTTTTGAAGTGACATTAGCTGAACAATCAAAGCAGACTGATGAACTCAGCCAGAGATTTACTCACATAATAGGCCTCTGCCTCAGCACTGCTCTCCAATCAATGTTCCCAAATTCTGCGCAGTGCTTGGCTCATTTTTGTTCCCTGTCGCATGGCAGTGCATTTTATATCACACTATGTAGAGTTATCCCAATTCATTTCGTATAAAATAACTTGTTTCGGATTATATGAATCTTGTATGCATTGAGTTCTTCTGGAGCTATGAAGAATATTCTCTGCTTCTAGTTTCTAGTACATATGAAGAATATTCTCTGCTTCTAGTTTCTAGTACATATGAAGAATATTCTCTGCTTCTAGTTTCTAGTGCACTATGTGATTGTTAGCTTTATTCATTCATAAAATAAAGATTTCCTGGGAATGTCCCACGTGCCTGGCACTGTGTTGGGGACAGGGATTTAGAAATGAGTAAGACATAGTTCTCCGCAGAAGCAGTGACTATATTATGGAAGAAAATTCTGGGATAAGAAAGGTTACCTAATACTGAATTTTAAAAGAGAACTTTCTGGAAGGTTAGCTGTGTGAATGGTTTCTTAAACTGGATGAGAAGAAATATGCCAAGTGAAGGGTAGCACCAAAGAGGTGCCACCAAAGGCTCGTCCATTGGGGCGAGGTCAGCTGAGGGACCTCAGGTCCCAATTCCCGGCTTATGGTTGTGATCCTGGTTTCCATGTGGAAGGGCCTCACCGTGAACACAAGTCAAGCTGATGTGAGAGATGAGGCTCTTTATAAACTGCAGGAAAACACCTTGCTTCCACCAATCCTGCCTCCCGATCCTTACAGGGTCTAAGGAGTCTACGGAACCAGCGAAGTTATAGACAACACTCTGTATGAATGTATGTACGATTTTGGGGGGAAAGTTCCCAAGTTGATTAGATTTTGTACAAAAAGTTTGCTCTACCTCCTAAAGCAAACACAGGACTTCCAGAGTCCTAATTGTGTATCTACCTGATGCTGGCTACCACTACTTCCGCTTTGCATGTCCAGAATATGACTCCAGTTCTTTCATGCTTCCTGCCTTACCTGAAAAATAATCTATCTTCACTTTACTGGCATACTTGGCAGACACCCCACATCAGAGTATATTCACTTTGTTTTTAGTAGAAGTGTCCAAACTGCTTTGATACCAAAGATTTGCTACTTCTGACAATGGTGGAATTTTGGAAGTACATGAAGTCTATTTACAAGGCATCATCTTAAGCATGGCTTTACACCTGTATTACAACACTGGCAAACCTTTTATACCTGAGGCTGTGTGAGCCTACCCCGAGTTTGGCAAAAGTAAGTAACTAAATATATTAATTCGTAAATAAATACAATAGCACAGTACAATAGTATAAGATTTTGCTAATAGGTAGGCAAACTTTCACTTCCATTTAAGGTTTTACAATGTTCTCTTTGTCTGCCTGTAACTATATGTTTTCCAGAGAATGCAAGATTTTATTTTTTTTAGCCAAAGAAACATGTTGTTTGAGATAATATTAATGAAACTGTAATGTTGATTTAATCCATTTCTAAATAAGAGATGTTCGTGTCATTGACTCTGTGTCCCCGAATGCAGACAGTATCAGCATCAGTCTGAGACTATTGTTTAAAACCAAACTAACTGTCCTTTCCTTTCTGTGCTGCCTTAGCTTGGCGCTTTGCGTACATTTCTCTGATTGCAATCTCTTGTTTTGACTTGTCTGTAAATTCTATGTGTTCATTTCTTTCTTGTTAGATTTTAAACTCTGTGGGAATGAATTCTGGCTTGATCTTCCTTGTACTAAAATGTATTCTTGATATGTATCTATAAACTTAACTGGACAAATAAATCAACGATATGATTAAATGTTCCTTCTATCATTATATCTATCCTTACCCTTCCTACATTGTGTTTTCTTCATAAATATCATATCTAAAGCAAACATACTAAAGACGCTCTAGTTCAAGAAATTGTTAAGCACCTCTTGGCATAGAATATATATACCGTTAAGATTTTAAATAGCCAAGAATTCTAATTGTACATGTATGTGTATAAATGCACATATACATGTCATGTTCTCTATAAAAATACTACTTACTCACACGAAGCAATAGGATATAGCATAATATCACATATAGAAGACTTATTAGTAAAATTCTTAGCACTCCTTAGCGCTCAGAAGAACCAAATTTTATGATGGTTTAATTAATTCTTTAAAAGCTCTGATGAGACACAGTAGGAAATAATACTGAATCTATTTTAAGAATTGCACTCAAACAAGATAAAGGCAGCCCATGTTGATGAAGATTACAAAATCAGGAAATGGACTAAATTTGCCATTAAGGACAAAATGTCCACTAAAATCTTAATCATAGATATACACATATCTACAAATTGACAAAGGAAAGATTTTTCCATTTCTTTTAGATATTTTTATCTAACTATCCATCCCGTTTATATGAGAAAATGATAAAGTGTAGAAAAATACATGAAAAGTTCAACATAGCATAGTCATGTTCTGTGAATAATGCAATCCTGAGAGCTGTGACAGAACATCCTTAACTCCTGAAAAAATTTCTAGCTGGCTTCAAATTATAAGAGAAATATAAGACTTACAGCATCTTCTTCTGAAGAGTTCTATTAACAACTAACTTGTTTCTATTGACATAACCATACTTGTCTTGACAACTAGTGCTTCTATTTTATCAGTGAAAAGAGAACCAAAAATCATTTCATATACAGACCCAAAAGGTATTATTGAGATTCATCATATTGGTAAAAATATAACCCCATGGAAATGTTGGCTTTAAGTGATTACTGATATTATAAAAACTTTAAAACAGTTGCATTTTATTTTAAGATATAAACTGTATTGGAACAGTAAAAGCACATCAGTTGCAAATCTAAAGACAGTGGATTCCCCTCCCAGTCTGGCAGCACAAAATTTTGTTTCGGTTCTAGTTAGCAATTGAGGGAAAAAAGAAACATCAACAAACCAACAAGTACCCCGAACAAAGTCAGAAAGGTCAATATGAAGCTTTGATGGTTAGACAGACTGACTTATGGGTAAGAAAGGTTTTTTAAAAGCATCTATAAGAAAAAAGAAGAGTCTCACTGCCCTATCTGTGGGTAACCGTTTATTAAATGGGTCAAGGAACACATATTTCAAGTAAGACTGTGGCAATAAAGGGCATAGACGCAGGATGTAATAAACATCAGCCTGATGCTCACTGGAATCACACTGTCAGGGATGCCCTTTAGAACACTGGTCCAGCCCTGATGAGGACAATGCAGCAACTACAAACCACAGGCATTCTGTAATTGGATTACGGGGAAAACAAAGCATCACACACAAAGCCAAGGGTAGTGAGAAGTAATGCCAAATACTCTTCATTTTACGAAGCCAGCTATGACCCTCAGCCACAAGGCAAATATGTTCAGCAGTGTCAACTAATTTAAAAGCACTCATTTGAACATATTAGGAACAGCAAAACCTGATGTGGGATGTTGGCTTTTATTTTTGTTATTCTAAGCATTTCTTTGTTCCCCTTATTCTGAAAATTACCTTAATTACAGTGATCTTAAAGTGAAAACTTTTCTATCAGCTCCGAAGAATCAAGCATGATAATTCAAAACCTAGCCAAGGCATATTTTGATGTCAACTCCTAATTCATAATGCTGCTCAACAATTTGGCAAATACTATATATACAAATTATATACATGAAAATTAATATATAATTAAGTTGAAATTTCCCTTTAAATGTATCTGATCAATGTAGTTGGACTACAGATCTGAAATTGTATCACTGTCATCAGGATTTGGGGGCATACTATAATTCATCTCTCTCTCTCTCTCTCTTGTTTTTATGTCACTGACAAAATACTTTTAGACAATTACCATATTTCTTAATTACATTTAAAAAACAAGAAAATAGCTAAAATATTGCAGAACTGAAAGTAGATTCAAGAAGGTTTTGATCCAAGATTAAAATTTAATCCATAGTAACTCAATTCTATTCTCTCTGGATAGAGTTGATCTCATCTGCTCAAAGAGGAATTGGAAATGATCACTTGGATTCTTTCTACAAAATCTGATAGTTTGTGACTTGCTTGTGGACAATTCCAGACTTGGGTGGGCGTGCAAGATAGCAGTACTTACTTCGTTAGTATTAGGCATTGGGAAAATTTATCCAAACATAAACAGAACCTATATATGAAGCAGAAATGTATAGAAAGGAGATGTCCATTACCAAATGTTTGATGTCTTTTAGGGACATGAAATCTGGCAGCTGTTCTATTGTGTCATTTGATGAAATCTTTTTAAAAAAATCATCTTCTTTGCCCACATAATTGATAAAATTAAGCACAATGGAACAGGACTTAATAAGATGTTATTTTTCTGCAGTTAAAAGTTAAATAAAATTCCACAAAGTGCCTAACTTTTGCAGGAAATACGTGTGGGAAAAAAATGCAAGAATATTTGCTCTTTTATAGGCCTTCAAAAAGCAATTTAAAATTGAATAAAAAAGAAAGATATTATCTGAACTGTAGGTATTGTGAAAATTGTGCTTCGAAAATTAAAATACTAGTTTGTGCCGCAGCCATAAATTACTAAACTAATTATCTAGTAGCAGGCATAACTGAATCATTCAAAGGGGTAATTAGCAATCAGACATAATGAGTACTGCTACTATTTCTTGTCATACTGTATTTAGCTTCCACGCAGCCTGGAGGAACTGAATTATTTCCTATCCTTCTCAGAGGGCATTACTGCTATATTGAGTGCATCAGCCCATATTATTACTCCCAGTAGTTTAATTCTTCACTGGACTGCACATTTCTGATTTCCCCTGTCAAAAGTTTCTCAGTTCTCTGAGGCCCTTTAAAGCATCTTTGTAGTAATCCTTTCTTTACATAGAAGTGAACTGCCTCAGAGTCAAATCATAGATTTCCTTTATTACTATTATGGAATTCTGATGCAATAACATATGATGTCCCATTTTTAAATTGTGTTTTCTGAATATATACACCAGTTTTAATTATATGCATAAATTAAAATACTTATAGAAAATTTTCACATATTTTTAAGCAAAAATATAAACAACATTCATTCATTTTTTACTGAATGCCCTCTATGAATTCAGACACAAGCTTATATCATAGAATGTGAAAATAAGTATGGTTCCTAAATTTGGATCTCATGATCTACTAAAGGAAGATGGGACTTAGATATTTTCAATACACTGGAGTCAATGCGTTAATGAGGCAAATCAGAGAAACTATATGTATAGGACATACTGTCATATGCCACTTCCCGTTAGTGTCTTCCCATGTTATAAAAAGTTAAAAAGATTAGCCAGGAAGAACAAACTTGAACTTTACCTTAGAAATGAAAACAATGTAACCTAAAAATTGTACCCTAATACTATTCTGAAACAGTAATAATAATAATGATATAAATCAATTAATAGAAAAGGTATATTTCAGATGAAAAATTAAAATTTAATTCAGTCCAATTTTATTAAGTTAATGTGTTAAACATTCATTATACAAAATACATTGTTTCTAAAATTAAACTTCAAGAAGCTGAAGTTTAGAAATTCTTATATAGAAACTCTCAGGGGCAGTAGATCTTCAAAAAAGCTAAGCAGAGGAGACAGGGTTGAAAGCCACTATGTGGTGGCACTGAACGGCTTTAAGCAGCAAATTTCTTATTCAGCCTGTAGCTTTCAATGAACATAGAACAGAGACATTGAATGTGGAAGACAGAAGGCAACCACATAGGACAGACTTTTTGAGCTGTGGGAATGAGCTTTACAATTAGCACTCAAAGAGCATCATACGCTTTTGTCTTTCCAGAAAGCATCAAGGGACGTAACATCTCTTCTCTCCTTGCTGGAGAGGGTGCAAGGGTTTCAAAGCTCCCCACTTCTGCCATTTGTGGAGACAATCTCACCCTCTATGGTCCTGTTCTGTCCTGTATTAATATAGCAATTAATTAAAAGAAAGAAAGATAAATGTAAGTATAAATACAAACAGATTTTAAAAGAGGAAAAATATGTTAAGGGCTCATTTTGTAATCTCCTAAGAAGAGATCTTTTTGCAATTAGCATACAAGCAAGAAAAATCTATCGTTCACAAGCCCTGTGCCAGGAGCACAGCACTCTCGTTTTGTTACCTGGATGGGACTGGAACACATATTTGCTGGATACTTACTTATTCTCATTTCCTTTGAGGACAAAAGTGACCTATAATGTGGCTGCAGATGCTGTTTCTTTCTTTCTTTTTTTTTTTATTTTTGCAGTTTTTGGCCAGGGCTGAGTTTGAACCCGCCGCCTCTGGCATATGGGGTCAGCACTCTACTCCTTTGAGCCACAGGCACCACCTGACACTGTTTCTTTTGAAAGAATGCAAAACAAAGAAAAGACAAATCTAGCAAGGGGTGAACACCCAGACTATACCAAACTTGTACGCATGGCTTTAAATGTTGAGAGAGAATGGATGTACATTCAGCTCATATATACCAAGATTTCCAGGCTGTAAGAGGTGAGTTCCTAAACACTAAAAGCACGAATCTTTGGATACATAGACCCAACAGTGGGATTGCTGGGTCATATGACAGTTCTATTTTTAGTTTTTTGAGAAACTTCTATACTGTTCTACATGGTGGTGGCACTAATTCACATTCCTTCAATCAGCATACAAAGGTTCCCCTTTCTCCACAAATATTATGTACCTATAATGACAAAAAAATTTAAAAGAAGTAAAAAAAAAAAGCATGAATCTCTATGAGGTAGGAAAGATACATTAGTTCACTGGTTCTCAACCTTTCTAATGCTGCGACCCTTTAATACAGTTCCTCATGTTGTGGTGACTCCCAACCATAAAATTATTTTTGTTGCTACTTCATAGCTGTAATTTTGCTACTGTTATGAATCGTAATGTAAATATCTGATATGCAGGATGTGTTTTCATTGTTACAAAAGGGTTGCGACCCACAGGTTGAGAACTGCTGCATTAGTTGTTTTTCAATTGTTTTTATTTTGGGCATTTTACCTAAGGTTAAGGGTCTCCCCATTCAGAGAGTTAATAGGGGTAATAATCCCTGAAATTAATTCCCTTTTAAAGAAAATACCCCCTCTAGCAACGCTTTGTTATGTGACAACACTTCTACAGAGTGAATAATCTTATATGAGGATTTTTCATCATCTCTCTTCATAAATTGTGTACTATGTAGGAAGCCAGAAACTGAATTGAAGGGGGAAAAAGATATTTTTAAAAATTTACATTATTTTTAATAAGTTATCACATGGAAATTGTCCATGAACTGTTCATCATTTCAAACATGTCAACAACCAAACTGAAAAACCTCTACACTCCCTGCCCCCTCACCGCTACCCATATCACATCTGATGTGCACACGTGATCACACCCCTGCACATGAACCCAAGCTGTATAACCCTTAGGATAAGAAGCTAGGTACGCATAGAGGGTGAGCAGGAGGATGGTTGCTAAAAGGCCACTCCTTCTACTTATGGAATCCCTTCCCAGTAATTTATTTATCTCAAATAACAACCCCAAAATTGGCATTGCCCATGGCTATTTACATTAATTTCAACTATATGCTAAGCCACATGATCTAATTCAAAAAGAATTCTTCTCTCAAGATGAATAAGATGAATAAGGGCTCTCTCTCTTTCCACTCTCTCCTGCTCTCTCTCTGCGTGTGTGTGTTGCATATACACAAAGTCTTATATATTCTTCCCAGCCCCTGCAGTAGAGAATGTACATTACAATCTGTTCTCTTTTCCATGTCAGTTTTCTTACTAGAATCTTAAAACTGTCTTCAACATATAGAAGGCTGGAAATAGATTTTCTGAATGGACAAATATGTAAACACAAGTTTAGTCCTAGCCATTCACATTAATATATCTAAATAAAACACTATCTTATTTTTTCATATCTCTTTAAGAAATCAGAACCAGTTCTCTGTCCTGAGATTCCCACAAAGTGTCCTGATCCAATCCCAATTTTTTTTTATGCAACAAGGATTTGATTAACTTATGATAGTCTTTCAAAAAATATTTTTTTAACCTACATGAATAAATGAATGGATGGAAGTGTTAAACATGAGATTCCAGCCACCCACTGCTATTGCCCATTCTTGGCCCAAAGCTAATCTGTGCTCTGAGATGAATTAGGCCTTGGATATGACATGGTGAAGGACCAGCCTGTGGGCCATGGGTTGTGGACCTGTGCATGACCTGTAGAAACAAAAATGAACTCAAACTCTCATACATATAGATATGACTCGAAAGATAGAGAGACCCAGGGCTATGAAAGGAAAAGGAAAGTAAGGATTAGAACCGGAGCGTGGTCCTGAGTAAGGGAAGAAAGTGGTAGTGCTCCCCAGAGGAGCCAATGGCTGTGTCTGAGTAGGGCAAGGGGAACAGAAGTCCACAGAGGCAAATGCAACCCCAGGACCATCTCATAACACTTAAAGTGACACAGCAACAGGTAATGAAAGACAGTCAGTGACACATTACTTAGGCCCACAAACTCAGATGCCTCCTGGAGTCAGACAAGTAATATAAAGTTTCAGCTCATATAGCATCTTGTATAATTGCTGAGAGACTCTCTTACTTCAAACGTATCAGTGTGGAATTCCCCCGGCATGGAACCTCCTCAGCTCCAGAACTGCATATTCACTGTAGGCTGAGAGTTGACAGACCTCACTCTTGATATCTTTATAGTCAAAGTCCCTGTTCTATTACCTCACAGACACAGCCTTAATAATCAATACTCAAGTGAGCCAGGAAAATGTGCTATTTCCCACAGATGTGTTCATGCAGAGAATAACTTGATACAATGCAATTATCTTATTATACAGGTGAGAAAATAGACATACCACAAAGGAAAATGACTTGCCAGGGGCCATGTATGTAGTTCATCAGGGAACCAAAATTACATCCAGTACTTTTAATGCACAGGCTGGTATGAGATGACCTTAGACACCCTTCCAATGCCAGGTCCATGAATATAACTATTCTGTAATTTTTCTTTCACCCCACTCTGCCCCAAGTTTACTCTTTCTAGCACAAAAACGCACAGTCCCACAGATGCACAGCACATAACATAAGTTTTCATTAAAATAAAACACTGTAATTTTTATTCTTTCTTAGAATAGAATATGCGTTATGAGTACTCCACCAGTTCAATGTACATGCTGCTTCCTTGAGGAATGCAAAAACAATACACATGCATAGTTAGCAGAGCAAAACAAAGAGAAACACTGTGCATTTCGAGAAATATGAACACATATCAAACATAGGGACCATGCAGAATATAAATTAAATTCTGTGCACAGCTTGTAGTGCCAATCAAAACATAAAGGAACTAATTAAATTTCTCCAAGGAATTTTCAAAAACAGAAGATAGCATATATAAAATAAAAAGGAGGGAAACCATTTTGCTCTTTCTTTTTTTCTTTGATATTTTTGAATATAAATATGAAAGTCAATATTTTAAAATATTATATAAACACAAATCAGAATCAACTATTGCTTCTCTTTTAAAATACTAGAAGAATTAATTATAATGTTAAATAGTAAGATTAAATGATTAAATAATTTCATATATAATGTTATTTGTGAAGATGAAAGACCATAGATGGGTAATTTAGTGTGGCAACAAAAATTTAGAATCACTGATTTTAGGCCAGCCACGGTGACTCACGCCTGTAATCCTAGCACTCTGGGAGGCTGAGGCAGGTGGATTGCCTGACCTTATAGGTTTGAAACCAGCCTGAGCCAGAGCGAGACCTCATCTTTAAAAATAGCCAGGTGTTATGGTGAGCACCGGTAGTCCCAGCTACTTGGGAGGCTGAGAGAAGAGGATCACTTGAGCCCAAGAGTTTAAGGTTGCTGTGAGCTATGAAACCATTGCACTCTACCAAGGGTGACAAAGTAAAACAATATCTCAACAACAACAACAACAACAAAAGGGAATCATTGATTTTGTCACAAGAGGGAGCCCATGTTTTTCAATAAATACAAATACATTGCAAATAAATGAAATGAAGGTAATTTGGTTCTAACTAAATATGGACCTATAATGTTACGGTTATAATTCATATTGATAACAGAATAGGAATTGTATTAAACAGTTCATAGTCATCTCTTTTTTTCTTAAAATTAATCTGGCTAGAAGATGAGAAAAACTTTTGAATATTTTATTTCCCAAACAAAAATAGAACTATAATATGCAGAGAGTAAATAACACATGTAAGATTGATTACAAAAATTAAAAACTCAAATGTTCTGGTAGTGTGCAAAGAGTAGAGATTAGACTTTTAATTTAATAGGCTTATAATTTCATTTAATAATTTAATTTTTAATTTTTTCTTCTAGAATAACTGTCAGGTAGATAGCAAACAAAAGGAAAAATATTGATTATACTCATGCAACTTCCTACAATGTGCATGTATAAATATATTTCAAAACACCAAGTGGTACAAGATAAACATGTACATGTTATGTTATTTAAAAATAAATTAAAATTAAAAAATTCATGTATCTTCCTGAAAGATATTTAACTTTTATGAAGTAAACTTCCTGTATCTATAACAGAAGGATGCGTAGCTAACTTTCAGCACAGTTGGGAGAATTAATGAGGCAACCTAAAAACATTTTCAATATCAGCTCCTGGCATTTGTAGTTGTTAATAAATGACAATTTCTTTCCATATTTGGATTAAGTATTATAGAAGAATCCCTGACAATAAACATTTTTAAGACTTGTTTATAAAAAAAAAAATACCTCTTTCCTGATACCAAATTCATCTTCTACTCACTAATTTTCAGCACTTATCATCTTTTTCTAATCTAAGTTTCTCAAAAGAGTAGCACACATTAGCTACTATAATACTTCCACTCTATCAAAACACCTCCTGACTGCTAAATTAAAACTAAAAGGCATTTTTTCAGAGTTCATCTTACTGGTCTTTCTGAAGCATACAATGGTCCTTTTTCCTGCTTAAAAGTATTTCTTCTCTCTGCTCTTCCCTTCCTGTTTCTTCATGGGCTCTTCTCTCTCGTTATTCATTTTACCCAGGGTAAAACCAGAGCCTCTGTATTTGTTCCTCTGTATTTGTGGTCTCTGTAAATCTCATCTTCTTTCCTGGTTTCACTACTATCTCTTGAGTGATAGCACATGCAGACAAATGGATCTGCTAGAATGATCTATACAGCATGCAAATGTAACCATTTCTCTTTCTCACTGAAAGCTCACCTGGTTCTTCTTACCTAGACAATCAATGTGATTGATGTGGGAGATCAAACGATGTGTTGGTTTTGGCTAGTTTAGATACCCTTCAGCCCATGTAGTGGTTTTTTTTTTTTTCTGCCTTTGTTTTGCACATTATTAACATAAAGAAAAATGAAATAAAACATGAAACTTCATTCCTCTAGGTTTCACTGAAAAATTAGAAAAACTGACAATATTGGATATGTAGTACGTGATCTATCCCTGCCATCCTCTACCACTTGGCTGGCACTGAAGGTCAGTATTCAGCATCAAGTTTGTGCTATTTTTGTATTAGGATAGAATTATATCCATGCCTATATCAAAAGGGGAAAATATAACACATTAATGATCTGTGCATTATATTTAATTTACACTAATTTTGAGCCCCAGGCTTTGTGAAGCATATATAACTCATAGTACTCTTGACATATCTTGACCCAATAAAAAACACTGTGGCCCCAAGGAAAAATTTTCTTTTTTCATGTTGCAGTCAATGTGTTAAATCTAAACACAAGTGCTGTGTATTTCAAGAAGAAATCAAAGAGAGAGGTTCTAGGTCTAGTAAATCAATTTGAGAAGCACTTATCAAATTAAGCCAGTTGCTTAACTCAGCGCCTACCTGCCTGGCTCCTGTAGGCATTGAGTCTGGGATAACAGGGCTGGATAATGTTCCAAGCTATAACAGGATTCAGTTCACAAACATTAACTGGAAATAAAAATCTCTATAACTTTCTAGTTATTCTTTTTGTCTATATATGGGGATTTTTACCTAACTAGAGTCAATGACTCCCTAATCCAGCAGTCATGGAGAAAATACTCCCTGAAGTTATTTCCTTATTGCAGACAAAGGCTTTCCTGGGGCTTTGTTATGTGATACCATTTACTTCCTCTGTGATGTTAGGTTTGCCACTTAAATTCTGAGTATGAGTTCTTCTTCTTCTCTAAAGTAGGGCATCAATACCCACCCCATAAAATGGCAGAGCAATTAACCAATCAACATACTAATGTAATAAAGGTAGCTGACTTATACTTAGTACTTACAATGTAGCCAGTATCTTCTCAACCTTACAGGCATTAACAGTTAGCCCTCACAACAACCTTATAAGGCAAGTTCTCTCTTATGAGAACCACCTTCCCCTTACAGATAAAGAAACTGAGGGCAGAGTGGGTAGTCACACTGAGGTGTGATACCAGCTCTGAAGGCCAGGCATCTTGGCACCACAAACCAAATATATTTTACAATTGACCAATACACTATTCTCAGTCTCATTCAGTAAGTGATAAGCAGGTAGACATGTCTACAACAAAATAGATACGTTCTTTCGTAATCAATCTTTCTGTTATCTTCTGTTTGTTCTTTGCAAAGTAAAAACAACACATAGAATATTCTCCTTCTTCAAGACTGTAACCAGAAATGCAGTTCAACCCTTTCTCATGCTGTTTCCTGCGAGGAGAAACCTTTCCTACTCATCCTTCAAGACACTCCAGAAATTACTGACTCAACATATGTTTCTCTCCTTCATAGGAACTCCCGTGGAAACGCTCTTCACCATTTGTCAAGCGCCTTGGGGTTAGAAGCTTGGTCTTACTTAGTGTTATGTCTTCGTAGCCTGTCACAGTTCCTGATAGGCAGAGGCAACCAAAAAATGATTGCTGGATGAGAAATAAGGATGTGAACAAACAATAAATGTCCTATAAATGTTTTAATACTGGGGAAAATAGATTCTATATGCAGCATTTAAATTTGAAGCGTTTAATTAGAATCACAATCACAAGTGCTAAAATGAACTGATCCTATTTTAAAAACAGAACATCCATAAAATATCTTGTTACCATTTAAATTTAGCTATGCCATCACAATGATGTATATTTATAATCTTTTTTCATATTTATACAAAAATGAGTACAGCAAAAAATTTGAATTTTAGAAGAGTTTGGAAAGAACATATCACAGAGGAGAGTAACCAACATCCCAAGTGCTTTTCCACAGATTTTCCCCCATGTCTTTCTTTTTGCTTTTTTTTTTGTTGTTGCTCTCATGATACTTTCTTTTGTTTAAATGAAAAAGCCATTTTTCTCATCTTTTCTATTTTCAGCTCATTTTTAAGAGGTAGACAGGGGAAATAAATGCCTATATGTGTGTCTCTTAGTGAAAGGTTGAATAAATTATGACCCAAAGAGGAATTTCCAAAGCCAGTCTTACAAAAGGCCCCCGTGCTTATCACAGGATATGAATTGCTATGGACAGTGAGGTGTGGAGCCGAGTTAGATGTTTAAAGTAAACAGACAATCAAAAAAACCTTAATTTTTAAACTCAGATGAATTACTAAAAATGTTATTAGTATTATTGATAGTTAAATCAACTACAATGTAAACCATTTTGCCATCTCAAGGTGGCCTAGATGGAAGGATTTGTTAGTGGGCTGCTCTTTTCCTCTCCTGGGTCCTTTGATCTCTGACAGTTCACGATGCTACCAGTTCCATAGACCTAACTATGTTACTGTTCAGCCTAAGGGTTCTAAAACAAACTGAAAAAGAATAAATATTGTTGTAGCTCGTTCAAAACTGAAAATTATTTTGACTCTTCAAATCTAATCTTTCAAAACCTTTTTCTACCCTATTGTAATGAATATTAAAACTAATTTTCTATTTTTTTTGAGCCGGAGCCTCAAGCTGTCCCCCTGGGTAGAGTGCCATGGCATCACATTCATAGCAACCTCCAACTCCTGGGCTCAAGCGAGTCTCCTGCCTCAGCCTCCCAAGTAGCTGGGACCACAGGCACCCGCCACAATGCCTGGCTATTTTTTGGTTGCAGCCATCACTGTTGTTTGGCAGGCCCGGGCTGGGGATTCGAACCCTCCACCTTAGGTGTATGTGGCTGGCGCCTTAGCTGCTTGAGCCACAGGCGCCGAGCCTAAAACTAATTTTCTAATCCTTATTCACCGATCAATAAAATTCACCCCTTCAGTTGCTACAATGGACTCTGGACTCACTGGTATATATGCCTAGATCTGTACTCAGGGATCCATCTCAGGGCCTCTGATAAATTATGAACAACTTGAAGCCAGGGAAGCATTTCTTATTTAATCCTGACTCTGTAAAGATCTCCCAGTGCCTTATAAAACCCATAGAAAATGAAATCAAACATGCAAAACTTCTCTTGCAGTGTAAGAAGTAAAGAAGAAAATGCAAAATCCTCTTAAAAGAAAATGTACACATTTGTAATTCCAAGATAAGACTGTTTTACACTTTAAAATGCTTTAAAAACATATAGCTTTTTTTATTTTAAAAAAGAATACATCATTACTCTATGCCTATTAGATTGGCAAGGCATATAAAGAATGTTGTCACAATATTAAGTGCTGAAAAGAATGCAGAACGTCTGAAACCCTCCCTCACACCTGAAGGGAATGCAAAGTTATCAAACAGCTTTGGATAGCAGGATTTGTTTTCTCTTATTCTATTAAACATACACCTACCATACTGTAGGGGACACCAAGAACCAGATGACATCTGAGCAAGATGATCTGCAGCTGAGGGGTGGACCTAGGGCCATTGGTCCGTAGGTGTCCCTTGTGGAAGAAGAGCCCGAGCCTCCAGCATGTAGTCATTGTGAATTACTCCCCTCCTCCCCTCACCTGCATTGTGCTGTCTCAATAAAAGGCTAGTGTGGAGGTTGCTTGGGGCTGCCCTGCAAAGAAGAGCTAGCCTGCCTCCCTTAAGCTTGCACTTCTAATCCTCCTCATGCCTGGTTCCTTCTTTTGGTGATCTAAGCCCAGGGCCTTAGGGGCCCAATGGGTCGTGACACCATACAACACGGACATTACATTTGGCTCAAAGGAGTAGGGCACCATCCCCATATGCTGTAGGTGGTGGGTTCAAACCCAGCCCTAGCCAAAAATTGCAAAAAAATAATAATAATAGATTGTCAATCAAGATAAATGAAAACTATGTTCACCCCAAAATGTGTATTTAGTTCTATATGGTAGCTTTGTTCATAATCACCCAAACTTGGAAACAAGTCAAATGTCTCTCAACCAGGAATAAATACACAACTGTTACATATCTACACAATGGACAGCTGCTCAGCATACCATGGAAAACAGCATTAATATATGGAAAAGCACGGATGAATCTGTGAAGTAAAAGAAGCAGCAAGACTTAGAAGAGTATATTTACGTTTATGGCATTCTTGTAAAGGGAGAATTATAGGGAGAGTAAACTTAATAGTCATTGCCAGGACCTGGAGAGCACAGTAGATTAATTATAAGAGTAGCTGCATTTCCTGAGTACTTGCTGGGCATCTCCACCTTATTCAACCCCTCCAAAACAATCCTATGTGAAGTATCTACTATTTTTTACCTGTATTTTGCAGAAGAGAGTAAAGATTAAAGGAATTAGAATTTGAACTTGTCATTACTCACTTCACTATCAGAGGCATGCCTAAATTTTAAAGGTCATTAGAAAAACCACTGTGGGACCCTTAACAAATACATGGTTTTAGTCCTTAAGAAAGCATATATACAGGGCGGCGCCTGTGGCTCAGTGAGTAGGATACTGACCCCATATACTGTGGGTGGCAGGTTCGAACCTGGCCCCGGTCAAACTGCAACAACAACAAAAAACAGCCGAAAATGTGGCAGGCACCTGTCGTCCCAGCTACTAAGGAGGCTGAGGCAAGAGAATCACCTAAGCCCAAGAGCTGGAGGTTGCTGTAAGCTGTGATGCCACCGCACTCTACCAAGGGTGACAAAGTGAGATTTTGTCTCTAAAAAAAGAGTATATACACAAAGTTATGAAGATAAATACAATAGTGTCAGCCACATAAAGACTCCAAATTATTACCCACCTTAAATTGTAATATCTCAACTCAATTGTTTGAAATTAGTGATGACTTTTTCTCTCTCATAAAAGTCCATAGTGTGCCCTCCATTTAGCCTTAATTAGAATGATTTATAAATGTAATATAACATGGCTATATTATGGTTAACAGTAATTTTATTATACTAATATTCTAATTTAAATTTTATTTCTGAAAGTAATTATGACTGCACATATTATGCATTACACTAGCTTAAAAGGTTTGAAATTCAGGCTAAACAGTGATGATTATTGGTATGCATGAGTGAAGGATTATTAAAGTATAAATCCAGCATAGCCAATCAAATAATTTCTTTAATTACAAAGAAATCCACATATTAACACATTTGCACACACGTTTATCTTAAGTATGACCACAAGATCTGACAAGTTATTAAATTTGACTCAAGAAAATGCTAGTAAAATAATCTGCCTGTTTTAATTATTAAAATCAGGATCACAGATTAGTGGAAACCAGGAGCAAAAGAAAATCACTTATATAAAAAACACATATACACAATGAAGCTAATTTCTATGGTACAGAAAAATTCCTGAAAACAGAACTGGAGGGACATGGGTAGCTTATATAAGGAACAAGAACTCCTCAAAAAGGATGATACAAAAGACAACAACTGACAGGACGCTTCTATTGACAAAGTGTATATTGAGAAATCCTGATATCAAAGTGTCACTGTTCGTGATGTATTCCTTGGCTTGAAAATTATTTAATCAAGTTGGCCACTTCGAAATACACCCTGTATGATATATTAAAATGGGACATTCCCACCAAGACAATAGAGAAGACACCTCCCCCCAAAATGGGGGGGAGCTACGTGGAATAAAAACAACCCCTCTGACTAGTTGAAAGACATTTTTAATCCGACATTTATGTTTCTAGAGAAGAAAGCATCCTTTCTATTCAATCCTGCATCTCCATCTCAGGGCTGCTTTAAAGGAGTGAATCTAGGGGATACTGTACTAGGAAAGGTTAGATCCCAGGTTGCAAACACAGTCGTCGGATGCCTTATTTTCCGGAGTGAAAGAAAATTAAGAAAGAAAGAATTAAGGGCTAATAGGATTCAGGAGGCTGGCCTTAGATGCTTTGGCGAATTTGATGGTGATTAGTTTCAATATTCACTTCCTGGGAAACAAGGAATCTATAGTATGTTGAAATGAAAATGGTAGTTTTTAGCAACACGCTTCACATGATGCAATCTCGTTACACTGTGGATAGAAAACAGTAATTGTGGCCCATCACTACTGTAGAGTTCCTTAGATTAATGTGTGTATCTAGAGTCCATTAAAAGGCCTCATCTGAATAGTTTTTTCCCTATTTTCTCTAAATATTCTGAAAACTATAAATTATTATTTAGTGTTTTTCTCTATAGAGAATGTCTGATCCGGATCAATATACTTAGCGGCATAAATTTGCACTTTGAGACAAATTTTCATCCCAGATTTCCAACATCTCTACCAATAATAGAGTGATAATGTTATGTCTATACACTAGATGAGTTTTAGAGAACAGGGAAATCACATCCCTTCTCACATACAGAAATAAACTTGAATTATGTGTTGCTATGAATTCTAATATCTATGTAGGCTAGTAAGCTCCGGTACAGAGAAAAATAATCATACTTTAGAATCCTACACATCAAAGAATGTAAAAGCTTTCTTTTTTCCATATTGGGTGCTTATTTTACTCTTCAAAGTTCCTCAGATTAAAAAAAACAAAAAAACCAAAAAAACCAGTACATCTTTTAAGAGACTAAAACATTCTCATTTCATCCAAAAGCACATAGAAGCAATTGAAGAGGCCATGTGATTTTTTTAATGATCATGTTTGTGTGCTCAACTATCAGTTCATCTCCTTCTCATTAATTACTTTTTAGATATTATTACTTGAAATAATAAAGATTACTATGTTCAAACAAAAGCCCATATTGCCAGTTTGATCAGGTGTATGTTTCATCACAATAAACATTCCCCAAAACACCCAAATCTCAGATCTCGAATTAGTAAATACACATATCTTTTCCTTCCTCAAGAAAATTACCAGGTTGAAAAATTATACTATTAGCAATTTTCTTTGGTACTGAAATTCTTTGATCGGTATTTTTAAATTCGCTTTTAAGGAAAAACATTATCTATTCATACTCTTTTTATTAAGGCATAATTGGAAAATAAAAATTGCATATATTTACAGTGTGTAACATAATGTTCTGGTGTCTCTCTACCTTGTAGAATGATTAAATCAGGCTAATTAACATATCCATCACCTCAAAGGCTTTCAGATATTTCCCAGGGCTTTGTACCAGGAAGTTCCTGGGCTAAGAATCGATATAGAAACAGGCCATTCTTCTTGCCTTCTGCTTTTGCTGAATTGCGTCTCTCCCAAATTCATCTGTTAAATTCTGAAACCCTAGAAACTCACAATGTGACTGTATTTGAAAACGGGGTTTTTAAAGGAGTTAATTACATTAACCCCTGAAGTCATTAGGGTAGATCCTAATCTAATCTGACTAGTGTTCGTCTAAGGAGTAAATGTGAATGTGGCCTGTTTTGGAAATGGTATCATTGCAGAAGTACTTAGTTAAGATGAAGTACAGAAGAACAGTGAGAAGATAAATAACTACATGCTAAGGAGAGAGAGCTCAGAAGAAACTAACTCTGATCTTGGACTTGTAACCTCAAGTAATATGTTCCTGGTGTATTTAAATTATATCCAGCTCTAGTAAACTAAGGTACCTTCCTGCAGGGTTCTCCTTGAACAGAGAAGACACCACCAAACTGACCAAGGGAGGTGCCCACATGCAAATTTCTGATGAATACCACAGACTGAAAAATAGCTCTTGCCAGAATGATGCATATTTACCAGGTATAAATACCACGCTGTTTTATTTTGTACAGCAAAAATAAATACTACAAGGCAGGATAGATCCAAGAATGCATCTGAGTGCCATCAATTATAAATAATGTAGGAATTATGAATGGCAGGTTCTGGGTAAATTTGCTACTTGGCTAAAGTAAAAATAAATATCTGTGTTAATAGAAGCATATATTTGTCTCAGGAGGGAGTATACAGGAACACCACAGTTTTATAGATTTTTAACTTTAGAAAATTATATATAGGAAAAGTTTGATTTTTAAGAAAAGATTTCTACAGGCACAGATTCCTACACTATTAACCTCCATAAAGATGGGAACAAATGTTTCTGAGCAATTACTACATTTTACACTTTGTTCCTGATTATATATAATATATGTTAACTATAAATTGACTATGAATATGTGTGTATGTATATACCTCCATAACAAAGAGTATTAACTAAGTGGCTTAAAAGAATAGAATTGTCTCACATCCCTGAAGGACAGAAGTCTGAAATCATGATGGCAGCATGGCATATGCTCTGTGAAACTTGGGGTAGAATCTTTCTTTACCTCTTGGGAGTTCCTAGTGGTGACTGGCAATCTTGAGTATTTCTTTTCTTTGAACCCGTCACCTCTGGCATATGGGGCCAGCGTCTTACTCCTTTGAGCCACAGGTGCCACCCCTATCTTGAGTATTTCTTGGCTTGCAACTGTCTCCACCTTCACCTGACATCTTCCTTTGTATGTTCATGTTCCTTTCTTATACAGACAGGAGTCATGTTGCATTAAGGCAGTGGTTCTCAACCTTCCTAATGTCGCAACCTTTTAATACAGTTCCTGTGGGTCTCGACCCACAGGTTGAGAACCACTGCATTAAGGGCTCAGCCTGCTCCATTATAACTTCTCCTTAATGAACTACTTCTTCAAGGACACTATTTCTAAAACAGGCCACATTCAAAGTAGTGGAGTTACTACTTAAAGATATCATTTTTGGGAGACACCATTAAACCTATGTACATTATTATTATGAGAACATTTAACATGAAAGACACTCTCTTAATTTTTAAATGTAAAATATAATATTATTAACTATAGGCTTTATTTTGTACAGCAAATTCTAGAACTAATCCAGCTAGTGTAATTTGCATATGCATTGACCAGCAAGTCCGTATTCTTCCTTCCTCTCTGCTGTAGCACCCATCATTCTGTCTCGACCTCTATGAATTTAATTATTTTAGATCCCTTATATAAGTAAAATTATGCAAGAGTTTTCCTTCTAAGCCTCATTTCTTTCAATTGGCATAATGGCTCCTAGTTTCATCAAGGTGTCACATATGATAGGATTTTCTTTTTAGTTAAGGCTGAATAATATTCCAGTGTCTGTATATGGCCCTAATTTCTGTTTCCATTCATCTGTACATGGACATTTAGGTTGCTTTCATGTTTCAGCTGTAATGAGTAACGCTACAGCAGAGGAGTTCAAATACATCTTTGAAATCCTGATTTCAAATCTTTTAAATAAATACCTAGAAGTGGAAGTTTTGGAATCTATGGTAGTCCTGCATTTTTTGAGAAGCCTCCGTACTGTTTTCCATAGCTTCTGCACCATTGAGCCTTCTCACCAACAACGTACAAGGCATGCAACTTCACGTCCTTGCCAATACTTGTCATCTAATGAGCTCAGCAATCCCACTACTGGCTATATAGCCAAAGGAATTGAAATCAGTATGTCAGAGAGACGTGTGCATTCCTTATTTACTGCGGCACTGTCCATAATAGCCAAGATATGGAGTCAATCTAGGTCTGCAACAGTGGATGAAAGAATAAATAGTATCCTCTTCCTCCACAACAAACAAAGAAATCCTGCCATCTGCAACAGCGTGAATAAAGCTGGAGGATATTCTGTAGGTGAAATCAGCCGGGCTTTCTGCATGGTCTCTAAAAAAGTTTGATCTCATAGAACTAGAGTGTAGAATGGGGCTGGGATGGCTGTAGGGAAGGGAACACTGGGGGGATGTTGGTTAAAGGATATAAGGTTTCACTCCGACAGGGGGAAAATCTTTGGTTTTTTATGTTTTTATTTTGTGTATAATAGCCATCCCAGCAGATGTAGGGTGATCTCTCACTATTTTTTCAATGTGCATTTTCCTCAGACTTAGTGATTTTTGAGCATCTTCTCCTCTGTTAGCCATTAGGAAAACAACAACTCTACCTCGAGGTGAGTGGAAGGAGTCGGGACAGTATACAGCACTAATGTATCGGCCAGGTCCAGTGGAAGGAGTCCAGACAGTATACAGCACTAATGTATC
>NW_003852399.1:40401714-40487140 GCF_000181295.1 Otolemur garnettii
GGACAGTATACAGCACTAATGTATCGGCCAGGTCCAGTGGAAGGAGTCCGGACAGTATACAGCATTAATGTATCGGCCAGGTCCAGTGGAAGGAGTCCAGACAGTATACAGCATTAATGTATCGGCCAGGTCCACAGTTTGTGAAGTCAGCATGACTGGTTTCTGACGCTTCTCTCCTGTTTGACCTCCTCCACCCCTTGGTTTTCTCTGTGCCGGAAGGAGGCATAACAAGCCAGCCTATACAATGGTTATGAGGCTAAAGATGCTAGTGGCTGTCAAGCTGAGACGCTCCTAAACGAACTGCTATTGTTCAGAATGAGCCGGCTCCCGTTACTACATCACCATGTCCCTCGGCTAATACTCCCCGAGATTTTACAGGCTGGCCATTAGCGCCCTACCTTACAGAAGAAGAACCATACTCAGGAAGGATATACCACATAGCTCACATGACACAGGAAGTGAATGGGACGTCATGAAGCCCAGCCCAGGGACCGTGGACCGCACACTCTGACCTCCATGGTGTAGCAGGCGCAGTTCCACCTCAGGGCACAGTGCACATAGTGAAATTAACCCCTATTATTAAAAGGTATGTCACAGGGATACTTTTCTCTAACTTACATGACTTAACATATATTAACTCAAATCTTCTGAAGCTATCTAATAAGGAATAGCTTATTTGCATATTTTCATGTTTTCAGAATCAGCCTTTACATTTGATGAAGCCCCCCCAAAGCTTCATTTTCTTATTTAGCTGTCTGACTCTGTGCTTGGACCATTAACATTTTCACAATGATTTTCTGTTCTTTGATAAAGAAAGCACCCTTGATCCTGTCTTGAACACAACACACAGTACGACTGTAGGCCCTGCTGACATTTTCTTTTGTTTGTTTTAGACAAGGTTATAAGAATTTAGGTCTTACAGCATGAACCCCTTGAAGTCTGCCCGGGCACACGCCACATGCAGATTTTGGTGCTTTCCCAACATTCTTGGTATAAAGGTAAACAATTCTATTACCAGGGCTTTAAAACAGTCTGTTTTTGTTAGAGGCTGTGTTGTAGGGAAAGCTTATGGCCGTATGTCAAAGGCAGCACCATCTGAGTACCTCTAGACAACGTCTGTGGAAGAGTATAAGGAATAGTTTCAAAACAAATAAAACTCATGATATTAAAACAATTAAAGCTATTACTCATAGTTTTGTTAAAAAATAAATTTGTGTCTGTGCTGTGCCATTTGATAAATAACATAGCTTTTTCCACAGCCAAATAATTTTTATTTTCTCTCTCAGAATATTTATTGATAAAGAAGGCAGCACAAACATATTCTCTGAGTAAAAGAGAAAATTGTATTGGAGTGCTTGCTTCAAACGGGAGCCTCTCCACTGCTGGTTACTGATGCACTTAGACCCTGACCTGGAACGACAGCCTGAGATAAAACAGGAAGCTTCTAATTTCTAAAATTTCCTTCCTGAAAATCCTTCCAAGAAATGACTTCAAATTTTACACTAGAGTAAACCACTGACACGCACTGGTTTCCTCCCAGCAGTTCTTATTGTCTCTGTGAAGCTCGTCTCAGGTGGAGAACAGAATGCTTTTCTGGTCCTTTGCACATTGCCACTTTGTGAATGACTTTGCTTCCTCTCTTTGAACAAAGAGGAGAGTACACTTGTATTTTAACTTAACAACAGAGTACAGTACAAAATAAAAAGCAGCGCCAGAAAGCAATGAATATTCCCCAAAGACAATTACATCATTTTTGAATTGCTTTCAAATATACCTAATGTTTAAAATGAATGACTGTAAGATACAGGGAAAGAAATGCTTTTGAGTCCCAAAGAACTAGATTGCAATTCTAGCTAAAATGACCCTGAGAAATTTTTGTCACTATCTGGATTTTCCATTTTCTCACTTTAAATTAAATGGAAGGCTTATTGTGAGGAATATATATGTATATGTATAAACGTGTGTGTGTATATATATATGCATGTGTGTATAAAATATGCACTCAACAAAATGTTCCTTTTGTGACATATTTGACAAGGACAGGTAAAAATCAGTGCTGTATATCTCCATGAAAAATGGAATAATTGGTTTAACAAACTCTCCTGGAAATCTATTTTCTACCTATTGGTGTTTCCTGCTACATCTTTTAGAGCATAATGCTAAAATTTGGGGGAGGCAGGAAAATACATGTACGTTATCTGAAGGTAAATGTTTTGCCCTTTGGGGACACACGATGATGATGGATAGGGATTGTTGAATAAGTGGCTAGGAGACACACCTTGAACTATCTTTGCCTAGTAGATGAAATATATGTATTTTTTAAATGGCTGATGGAAAATTAAGTGTAAATATTAAGTTTAAGGGGCTAACATTCAGAGGATACCTCTGGCTGTAGGGAGAATGGGATCAAAGATCCCATACTTGGCAAGGGAATACAACCCCATAAAAGGGGAAAAACAGAGAAATAAGTTGAACCAGGGGGAATAAAAACAATTTAGCTAGTTTACTTTGAAACTAACAATTGAATTACTTGTCCGGACAGTTTCTACTTTTCCTGGAGGCCTGGCCCGTGAGGGATACAGCTCTTGAACACCCCTGCTGGGTCTGTAAGCACTCCAAGGAAGAGTACAGCAGAAGCTGCTGGTAAGGCCTGGGAAGGAGCATTAACCAGGCCGACCCCTGCCCAGTCAACAGTCAAGAACCTTCCAGAAGCAAATACCCATTATGGGGATTTGCATAACACCCAGGGCAGAAATCAAGAAAACAGCCTGAGCCCTGAGATACAGACAGGAGAGCTTATACCTTAACCACAAGGGGAAATGCCCCCAGGTGGAGATGAGGGGACAATTCCTCTTTTCCACAGATTCTTCTGGGGAGAACTGATACTCTGTGATGTCTGCTCCACAGAGAAACCAGAGGGGTCTAACCTCCCCCAAGGGATCTGCGTGAGTGACCACAGACAGGAGCTGCCCCCACACAGGGCTCAGGTTCCAGATTTCTCAAGGCTGTCGAGACCCCTAAAGTTAAACATTAGCGATAGAATAAGAACTAACATGCTTACTCAGAGAAACGGCTGACGTTTTTACTCCCTTCCTCAACTTACTCTCTTGACTTAATGAGAAAATAGCCTTCACTAAAAGCTGGGTGGAACACACACTCAGGACCACTCGTGGAAGCCCTACAAACTAACAGTGCTCCTCTGTGCTCCACCTTTAAAAACGATTCTGTGTGTCCTATTTATCTCTCTCCACTTTTACTTAATTCCCGGGTCTTAAAATATCCAGCTCCCAGGGCAGGACCCCAACATCCAGCCCTTGGAGAATACTTCCAAATCTCCCCTTGCACATCAAAATAATTTTGGAATGCTTATGGTGTGTCAGCCGCTGTATTTACATGAAAATTTGGAGACACAGGAATCTTTTAACACTTTAAGAATGGCAAGTCAACTGCCTCAGCAGTAAACATGTAAAATAAACTAAAAATAAAGATGTATACTTGTTCATATCTGTATCTATTTTTCATTTAAAAAGTACAGTATAATGTAGACTTGGTGGAAAAAAATATCTTTTTTTCACCTCTAAAAGCATTTTTGAAATCTCACTTATTTCAGCCCTCATTTAAAGTATTGGTCTAAAATGCATTGGGACTTTATTCAACAAAGGAATAAAGATCAAAACTGCAGCTACGATATCAGGTTTTTAAAGATGTCAGATCTCAGCAGCATGAGACCAGTTCTTCATTGTTCCTGTGTTATTCTTAGTTTGTAAGTACTCAAACAGCCTGTGCAATTCTTCCCAGCTTCTTCTCTGCAACGATTTCCTTTTCAATGATTTAAGCAGTCTATTCTCCAAAGCAATGCTCTGAAATCCAATTACCATTCCAACACATGCTTTTGTAAGCCTGGAGCATTAAACCATAGAATATGCTGCTTCTTGCCCCTTCCACACACCTCTCACTCAGGCACTGTGCGTCTTCCTATCAGCAAGAGCTCGGGTTTTGTCTCCCTTTCATTGGTTTTCCTTGGATAGCGAAATGTGGTCATAAATTTACTTTCAACAAATGGGGCCAAGGACTATAAATCTTTCATGTGAAAACAAATACAAGAGTATGTATAAGAGAAGAAAAGATGAGTAATTTGCAGTTTTCCCTTAAAATGGCATTCATCCTATATTAAAGGTGGTTTATAAATAACAAATCATAGTGTATGAATCAGGATTACTCAATTTATTTTATACTAAACGTCGGATAAATTAGAAAATTTAAAGTAGAGTGCCATGGTAATTGTATTATAAATCACAACTTCCCTGTTTAGATATGTTTTCTGCATGAATTTCATCATCCGTGGAATAGACTGCATGCGTGTATCTCATCTGTGTGCATCTACCTATATGCATGTGAGTAAATAAAAGTAAAGGCTAGAAAGCGATTGCCATATCATAATAAAATTCTAACTTAATTTCTGGAAATAATAAGCAAAGACATTGACAAAGTGTTATGGAAAGAAAGAAATCTTTAACTGGAT
Source organism: Otolemur garnettii (assembly GCF_000181295.1). Lineage (NCBI taxonomy): Eukaryota > Metazoa > Chordata > Mammalia > Primates > Galagidae > Otolemur > Otolemur garnettii. Next base: position 40,406,237 of record NW_003852399.1, read on the forward strand.
TGAGGCTGACTATATTCACTTACAACTCTACATTTAAGATTTTCTTTAAGAATAAGCGATTTCTAATCAGCCTACTCTAAAAGTCAAAGAATACAAATGATCTAAAACCCTACATCTGAATTAAAACCAATTTTTCCTTGTCAGTGTAAGGATGAAGACAAGATACATGTGGATCATCGTAGGTGATGGGAATTTCATGATTATATTAATAGAAGCAAAAACCCCTCACAATCAATGACTGGCCACTTTGATTGCCTTTTTAGTCTAAGACTAGCTTTGAGAAAGAAAACATGACAAAAAATAAAAGAGAACTGTAGTTAATGAAAAGTTTATATAGTCTGTCAAGTTCTTCATTTTAAATAGTTTCAATAGAAACTGAAAATATATTGAACCACTTTGCATGTGTGTGTGTTTTATACAGATCAATAAAACCTTGTTTGGAGAAACAAGTCACAATCTTTATTTTACAGGTCAGAAATCTGAGACATACATATTTGAAGATAGATCCATTGGTTTAGTAATAGTGAATTTAAAGCCACCTCTCTCCAGACAGAACTGCAGTCACAGGGGATTAAAGCAGTGCCCAACACATATTCGCTTACTTTAAGGAGACCACGGTAAAAGCATCAAGAAGAGGGTGTTGAGGGAGTGTTGATAATTATAAGACAATATAAAAACTAGAAGAGGAAGTTAGTATGGATGAGTACCTAACCTGGCTTAGAGACCTGGCCAAAGTGTCTTAGACAATAAGAGAACAGGAGATGTTCTAACAAAAAGAGCAATACAGTGTACTCAAAGGCAAGAAGAGAGAGAACATGAGAAGATAAACAACACATATGACTGAAGCACAGGCTACCTAAGGGCCAACAGTAAAAAATTATACTGAAGAACGGACCTTTATAAAAGTTAGCCAGGTGTGGTGATGCACACCTGTAGTCCTAGTTACATGGGAGGCTGTGGCAGGAAGATTGCTGGTGCCCAGGAGTGTGAGATTGTAGTGAGCTAAGATTGTGCACTCTACCTGGATGACACGGGAAGACCCCATCTCAAAAAAAAAGAAGGACTTTGACAAGTCTGACAATTCTCTTGTCTGAAAATATGTTGATGTTACCTAATTCTTTAGATGGTTCTATATAAGTTTAAATTTGAGAATCACTCCTAGATAAAGAATAAGACAGATACACCATTTTCAGTTTTGTTTTATAAAAACAAAGATCGGGAGATAACATGGAAAATGAACGGCAAGGGTTGAGATGGAAAGTTGAATTCTAGGTGAGAGGCCAGTGCAGCGGCTGGGGCAAGACACTACATGCCGCCACGTGGGAGTCTTCTAACAGTCAGTCATCCCTATGCACGCATTCACTAGTTTCCACTTTGAATATGTGGGGTGAAACTGTTACTTTGCTTTTCATTTTAGAAAATGGGCCTTTAAAGTTAGTAGAATCATATACATGTGCCATAGTTTATCTACTAGTCTGTAGACGGACGCTGAAGTTGTTTCCTTATCTCCACTGCTGTGAATAATGCCACCATGATCAAAACGTGGGAGTGCCACTATATTTAGGAGGTGGTGATTTCATTTCCTTTGTGTATACACCCAGAAAAATAGGATTGCTGAATCACAGTTCATTTTATTTTTGGAACCCTCTGCATTGTTTTCTATAACGGCCATACCAATCTACATTCCCACCAACAGTGTGCTAGGGCTTCCTTTTCTGGACATCCTTTCCAATGTTTTTATCTTTTGACTTTTTGATAACAGCCACCTTAATTGTCAGTGATCATAACATTGCCAGTCGTCGGGGAATTGAGGATCAAAGCCACCAGGAGGTACCATCTTACTCCAGTTAAAACGGCTATTATCAAAAAGTCAGGAAAATAAAGAGCAAATGCTGATGAAGATGCGAAGGGAAGGGAGCACTCATACAGTACGACTGCTGTGAAGAACGGTATGGAAGTTCCTCAAGAAACTAAAAACAGAACTGCTATATAATTCAGAAATCCCACTGCTGGGTCAATAACCAAAAGAAAGAAAATTAGTATATCAGAAAGACATAGGCAGATTGTCTCCAAAGTAGAATGAAGTCTATGGACATTGCTATCAAAAGGTCAAGGAAAATTAAGATGCCCTAGTGATGGCATATTTTACAGGGGACAGGAAGAGTATGAGTTCACAAAGCAAGTCCTCCGTAAAAATACAAGAGGGGCCCAAGAATCAAAGAAGCATAACACGGCTGGACGACATAGCTACAGAAAAGGAGGGCTGGGCCAACACCCTGGGAAACAGCAATGGAAACTGCCCTGCTGAGCTCGCAGTATTTTTGCACAACTATGTTTCTATATTTGGAGCTGGAGAGAAAGCACAACTGTCACAAGAGAGAGTTGCAGAAGAAAGAATGCATTAAGGAGAGAATCAGGTTGCACTTGGCCCAAGAAAGCATTGAAAATTGTTAACAAAACATTAAGAGAAGGTAAGGGAGGCCTATCTAAGTAAGACTGAAATGAAGTTCTAGTGATAAAATGGGAAAAAACAAAAACAAAAACAAAAAAAAGAAAAATGTCAGTGCTATGCGAAAGGCCAGGAGAGCATACCAATGAAGAGGCTAGTTTCTGTGGATTGACAGAAGGACAACTGAATTTAAAGATATTAGTGGCACTGCATTCAAAATTTGAAAACTAAGTTTAGTATCACAGTGAATGTACATTTTAGTTAAATGCTAAGTTTGGAGTTCATAGGACTTACGCTGCAATCTAACAACGGAATAATTCGTTTCTTTTTTTGGAAGGTGCAGTGATTGGGCTAAGGGTGAAGAAGAGATAATATAGTCACATAAAAAAGTAAAAAAATCCTAAACTCTGTACTTAGAGGATCACTGAGGCTTTAATTAAAGGAAGAAGGAGGGGAAAGAGCATAGCTATTCATTTAGTGTCTTTCTTCAGGTTTTCCACGCTTTTGCTAAACGAATTCTAGTCAAATAGTAGCAGTTCCAGACACCATACAAATTAAATTGTCACTAGACATTTGAGATGCTAGTAACACTTATTGAGTACTATCTGTGCAGGCTCTGTGCTGTGTGTTTTAGATAGATCATATAATTTTATTTCCTTAAAAACCTATGAGGAAGACTTTATAATGACCTTCATTTTCTAACAGGGAGAGGTTAAATAATGTGTCCAAGGTCCTGTAATCAGTAAATATCAAAGCCAGAATTCAAATCTAACCATTTTGACTCCAGAGTCCTATTTTTAACCTCTGCACTCTATGACTGTGTCTATAGGAGACACTCTAGATCTTGTCAGGCATCAATGCTTGGAGACTTTAATCAGATTGCGAAGAGGGCAGCAATTACTTGTGTGTCAGGAAAGCCAGGTGATGCATTACAGGGTGAATTTATATTCCCACATTTACTTTAAACCATTTTATCATTCCTTTTTGGGTGACCCAGCAGGAAGGAGGGCCTCTATGTCTTTTACGCTTTTGTTTCCAAAATCTGAGTTCCAGAGATTACCAATAAAATGTTAGAAATACTTAATATTTTCCCAGTTGATAAGTCATAGTTCTCTGGAAGAAAAGAAATAACTGTAGAGAGGAATAATATAAACTTAAATGTGAAGCGTGTCTGGGATATAGACTTTTTCTCTTCCTTTTTTCCTCTTCTCTTAGGATATTTAGGAGTAGAGAAACCAATATAAAAAGAATTCATAATAGATAATGGAGACTCCAAAGGGGGGAGGGGCAAGAGGCAGGTGAGGGCTGAGAAATTATCTGTTAGGTACAATGTACACTATGTGGATGCTGGGTACATCAAAGCCCAGTCTTCACTGCTATACAATATATCCAGGTAACAAAACTGTGCTTATATCCCCTAAATATAATTAAATAAAAAGTCTAAAATGAAAACAACCAAGAATAGATAGAATTCATATCTTGGATATCTGAAGACAGCAATCTTACATTGTAGTGAGAAAAAAAGTCCGATGATGAGGTTCCAGCAATAAGGAATAAGCCAAACTCATTTCACCTAGGAAAGAATACGATAAAGAAAAAAGAAGACAATGGATGGGGTTTCTCCAACTGCTTTTATGACACTATGTATATTTCAATGCTTTCTTGAGCCAAGTGCAACCTAATTCTCTCCTTAATATGTGATTTCTTTTATGACCCGCTAAGTTGCGACCAAAGAGAAAAGTAGTATCTCCCTCAAAGGAACATAATCGGTGCCTTACAAGAGGGTTTCTCCAGCATTCTCTCTCCATCTACCAAACACTGAGGATTCTGATTTGGTGTTTCTAATTTCTTACTGTCCAAGGAAGGTCCTTGCCCAAAGCATGCTAGGGTACTGGGGGCATAAAGAATCAGGGACAACTGACTTTCTTTATACTTTGTTGAACACTGAGAAAATGACTCTAGTCTAACAGTACTTCTAAAAATATATTTTTCTTCTCCTACCCAGGGCACATTATACAGCTGCTGTCAAGCTTTCTTAACTTCTCAAATTTACCTTGTTTTCTCTTCTTTGTTTTATTTCCCACCTATTTCACAATTATATACCCACTGCCCAGCACTGGACAACGCATAATGTAATCACTCCATAAATACTGGTGACTCACCTTGAAAAGGAAGAAGGAAGGAAGGGAGAGAGGGAGCAAGAAGAGAGGGAGGGAGGGAAGGAGAGAGGAAGGGAAAAAGTCAAAATTTGAGTTGATTATTCAGTAAATTATTGTGCTATAAGAAGATATTGTGCAAAACAATATGTAAGAAGGCTGCTCTTCTTACTATCTGTACTCACCAAAACTCTGATCTTTATAACTTGGTCAGAAAATTGAGTGAATCTGTATTGTCTTTTATTATAGATAGTCTTAGCATAAAATTTATCATTCAGACTCTAACACGTTTGAAAGTAAAAAAGGTAAAAGTAAAAAATAATTTACTAATAAATTTACTAATAAATATTAAATTACTAAAAAATAATTTAACAATTTATTCTGGAAGAATGCTGGGACTGTCATAATAATGGGACACAGTAACACAAACTAGGAAAACAGTCATCCTACTTTTTGATAACCTTCAGGGACTTACCTACACAGAGGTAAAAGCAATCTCGTATTCACATATGAAAAATGTTTCAACTAGTTGTAAAAAATTTCACTTCCTACTTTCCTTCTTTTTTTCTCAGGTATTGGAAAGTGCTAAACCTTCGCATGTACTCATCTTTCTTCATATAAAAGTCAAAAGTCACTGATCTCTCTCTGCTTATTTAAGCCCTCCTAATGCCACCTTTTGAGGAAAGCTTTCCTTGCTCCTGGGCCTTTAACCACCCCACTCCTACTACAGACTAAATTAGTTCCCTGGGTTATTGTACTCACTACTGGGTGAATTCCACATTTATTTGCAAAAATTTAAGTTCTGTCTTGACCAGCAGGTCTTAGGTATAATGAGGACCAGTATAAGGTATGATTTTGCTTATCTTTTTATTCCTTACTTCTAGCACTGAATTTAGTACAGAATAAATGCTTAATAAATATTGAATGAATAAAAAATTAATTGAAAATAAAATCAGTGGATAAGTAAAGGAGTCCCTTTTATTCTCAAATGAAATTATGGATAATTACATAAGAAATCTCCAAGTGCCAAAGAATCAGTAAATTTATATGATACAATCATATCTAAAACTATTTGAACCTCATCTTTAATACTCCTTAATCACTCACTTTCACTGGAATTACAAAAGTTTGAAATCCAGTTATGAATGTGAGTGGTATCTAAGAGAATTGACAAGTGTCTTAGAAGTTGAAATAATAAATGAGAAGCAAATGTATTAAAAACAGAATCAGTGCACTTACTATAAAAATAATATCCACACACACATACATATATCTACACATGTACACATTTATACACATAAATGAAGTAATTAAGTAATATGAGCATGGCAACTCAGTCCTTTATTATTGCTAGCTATACAAAACAAAACAGTTTCTCATTTCTAGATATGGTCTGCACATAATGGCCATAGCACCTCCACAACACAGAAGAGTTTAATAATTCAGGCAGAACTGCTGAACGTTCTGCTGGATCCAGGCAAAGAAACTGACAACCAGATTTCTAGGTTAACTAAAAATTCTGAAAATAGAATAGTTGAATTTTTGTGAAAGCAGAGACAGTACATTATAGTCAAGAGGGTATCAAGATTACAGCCCAAAGGGGAGAGGGAAGGGGGGGAGGATAGGTGGAGGGAGAGTAATTGGTGGGACCACACCTATGGTGCATCTTACAAGGGTACATGTGAAATTTACTAGGTGTAGAATATAAATGCCTTAATACAATAACTAAGAAAATGCCGTGAAGGCTATGCTGACCAGTTTGATGAAAGCATTTCAGATTGTGTGTAAAAACAGCACATTTTACCCCATGATTGCATTAATGTACACAGCTATGATTTAATAAAAATAAAAAGATGCCTAATTCTAATTCAGCTAGAAAGAAATCACCTGACTTCTCATACTCTTTTGAAAGTCTAAGTGCATAAGTCAGATGTTTCAGTCTTGAGAGGCCATCATAATCACCAACGGCTGCGTCTAAAAATTACAGATGCTCATGACCCATCCTGAACCTTGGATTTCAGTGCTTCCAAGGGTAAAATTCTGACTATGTATCTGAAGAGCTACCAATGACTCCCACACATACACAAAGGTGACAACCTCTGAGGAAGAAGAATATTCGCCTCTCGTGGTCCTTGTTTCATGGGCTGTAGTCACAAACCTATCATCTTTTTCAGAACAACATTTTTATTGATGTAAAGGGAAAACAAAACACGGACACCAGAGAATCATGAAAAAGTATAAACAGTTTCTCTGCAGATATTAGGAAATTTCACCTGTCACTATAAAATGGAAAGTAACATTTTTGTAAACTATTATTAAATTTTCAATTATAAACTAAGTGCTGATAGCTGAATCAAACATTTTTATGTTATATTGAAATCATTTATCACAGAAGCAAACAAATCACAGTGGAAGGCATAAAACTTAGGAATAATAGTAATACTCTAACTAGATTATGCACCAATCATTTAAAACATTTGGTCGACCTCTTCTTTCATTCCCTCCACCTGCCATTACAGATACAAAGATGCTTAGTCATTTGAAACACAGATGCAAGTAAACTTTCTGAGCCACAGTCACGTATGGTACAAGAGGCTATTTTTAGCATACGTTCTCCTGGGAAATTCACATTAATGAACTATGTATAAAATAGAAGAATGATTATCAAGAGGAGACCAAAAGTGAATAAAAATAGAAAAAAAAGTTAACTTTTTGGCTACAAAAATGGCCATTGATATGGTAACTTATATTAACAGATATGAAAATGGCTTTAAGAAAATTTCCCAAGTTTTTAAGCGTTATTACTATGAGATTAAAATAAAATCTTTCTTTTAGGCCAAAGGAGAAGATTGTGCAACCAAAATTTTAACACAGTAGAAGCTTAGCTTAAGTATGGACTTTTATTATTCTCTATTTTGATTCCTCTATTTCAATGAAAAGGGTTCAAGATTACATCTAAAAAAATGTAAATTACCCTACTGCCATGAGATTGTCAATAAATAGAAAACCTCTGTCTTACATATGCCTTACAGGAATAAGACTCTAAATGATAAAATATGTCAGCCAGCAAAATCTATGCTATAGACATAATGGTGAAAAAAGGAATTTGGTTCATGACTTAAAACAAGAGACAAGAAATTGATCTTGATTACACTTAGAATTCCCTATCATAACACTCATTCTATATGCAAATCATTCGTAAAATGAAGATTATCAATTCAATTTGTATAATACCTTATGCTCTTATCCTTCACTTCTACCGAAGAATAAGTTAGAAGTTATAACAACTTATACTTTTACACATGTGCTAATTGAAGATCAGCTGTGTTTGAGAACTTAAATATAAGGCTTTCTATAAAAAAAAAACTTTAAAGTATTGTTACAAAAATAAGGAAAAGAAATAATTCTCTCATTTCTTATGCAAAACATATAGTCAAAGATGATGGGATATTCAAATCAATTAAGCTGTTCATCCTAAAACATATCTAAATATATGGAATTTGGTTATCAGTATAGCCAATATAGTATCTAATAGGAGAAAGGATTTTTTCTTTTTTTTTTCCCATTGGTAAACAGATAATGTTCAGTCAGAATAACATCTAAATTTTCCCAAAGAATCAAATGTTTCCGAATTTACATATATAAATTTATTCATAATTCTTTAAAAGGTATAAAATTGTTGTTACAAGAAAAAATTAAAACTTTAAAAAGTACCCAAATCTTTTTAAATTCCTAGAACTTGATCGTAGTGATTTTTGAAATGACCAGTGCTGAGACCTCTAAATAATGCTGACCGTGCACTTTGAAGAATATGAAAAAATGAATCCTAATTATGTATTTAATAGTATACTAAATATTATATACTTAATATTCAAAATGAGACCTCAGTACTGCAACTACTACTATCATTTTACAATTAATATTATTATAATATTATATATTTAATATTTTGATGATAAGATAATTTGATAGGAGATAATAAGATAATAAGATAATAAAATAGGAGAACAGATTGACAGCAAACATTTCTTCAGCGAAACCTTTACTAATTCTTTTTGCTTCCTCTTCCTTTCTTTCCTTTGAGTGACTTTGCTTTCTATCCTTCACCAACTCTAGGGCTTTGTTTTCATGACCACTTGGCAAATTGACCAATTACAGAGTGCAGAGAATTTCAAGTCGAAATGTTTTTACTTTAAACTCTATGAGCTCTACTTGAGCCCAACTCCTTGTACTATCATTACTACCTGATCCTTTAATGACAAAGATTTTCCTGCATATCTAAATATATTTTCTCTCTAAGGAGCCAAGAAGATATCTACCTAATTGCTTTTAGCATAAAAGTTATTTGAGAGAGATTGCAGATTAGTTTTATCGTTAATATAAAGGCTGAAATAAAAGGAAAAAGAATCTATAATTAGGAAGCTATTAAAGGGGTAAAAATGAGACCTCAGTACTACAACTACTAATATCATTTTACAATGTGAACCCCTCTGAGATTAAAAACTCACTTGTGATATTAATGAAACCCACAATAGCATCTCCCTAGACCAACAATGCCCCTTTTTCCTTAATAAGGGACGATATGGGATCCATGGGAGAAGAAGAATGTAAGTGAACTTTCAGATGAAGAGCACAGACAACACGTTTAGAAAATAAATCATTACTACCGTCAGGAAAAGTAAAAGAAAATTTTAGTGAGCATCTATGCAACCTTGCAATCTGACTGTCCTGATTTTCCAGATTTCATCAGTTCCCTCCCTCAGACCACACGGCACTTTTTCACAGCTCTTAATACAATTTCCACTTTTATTTGTATCTCAATATTTATTTAATATTTTTAAATATTAAGGAATGTACTATAATTGTCATTATACTCTAAAACCAAACATAGTGATTAGCACTTAATGGCTTTTAATAAATATTTGCTGAAATAATGAACGTTGGATACTGTAAAAACTACCAGTAATAATAACGAACATATTTTAGTGCTTAGTATGTGCCACGTACTTCTAAGTACTTTACATATGTTGACACACTTTCTCTCCTTTACAAAACTGGACGTAGATTCTATTATAACTTACCAATGAGGAAACAGAGGCAAGTGTCCAGATAATTGTCATACAGCTTGTAAGTGGCAAAGCTAGGATTTACATCTAGAGAGTCTGGCTTCTACCCCTTTGCTTCTGATCACTGCTTTCTTCAGTAATTTTTAGATAGTAGAAGACATATGGCAATTTTCAACCACTGAGAAGCAAAGAAAAGACAAGTATTTAAACAAATAATCCCTGGTGAATCTTTGCCTACTAGTGAGGAGTGAAAAAGAAATATAATAGCTATTATTATGTGTCTGAAATTATGCTAAGTGATTTACATAGGTTGTCTTAACCCTGACTCAGGATAGTGAGATGGTAAAGACATGCTTGCCAAAGTAAATTACCGACTTGCTTAAAACAATCCCTTGAACTGAACTGCATGTTCTAAAGGACAAAACCAGGAACAAAGTGAAAAGGGTTATTATAATATTCCCCATATGGTCGATTTGAGATCACCTGGCTACAGGGGAAAGGAATAGAGACAATGTGTTGAAACTGAGAAGGTAAAAGTTTGGAAAAGCCACTAATAGGACTACAAAATAGAGTTACTGAAAATAAGAAAATAAAAATTGTGAAACATCAGCTGAGAGCTAATCGGAGCATCGTCAGTACTGAATCTCTCCAGCAAGATGTACTTGTTTTCTTTAATAATGCCTTGCAGTTCAGGCATGGGGTGGAGAATGCAGCCATTGGAGGAGGTATTATAAATGCTCTTATCAGGGGGAAAATAAAGTCTAAAATATCTGATTTGCTCATTCTGAAAAGAAGATATATTTTTGAAGAAAAGCATGTTCTGATTACCAAGTTCCCATCCATATGGTGCTTATTTCATTTTTAAACAGATTCTGGGAAAAATTGCCTTATTTTCTATATCTAGAGTAAGATAATTTATTGATCTTGGGTGCTTTTGATAGAAGAAATATCTTCCACTTTCAATAAAAATGTCATGCCTCACTAAAACAAGATTCATCCCAGAGCTTTTTCCTCTCTCATTTCATATGTATATCATAACCTGGGCAGTCAAGCAGAAAATAAATTTCTACTTCATTCTTAATACACATAAAATTCCAGCTAAATATTTGGGCAATAATTTCTTTGAGAGTTAGGAAAATAACTGTAAAATAAATGCACTTTTATCAAATGTAGAAAGTGGCTTTTAATAAGTCTACTTTTTAAACTTACTCCATAAAATCCTCAAAATATGGAATATCACTGGAATAGGTTAAAAGGGGTCATTGTACTCTAGAATTTGACTTCAGCTAATGTTTTTAAAACTACACATTATAAAAAATAGTGTCTTGTAAATTTAACATGGGTATTGTTTGCAGGTTTATATTTGAAAGCAAAAAAAAAAAAAAAATCCAAAAATGACAGAGGAGAGGAATACATTTGTATTTTTTTAAAAAATAAATTGTACACTAATGTGAGCTTACATTTATTGCATGCCTAATATATGAAAGAAATACCATTGTGAGAGTTTTATATCAATAAGAAAACATTTACTTCTTTGTGCTCATTTTGCAGTCATTACTATAATAATTTCCATTTTGCAGTTAAAAGTATTGAAGAATAGAATGGTTAGGGAAATTGTCCTTGTTTCACAAACTATAGAGTGTTAGCATCAGGATTTGAGCTTGGGTAATCTGGTTCAAAGTTCTTAATACCACTTAACATTCCATCTCCTTTTATATTATTATGAACAAAAGAGAATGCTTAAATACAAGTAAATTTGGGAGAACTTAAATTATCAGAGTATTTTTGATGTTTCACAAGGAAAAACCTATTCTAGGCATTTTGTAGGCACCAGGGTACTCTCAACCAAAAATAAAGTTTACTTCTAAAAATACCAAAGATGATGTCTTCCCACTCATTATATTTATATAGTTACCACAGGCCATATTAATAGAACATTTTAAGATTCTATTAATGGCTTGGCCATTGTTTGGTTCAATTACATTTTCGGTCAAATAATGTCTGGCCATTTGCTCCACAATACCATGGTCATCCAAATGTATGAGTGACATTCTAGACTATAAGATGAAATATTTTTTAAGAATCTTTCATGAAGCACACACTTGATTCTTAAAAGGTTTAGGAGAAGTGAATTTGTGTTCTAGAAGAATGAACACTGGCTCGGTGCCCATAGCACAGTGGTTGTGGTGCCAGCCACATGCACAGAGGCTGGTAGGTTCGAGCCCAGCCTACACCAGCTACACAGTGACAACTGCAACCAAAAAACAGTCAGGCATTTTGGAGGGTGCCTGTAGTCCCTGCCACAGGGAGGGTACTCAGGAGGCTAAGGCAATTGGTTAAGCCCAAGAGTTTGAGGTTGCTGTGAGCTATGATGCCATGGCACTCTACCCAGGGTGACAAAGTGAAAAAAAAAAAAAAAAAAAAAAGAAAGAAGAAGAATGAATACAAACACCCATCGGTTTGTAAAGATTTAATTCTGGCCTTGGAGTCTTAGCTGAAGTTCATATTATTTTAAAAGATAACAACTTCAGGTCCAGTACAGGGCAGTGAATGATGGAAAAAGTATCCTACCAATCACTCTTCATTTAAAAATGTCATCATCTTGAATGAGACTCAAACAGAAAATGTCATTTATTTTCACTAGGCCTCACGCTTCTGAGTCTATACAATATAATTAGGCTAAATGTGCTCCATGGTGCCTCTCCTCTAAAATTCTGTGATCACAAGGTAGCTCACTGGAGTAAATATTTGTCCCAGTTTTGCCAAAGCTGTCTCATTTTTCACCTGTAGTCCTGAAGTAATTATTAAGATAATGACTTTCCTCTCAATACTGTCTAGTTTGGGTAATAAATTATGCACATTGTAAAGAATCAGAGATACATAAGAGTTAATTTTTGCTTATTTATCCTATGGCACCCAATATTCAAATAATTTTGAATATATATACAATGGATAAAATAATGTAAACTATGCATGAATAAATGAAAAGAACAGCATCTGATTTGATAAAAAGTTAATATAATTTTAAGTGCTAATATATTTGATATTTAAATCATCTTATGCAAGATTATGCATGTTCTTGTGATGAGTAGACAAGGCTTCTAATTTTACTCAATTAACCCCTTAAGGATATCTCACCTATTTGTTTTTCCTAATCATATAATTAAGTGATGATTATCCCATAATTTTTGCCATTTTAGGATAAGTAATACTAATTATAGCATTTGCTAAGTATCTTAGGGTAAAAATATTCTGCATATTAATTTAAAATGTTAATGCATAACCATTATTTTTTCTCTTTCCATAGCTGTCCTATATATATGGTTGCCAGATTTAGCAAATAATACTATGGGATATCCAGTAAATTTTGAATTTCATGTAAATATAGAATAATTTTTTAGTTAAAATATGTCCCAAATATAGCACTGACACTTTATATTTTATCTGGCACCCCCACCTTGATGGTATTATTATTCCTTTACTGACTGATGACTTCATTGAAAAGCACCATAGTAGTTAGAATTGTGCCCTTGTCTTGGTCCTGCCACATACCACTTTGTGCCTTTCATAAATGTATATAACTTCACTAAGCCACAGAATCTACATGTATAAAGCGATGATCTTGGTCTGTAGCTCACAAAGCTGTTGTAAGATGAAATGATAATGATGTGTAAAATAAGCATTTGATGAATATGAACTAAAATTAAATCACTATTCTGAGGAAAGATACAACTTATTATAGTTGTTCTATTGGCATGAGTTTTAACAAACTGACAGGAACTCACCAAATCCACGTCTTTCTCTTCTTTCTGGGCTCATACTGAAATGTTTTTCCAGTTTCTCTTGCCATTAGGTGTGGCAACAAGACTGAATTACAGACATGAAATGTCAAGGGAAAGTACAATGTGCTATTTCCAGGCCAGTCACATGCAATTCCCTCATGAGTTCTGCAGTCTATGCACGGTGGCTTGCTTCTGTAATCCTAGCACTCTGGGAGGCCACAACAGCTCAGGCTCAGGAGGTCTAGACCAGCCTAAACAAGAGTGAGACCTCCTGTGTCTACTAAAAATAGAAAAAAACTAACTAGGCCTTGTAGTGGGTGCCTGTGGTTCCAGCTACGTGGGAGGGTGAGGCAAGAGGATCACTTGAGTCCAAGTGTTTGAAGTTGCTGTGAGCTATGTCGCCAGGATACTTTACCCAGGGTGACAAAATGAGACTCTGTCTCAAAAAATAAAAAAATAAGAAGAATCTTTCTGTAAGCTCTTTTCCATTACACTGGCTAGAATAGAGAATCCCTCCCGCCCCCACTAAGTCAACCTTGGAAGCCTTAGATCATCAAATTGGATTCACAAAACTCATGGATCTTATCCAACATCAAGCTCTATTAAAAAATTACAGATACCTATAGTCACTAGGCAAAGAGAGTCAAAGATCACATTAGGACTGATTCTTGTCCAGATTTAATATAAGGTTTCTAAAAATCTGACATAGTCCCAGTTAAACAAAAAAGAACCTTTGGTCATGAAACATCTTCATTTTATATTTCAAATGTTATGTAGCTTATATTAAGATTTTCTAGTGAGATACTATGCAAAGATTTCTATGCAGTCAGAAAGAGTATATTTCAGAGATAAACCCTCTCCTAAAGGTAAATACCATAAGTATCATATCATCCAAATGGTCTTTCATTAACCCGTTTACAGTTAGATTTGACTTGTTTCTTTCTCTGGGGGAACTTTCACCAGTAAGGCAAAGACTATATTACAGATCTTCTACTAAAAAGCCAGGTGTGAAGATGGAAGAGCCTCAAGATACCTGGGTTCTAGATGACTGCATGGAACAGAGCTACCATGGACACTAATTCATCCACCCCATGCTGTTATATGAAAAAGAAATAAATTTCTATTGTTTTGTGCGATTACATATATTTGTGGTCTATTAGTATAACAGCTGTTCTAGCCTAAATTAACACTTCTTAAAATTATATCACTACAGGCAAAATCAAACAGATAAATATATGACAAATATTCTTTTTAAATAAGGTAATGTTTCATAGCTTTCTTATTCCTGGAGTATTAGCCTAATGACTATAAAATGATTTGATAAGTCATAATGATTAGAAATGGCCTCTAGAAACATCTCTGGATTTATATTCTAGTCTTGCCACTAGATTTGGACAATTTATTTACCAATTTCTCAAGTTATTCATCTATATAATTATAATCACAATATTTCTTAATTAATAGATTTGCTGTGAGAATTAAGATGAGATGATTTTGAGCCTGGTTCATAGTAAGCAATCAATAATAACAGTTAATATTACTAATGTTATTATTTCAATGAAAGACACATCCACACGTTTAATTAATAGCAACAGTTTAGCAAATTGAACCAATTTTAAAATCTTATTATTTGTGATTTCACTTTCAAATAAAAGTAGACTCCACATTAAGAGAATGTGTTTTCCCCTAACCCTTCTGTCTAACAACATTAGCAAACATATCTCTTTGTTACAGCAATATCAGGAAGGTTATTACATCAAGAGATATCTAAAATATGTGGCATACAGAACTTGCTAATCTTGAGCCAAGATATTTTCATTATCATTGCAAATTCTTTATCTTAACACTTCATTGATATTGATAATTGCCAGATTGAGCTGATAGGTACAGGGGGCTACCTTCAATCATTATCTCTGCTTTTGTATATTTTAAGTTTAATGTAATAAAAAGTTTTTTTAAAAATGAAGACTCTATTCACTGTTTTTGTATTCTTTTGAAACTTTGGAACTGTTACCCATAAGAAAAGGTAGGAAGTTGTGCAGTAGTGTAGCCTTCCCACGACTGGTATTGAGTATTTATCAAAGGCCAGGTCCTCCTTT
The DNA here is from genome assembly GCF_000181295.1 of Otolemur garnettii. Taxonomy (NCBI): domain Eukaryota; kingdom Metazoa; phylum Chordata; class Mammalia; order Primates; family Galagidae; genus Otolemur; species Otolemur garnettii. The sequence continues at coordinate 40,421,789 of NW_003852399.1, forward strand.
GCCTGTCAATCATGCAGTTTCTTCTTTCATGCTCAAACTAAACCTGTATCATCACTATCATTCTTATTCCATAAGTAAGAAACTTGCAGGTAAGAGACATTAAATAGCTCATCTGAGACCACAAAGTTTGTATTCTTGCTCTGGAATTAGAGCTTATACTCTCTTTCCTTAGCAATATTTAAGTGTACAGTACATTATTATTAACTATACTCAAAATATTGCATATCTCTATAAGAGCTTACACTTTTAACCAGGAAAAGAGTGAAATATCATATCAGTCTCTACAGTGATTTCATTTAGGAATGTGTTGGAAATATATTTGAACAACTATTACACCTTAATAAAAACCAAACACAGCTCAATTAAAAAGTTCGTCTTATAAGGGTAGATGTGAATTTTTCTAAATGTAGAATATAAATGTCTTAACATAATAACTAAGAAAATGACATGAAGGCTATGTTAATCAGTTTGATGAAAATATTTCAAATTGTATATAAAAACAGCATACTGTACCCCATGACAGTATCAATGTACACAACTATGATTTAATAAAAAAAAGAAAAGAAAAGAAAAAATGATCAAAGAGAACCCTTAAACATTGCTGGTGGGATTACAAAATGGTACAACCACTGTGGAAAACAGAATGGTAGTCCTCAAAAACTTTTTTAAAAAATAAAGTACCATAAGATCTATCAATCCAACTTCTTACCATATATCTAAAGGAATCAGAAAAAAACAACTCAAATAGAAACTTAAGCACCTATGTTCACAGTGGCATTTTTCCAAGTAGCCAAGAAATGGAAGGAAGCCAGCTGTTCAGCGAAGGATGAACAGATAAAATGAAACTAATACATGCAATAGAATATTATTTGGTCTTAAAAGAGAAGGAAATCCTACCACTTGCTACAACATGGACAAACCTCGAGGACATTATGGTAAATTACTCTCACAAAAACAAATGTTGTATGATTCCACTTATAGGAGGTATTAAAGGAGTTGTATTTATAGAAACAGAAAAAAAAATGGTGGTTACCAAGAACTAGTAAGAAAGACAAGTGGGAAGTTGTTGTTTAATGAGTATAGAGTTTTAGTTGTAAGATGAAAAAGTTCTGGATAACTGTTGCACAAAATAGTATGAACATATTTAACACTAATGAACTAAACACCTAACAATTGGTAGGATGGTAAATTTTATGTTATGTATTTTTTAGTTTTTTTTTTTTTTTTTAGAGACAGAGTCTCACTATGTGGCCCTCAGTAGAGTACTGTGGAATCACAGCTCACAGCAACCTCCAGCTCCTAGGCTTAGGTGATTCTCCTGTCTCAGCCTCCTGAGTAGCTGGGACTACAGATGCCCACCACAATGCCCGGCTATTTTTTATTTTTCCTTGCAGTTTGTCCAGGGCCTGGTTTGAACCCGCCACCCTCGGTATATGGGACCAGCGCCCTACTCACTGAGCCACAGGTGTCACCCAATTAAAGATTTTTTTTAAGTTTTCAAAGTCTTTAAGTAGACTTTTGTCATAAGAAGATGAATAAATGGGCAATAAGCACATGTTCAACGTCTTTAACCAACAGGAAGATGCAAATCAAAGCCACGATGAAATACTACTCCCTTCCAAGTAGGTTGACTGCAATTAAAAAGGCAGATTGTACTAAGTGTTCTTGGAGAGATGGAGAAATTGTAATGCTTATGCACTGGTGGTGGAAATGCAAAATGGTGCAACAACTTTGGAAAATAGTCCAGCAGATTTTCAAAAAGTTGAACATACAGGTACCATGTGATCCAGCAATTCCACTCCTAGGTATATAGCAGAGTAATGACAACATACTGACAACACAAGAACTTGTGTATAAATACTACTTACAGCAGCATTATAAATAATAGCCAAGGTTGAAACAATCCAAATAGCTATCAATTAATTGGTAGACAAGTAAAATGTGGAGCAGCCATACAACGAGATATTATTCAACAATAAAGAGAAATGAAACATTGATGTATGCTACAACATGGATTAACATTAAAAATGTTCTGCTAAGTGAATGAAGCCAGTCACAAAATGACCATGTTTTGATTCCATTTATATGAAATATCCACAATAGGTAACTCTATGAAGACACATGATAAATTGTTGGTTGCCTAAGACAGAAGCATGGGGGTCTTGGGAGATGATAGCTAACAGGATAAGGATTTCTTTTTGGTATAACAAACACGTCTTAAATTTAGTTGCAGTGACAAATATAAAACTCTATGAAATAATAAAAACCATTAAACTGTACATTTTAAATGAATCCAATTGTATATGTGAATTATCTCTCAATAAAGCTGTTACAAAAAAGAAGGATGTGTTGAAGGATGCTTCCAAGCCTCAAAACAGAAGCAAAATAAGGTTCTAAGTATCCCTTATTCTCATAAAAGGACATTTCTCCACTTAATATACACAGAATTTATTTTTCTAAATATTAATATTTACGAATTTACAAATTAAATTAAGCATGTGTGTATGTACGTATGTATGTAGGTTATATATACATATACACATATATGTACATGAAGAGAGAGAGAGAGAGAGAGCACGCAAATGAAAAAATACCTGCAATATTCCTACATTACTAGGCAACCATATTTTCTGTTTCCAGATGCTTCAAGGTCTATTAAAATTATTCTGCCTATGTCTACACAGGCACTCCTTTGAAGCTTATACTTGAGAACTAGAAGCTTTGACAATATAATCATCCATCACCTCCTTTCAATGCCAAAAAGGACAAATTCCAGCAAATATTCAGTGTGTAAATTTCTTTAGTGCTTCTAGAGAGTGTTGGTGCTTTATTCATTTCTACACACCTTTGACTCTTAAGGCCTATGGTAGTTGAAATGTTTCCTGATTACATAAACTTAATTTAAGTATTCAGTTTTGATGTTCCTGGTAAGAGGCTGGATGCATATGTTTGTGTAAATGGTGATATTCTATCAAAAGAAAATGCTCAGGAGTGCCACCTCTTATTTTCCACTTACCCAGCACTTTCTGATCCAGAATATATTTGAATATATTTGCCTAATACATGTATTACATTCCCAAATATTATGTAGTAAGCCAAGCAGAATATAGAAATTTTTTTTCTAACTTATTTTCATCACCATTCCCACCTCCATCACCTCTCCCCCATGGCTTCTCTTTGTCAAATTCATTTGTAAAGGGGGCGTATAACACAAAGTTGCTGGATTTCCTAAGTCATGGAAATTCACAATCTCTCTCTGTAAAATGAAATAATAAATACCTTGATATACATACATAACACACTATGTACAGAATCCCAGAAGTGTTAGTTTATCTACTGAACAGATACACTATTTGATAACTAAGAAAATGGAAAAAACAGTGCCCTAAAGAAGTCTTAAAAAATGCAAGCATACAGACAACAGTTCATTACTTACAAATTCAGAAGAACATAGGTGGCATACTTAATTTAACTTTCTTATTTTTCTTTTCATCTTTTACGTCCTAAATGGCATAAAATTACCTTGTTTTTTCATATTTAGCAAAATCTACAATTCGCTTGCATAGTTTTTCTACCTTATTGGCCATTATCCATCAAGAATGAAAATGGGTGGACCAACTGATTTAAAATTTAGGCTAAATTTATTTAAATAGTAACATCATTATCTGTGGTTTTAAGTAATAGCCTACAAAAAAAAAAAGACTGGTGTAATCAAAGTAATAATTTATTCTCTTGTTAAGATTTCAAAATCAAAGGCATCTTAAAAACTCTAACACAAGGAATATATGGTTCTTTTTGAGATGAGTTGAAAATCTGAAAGAACCTATAGTTTCCAGAGGTAAGCTTTGTCAAAGTGTGGGCAGGAGCTGTCTTCACTCTCATGATCCAGCAGGAGCCAAGGACTTTCTGTCTGGTATCATTCCACTACCACATAGCGTTTATTCCTTCGAATTTGAACTAGAGCAGGGGCCAGGGATACTCAGTCTTGTTTCAATCACTTGTGGGGGGTAGTTGATCAAATACACTGTATTGAACTTTTTTTTTTTTTTTAAAAAGATGTTCTGAAAGATACCTTTATTTCCAGAAAATATTTAATCCATTAAGTAGTCTACATGGTATGCTGATAATCATGGATTAAGACACAACCAGAAGGAAAGAATATTAAAGGACAAGTTTCATATCCTACCTTTAATGATCTGCTATAGCAGCGGTTCTCAACCTTTGGGTCACGACCCACAGGAACTGTTTTAAAGGGCCATGGCATTAAGAAGGTTGAGAACCACTGTGCTATAATGAGCTAACTACAACTGAATAAATTAGGTTGAACTTTAAGACTCATTTATCGGGGCGGCGCCTGTGGCTCAACTAGTAGAGCACCAGCCCCATATGCTAGAGGTGACGGGTTCAAACCCAGCCCTGGCCAAAAACCGCAAAAAATAAAATAAAATAAAATAAAATGCAAAAACAAACAAACAACAACAAAAGCAAGGAATTAAAAAAAAAAAGACTCATTTATCTAAGCTAGCATGTTTACCATAGTGATATTCTTGTACATAAGTATGTCATCATAATTCCACTATGTACTGTCTATTTCTCTATAGGAACATGGATTTAACTAAAATAAAATGAAATATTTTGACCATTTGTAAGGCTCTCTGACAAATCTGATATGGAAAGCAGAAACAGAAAAGCCCACATTTTCTCAAGTTGCTATTGCTTTTGGAGATTATTCTCTGGAGAAAGAGACAGAGAGAGAAATTACATAAGGGCCATTAAAAAGTAGAACGATCTCTGAGTTTAAAGTGAGAGGTTTATAAGTGATTTCATAAAAGGAATGAGATCTGAGCTGAACCTTAAAGAACAAACAGAATTTTGACAGGGTAACTGGAGAAATGCTGCAGGCGGAGAGAGTAAGCGCAAACCAGGAAATGAAAGTCCTAATCAGAAAAAAAATTAGTTTTACTGCAAAGATTTTCAGACTGCAGGGTCATGACCCCCTACAATATTTCTCAAAAATAGCACCATTGATCTTTTATATGAGAACATTTTCTGATGTACAACAGCATGTTTAACAATATCCCTGATCTCAATGCTAATAATAAGGACCCTTAATTCCTTAGGTGATGGAGAGAATCCAGAATTTCCTTGTATCCGTTCAAATTTCCACGATAGCGAGTAAGCATTCCCCACACTTAACCACTGAGTCAAGAATTCAACGACATTCATTTTTCAATGAGAAGTAACAGAATAGAAGGAAATAAGGAATAAGAAAGAAGAGAGAGGAAAAGAGAGTGCATTACAGTGGAAAGGGAGACCAGGTAAGGAAGGGCCTTGTCATAAATAACTGTTAACCTGCTGAGGTTTAATGCTGATGGGGATCTGAGCAAGTACAGGTTCTTTGATTTTCAAACTTTACATTTTATCAGCATAGGAGTTAGGGAAAATCTTATAAATTACAAACACAGCTTCATGGAAATTAAAGACCAAAGAACTTAAGAAACCTAAATAAGAATGTCTGTCATAATGAAGATAGGGAGTCATTAGGCATTTCAAAGAAGGGAGGGATACTGTTTCAGAAATATATCAATAATTGATAAGCAAATATATACACCCTTCTAAAATAATCAGACAAAGACTAGTTTTCTGCCTTCTTTGTGAGTTGACACCTGGATAAGGGAAATGCCATATATGGACTTGTAACCTAATAACAACAAAAAAACCAAACTGATGTTGCTTATGCAGCATTCTTATAGCTTTTCTTTAGAGGATTTAAACAGCTTTCACTTTTACATTTTTATGTGCAAAATTTACATGCACATAAGGCCCATGTCTGCCTTATATACACAATCATCTGAAAACTATAAGGCCTGATAACAGAAATATGGCTTTAGTGTCCATCTTTAGCCATATCATTCTCATATTCATGTCCATAAGACACCTACCGCTGCAGGCCAGATTTTAATACGTTATTTTGGCCCCTCCAATTTATGTGCCCTCTTCCAAACTCAACTTTTCCCTTGGCTTTTTTTGTCCTGAACATTCTTCTGATTCCTATGCAGAATGAGCATCCCTAATTCAAAAATCTGAAATCCAAATGCTCCGAAATGTAGAATGTTTTGAATATAAACGTGATACCACAAGTGGACAATTCCACACCTAACCTCATGTGACAGGTTGCACATTATTTAAAATAATGTATATAATTACCCTCCGGCTCTCTATCTAAGGGGTATATGAAACATAAATGAATTTCATGTTTAGATTTGGGTCACATTCTCCAAATATTTCACTCTATATATGAAAATATTAAAAAATTTGAACCAATCTGAAATCTGAAACATTTCTAGTCCCATTAATTTTGGATAAGAAATACACAACCCATGTCTTCTCCAAGCTCAGAAGAGAAACTCCTCCTTCCCTCCTGAGAACAGGTAAACCATACAAATGGCCTAACAGGTGAGCCTTTGCCATGAAAAGTGTAATAAGGTATTAAAATTACAACATAATTACAATGTGATTCTATCCTTTGCATGTTTACTTTCTCTGATACAACTTGAATAAGTTTGAAATGGATAAAGGAATAATTATGTATATAAATGAATGGTTTGCAAAGCATAGCAGCTTTACATTGAGTTAAAAACCAGAGGGCTGAAAGCTGAAAAAAGCCCACAAATATGAAATGGATGCTGGATGTTAGTTTCAATGCACTTAAACTGTGGACAATTTGTCAAATACCTACCAGTTCACATGGTGTTATTCTGGGTAACAGCATAAATCTATGTTCCTGTGTATGTTTCTAGTTTGTACTTGCTGGCAGAGTATTTAAGACTATGGATCCTGTTGTCATACAGACCTTTTTCAAAATTGTGCTTTCCAAGCAACTTTGTAGCTATAGAATAAGAGTACTTACACAAACTATGTCATAGAACTGTGTGAGCATTAACTTAGGTGGTGCATGGAATTAGCACCTGCTCTATCAGACAGTAATTAACTAATGTTAGCTCTTATTCTTAGTAAATAAACATTCCTGCTGCTAAACATAGTATGTTAGAGCAGGGGATGTGAATAAAATGCTTTGCCTAAAAGCAGTACCACCTGAGCCTAATTTTATGAACATAATTTTATGTAGACTTTTTTAACAGAAACTAACATTAGGGAAGTGAATTTAAGCAGAGGACAGAACTAGAATAACATTTTCTTGGATTGGTTTGTAAGAAGCATTTTGCCCATTCATTCCAAAGTAAGGTAGTTTTCAGCCACGTGTTTTTTTTTTTTTTATTTTTAAATTTTATTTAACCATGTGTTTTTATATATCATTTTTCATGTGTGTGACTCTGTGTGCTAAGTCTTTAAAAAATTAAAATTAAGGCACAGAATCTAAGAAAGAGATGACCGTTGTAAAAGAATAAACAAGTGTTACTTCGACTTTCATAAAAAGGAAATAGTTCCTAGGTCCTCTTACATTTAACATTATTCATTGAAAGAAGAGACTTCCAAAACTTCATTCAAGAGACATATGCAGGCAAAACCTGTCTTGTTGTTTGGAATAAAATACCCGAAAAATAATAGGGATTAATAATACATTGGCAAGGTTAAAGAGGGAAACTTTACCTTATAAAAACAAACAAAAAAATAGTGTTCTGTTAATTGAGAAATGGATAGAACATTCAAAGTGCTAGTGAAGCAAACTCTCTGTGAAATCTGATTTACACTGCAGGCATCACGCTGCCTACCTACTTCAGAATGACAAATAGTGCCGGGCTGCAGTGGCAACAGCAGCCCCAGAGCGTTAACAGCAAATGTCTTCCATCTTAATAGCTGGGGCTGTGCCATTCTGTACACTTAAAATTCTGAGCATTTAACACTTCTTGTTGCATCTAAATCCAGATACAAAAACCTTCAAATCAAACTATTTACCTCATCTGAAATTTGCCTTGAATAATTCATAAGAAGGAAGAAAGATGGCAGTGAAGAAAACCGAAGAGAGTTTTAATGAACTCCAGAGTTTCAAAGCTAATAGCATAGAAGCTATTTCAGCTCCACCCCATCCTAGAAACAGAAGTCTTGGTCTCTCTTAACATTAAATACTGCCAGAAAACGGGAGGAGTACAGGGTTCAGCTTTCTCCTTGTCTGCGATTAATACAGGAGCAGCACTGCACAGATTACAGGAGAGACTTGTTTTTGGTGTGTCCAAAGAAACATCCGAACTCTTCATGTTCAAATGTCATGTTGCTTCATAAAACCTAATGGTATCTGGAGATTTTGTTTAAAAGAAGCTATAACAATCAATAAATGTAGTGGCTCTGGCCTACATTACACCAGCACCTGCTTACTTGTATGGCTTGGCTACTTTTGAAGACTTAGTTGGCATAACGGGCCATACTGGCTAGCCTGCCTATGTTAAAGGATTCACATTCTTCTCTAATAGGTGATCATCTCTGCAGGAATTTTCGGGAGAGTGAACCAGGAATTTCAACTAAATTATCATACTAGAAGTTATTTTTACAGTGTTATCACTATGTGGTTTTACATTAGTTTCCTTGAGTCTAACTAATGGTACGGGAACATGGCAGTGTTGAGGGAACGCCATTTCTGTGATTGGGTTATAAAAGAGATCATGACTTCACTCTCCTAGCTGACTTTTTCTATTCCCTTTTTGGCCTGCATTCTTTGAATGAAGAGGTCACACTGGAAAGGGTCATCTGTCCAGGAACAGAGGGTCAACAGGCAGCAAAAATCTGAGGTCCTTAACTACGTAAGGGAGAAGGAAGTAGATCCTTTGCCAGTTGAGCTTTCCAATGAGACGTCAGCCATGGCTGGCATCTTGATTGCAGCCTCGTGAGACGCTCCGAAGTAGACAGCCCAGCTAAGCAGTGCCTGGATTCCTGAGCTCAGCAGTGGTGAGATGATAAATGCCTGTTGTTTTGAGCAGCCGAACTTTAGGGTAATTTGTTACACAGCAATAGATAACAAATTACACTCCCCCATAAAAAGACTGTTTTAGTTGGCCCCATGTAACTTGCAAACAGCATAGTTCTTGAAACAGAAAGCAATGCTTTAACGTCAGTTGAGTACGTAAAAGAGTGAGTCAATGAAGGATGACTCACCTCTAAGGTCATTTGAAACATGAGCTTTTATTATTCTTACATATAGAACATAGTTTATTTATCACAGTCCTATCCACTTTACCAGAATAAAAGATATTCTGAATTTATTAACAAAGTTTTTTTTTCCTCCTCATCCCCCCTCCCTGCTCATCTTTACTGAGTTGCAACATAGTTACAAAAGATTCATCCACTGTGTAAGTGTACTACTTGTTAAATTTTAGCAACTGGGAAATAGCCACATACCCACAAACGTGGTCAAGACGGAGCACGTGCATCTCCTGAGAAGTTATCCTCTTGCCTCAGGCCATCATGCCCATTTCCCAACTCCTTCAGGCTCATCAGCTTTCTCTCACTATAGCTTTACAGATTCTGAAATTCCATATACAGAAATGTAGTTTTTAGTGATAGATGGCTGATTTGTGCTGCAAATGCAGTAAGGTTTAACTATATCTGTGCCCAAAAAGGAGCTGTGATTGAATATGTCTTTGTTTTTCTTTCATAATTCTATAGGGAGAGCTCTTAAATTGATTCAATCTACAAACAACTTATCTATAAGAAAAGAACTGAACACGTCCACTGGCATTTTTACTACCTGATCTTTAGTGCTTCTAAAGAGTGCTTCTGAAATTCCTCCAAGATCCCTGGGATCTATCCAGATATTTTTTCCTATATGCATTAAGAAAAAAATAAAAATGATTATTGTACTATATTAAACCATTCTGCAGTGGCCATTTATCAGAATGTTTTAAATTTAAAAACTGAAAGAAAGCTGAGGCTCTGGTGGAGCAGAAAAGGATTTCATATAGAAAGTTAGAATACTCTAGATTTTGCTACAACTTGGCATTTTTAAATTGGTTCTTGCTGATTAAATGTTCAACTCTCACACAATCAGCCTGTTTTCAGTGTCTGGTATCTCTCCTTCTGGCATGTAAGGAAAACGCCATCATCCAATAAAAATGGTAGAGACATTTCTTTTAATGTAAGCAGGGACAATGGACGTGGGAACCGCTGTGAGACCCACACAAACCTCTGCAGTCTGACTAGTTGTTAGGAGCAGCAGGATCAGCCATCTTTGAATTCCTGCAGTTTTTCATTAACAAATATTTATTGAGTTCTCACATGAGCTAGGCACTGCTTAACCACATGAAGCGTTTTCTTCACTCACTGGGGGAAAAAACTAATATTTAATAATTACTAGCAGGAGCCATTAAGCTATATATACCTTAATATACCTACAACATCAAAACTTGCTTTCAAGTTCCAAATATTTAAATAATTAACTACAGAGTTCTATTGCTGTCTGTTTTAACTTACAGACGCCTGATGGTATCCACACACAACTGATACTGGAGGTAAATAGCACAGTAAATGGAAGAGTAAACCGAGATCAGACTAAGGTAAAGGCTAATCAGGTTTTGGTTTTACTAAGTAAGTTTTGTGGCTCCAGGAAATATAACCTCTTCTAGTCCCAGTTTCTTCAGACGTAAATGAGTGCTTTCAGCGTAACAAGATGTGAAGCAAGATTTTTCCTGTTGCTTCACACATTTTGGTTACAGCCCTAAGAGTGAGAATAATAAGAGAAAAAAAATTAAAGAGCCGCCGCTAGGGTTTCCTAATGATCAGCGAAACTGGCTATCAATCCAGCACCTCTGGCCTCTCCACAGCAGAATTATGGAGTACTTTGGGAGAAAGAGAGTCAATCATTAAAGCAATGAGGTGTTATCCAAGGGAACAGAAGAGCTGTTGACTTACTTCCTCCCCTCACGAATGCTCCAATGGGTCTACTTTAAGGGGGACACTTACAGGCAGAGACAGTAGTGTCTCATTTCTGACCTTAGATTTGCCGAGCTACAGAAACGTACAGGCAAATCTCTCCAAAACCACTGTGACAAGTAGATTCTGAAACAAGCTGACACGTGGCCCATAGAATTTGGGGGATCATAGGAACATGGCTCTAGTCCCTCCTGGAGAATTTAGAAGGCATTCTGCTGGCTAGAGCAGTCTATACCAGCAGGGTGCAAGGAGCAAAGACAGCAGACTGGGCAGACCCATATTGGTAGGCATGAAAAGACTGTCTGCCTTTCCACTGATTCAGGGCATCCCACAGTAAGTAATCTGCTACCTTTATGAGATCTCACCAAAAGAACTACTTCTCAAAGTAAAGGAACTCCAGCAGTAGGAGGTGCCGGGATGCTGCTGAGGGCTGGGGCTGGGTGGTAGCAAAACCGAGTATGTCCCTGGTCAGAAGGAAGAGGTTCCATACAGCACTGGTGAGGGTGAGGGGAGGTGCTCTGAATAGCTCACAACTCTAGCCCACCAGGCAGCCAGACTGCCGGCAACAGAGACACTGATTCTGAGAAAGAAGATGAAATACCATCAAATCAAAAACTATACTGCAGTATAGCACTAGAGATAAGTCCCAGGCCTGAACTGAGAGGCCTGTTGAGCGAGTTCGCATTTTATTTAAATGAAGTCCAGCCTGGAAAATTTAATAACTGAAAATAAGTTTTAATTATTGAAATTAAGTTGTGTTCATAACCAAAGATCAGAAAAAACCATGGTCTTTGCTTGAGATGTATCGAACCACAGGGTCAAAAAACTTGACAACATCGTTGAAGAGGAAAATTAAAAGAGATTTTTGGCTTTGAGTTTAGGCCATTCAGTAAAATCATTACATAAGGATTACAGATAATACACATTAAGCACCTACCATAGCACTTGGCACACAGAAAATGATTTTAATAAACATGAGTTATTGTTAGTTTTATTACCGTGTCTCTGGCACTATTAGTTACTCTGCTTACATACATTACATCTAATTCTTACAATAAATCTACATGGTAGCTATTATTATGTTCATTTTTTAGATGAAGAAAAAGAGGAAACAAAAATGAAAGAGGCAGTCTAGTCTCTACCCTTGGAGGCATAATCTAAGGGAACCAGGAAATCAATAGTAGTCATGGCTAAGATAGAGATCGCACAAAATGCCATTTGAGGCCAAATCAGATGATATTTAAGCTTTTCCGAAGAATCTTGCCCAACAAGAGGAGTCAGTTATTTGGTAGGAAGGAGAAATAATGTACAAGAGGTTTCAAATGCTGGAGCAAGGAAGAGAACTAGCAAGAACAGAAGGAAGGGGAGGCAGGATGGAGGGAAATTATGGAAGGCCTTGGAACCTTCCTTGGTGTGCCCTGAAGACCATGTGGGGCGAAGAGATGAATCTGAGTGAAGAGGTGGCCAGTGTAGTGTGGGGCTCACTACTCCTACCATTGCTCACTGAAGTCTGACAGCTCCCAGTTGTTGAATCAGGCAAATCTGTGAACTCTCTGATCTCCAGTGTCTTCATCTGCAATGACCTTTAGTGTCCTTGTCTTTAAAATAGAATAAAGGAAATAAGGCCTACCCCAGGAACTGTATTGAAGTGCTAAGTCACAAGTAGTAAGCAAGTCTTCTATGAGGAGCTCAAAAACTGAAAATGCCAACCAAATCTCCCCAGTTTTTGTTAAAATTAACAATTTTATTACCACCAATTAAATTTCCCCTCTGGATGTTGATGTATGTTAGGCATCAAATACACACACACACACACAAACACACACACACACACATACACACACACACATATATATATATTTTTTTTGGTAGAGACAGAGTCTCACTTTATCGCCCTGGGTAGAGTGCCGTGGCGTCACAGCTCATAGCAACCTCCAACTCCTGGGCTTAGGTGATTCTCTTGCCTCAGCCTCCCAAGGCTGGGACTACAGGTGCCCACCACAATGCCCAGCTATTTTTGTTGTTGTTGTTGTTGCAGTTTGGCTGGGGCCGGGTTTGCACCCACCACCCTTGGTATATGGGGCTGGCGCCCTACCCACGGAGCCATAGGCGCCGCCCCAAATAAATATCTTTTTAAAAGTCTTCTTTGTATTAGTCTAAAACTTTTGGGGCTAGATTTTAAAATTTATATTCCTGATATATGTTCTGACAAAGGGGAAAGTAGAAAAATGTGGCAGGAAAGTCAGGATGGATAAGGGCACAGGCTAACCATGAAGGCTTCACTTGAAGTTCCCAGAGTGGCAACAGTACTTACAGGTTTGGAGCTTTGGGCAATTACAGCAAATTCTTGATTGCGGTCTATCTCTTTCCTCTAGAAATATGCAGTGACCTGGTGACCTAATTCAACTATCACAAAAGACTGAGCTTTGACAGAATGACCCTCTTTCCTGAGTAGATCTTTATACTTCTTTGTATAAATGCCAAGAAAAAGACAGAAAGAGAGAGAGAAGGTAAGTTGTCAGGGTGAAATATAAGAAAACCATCTGAAGAGGCAGCAGAATGATATAGAAAGAAGAGTATGGCATCTTGGTCCTGGAATTAATTCCTCATCCTATCATCCAAGATGAGGAAGGTGAGTGATGAACTCGGGCCAGCCATTGATCGGTTCATTGGGTGCAGTTTGTGCGATGCCTGCCATTTACGTAACTTCAAAGGACAGCTCTGACAGGTGCTGATAGGAAAGCCAGAATTCAGGGATGAAGAGGACTCACACACTGAGGACCTGTTTAGTCAAGTTCAGAGAAAAAGAGAATCCATCTCGAGAAAAGGCATGTGAAAGATTCCAGGAAAGGAGTAACAAAGAATGAAGAAAGGAGTTGGGTGGAAATGTTTTCAATTTTCTCCATTCAATATGATGTTGGCTGTGAGTTTGCTGTAGATGGCCTCTATTAGTTTAAGAAATGATACATCTAAGCCTATTTTTTAAAGTGTTCTGATCATGAACGGATACTAGATATTATTAAAGGCTTTGCGATATCATCTAATTCCAGTAAAACTAGCCCACATCACAAAATCCCAGAACTATAGATGTTGCTACAGATGTGGAGAGAAGGGAACACTTTTACACTGCTGGTGGGAATGCAAGCTAATATGGCCTTTTGGGAAAAAAGTTTGGAGAATACTCAAGGAACTAAAAGTAGACTTACTGTTTCAATCTGCAATTCCTCTATTAGGTATATATACCCAGATGATCAAAAATCTTTTTACAACAAAGACATCTGCACCAGAATGTTTATTGTAGCCCAATTCATAATTGCTTAGTCATGGAAGCAGCCAAGTGCCCATTGACCCATGAACGGATTAACAAATTATGGTATATGTACACCACAGAATACTATGCAGCCATAAAAAAGATGGAGACTTTACATCTTTTATGTTTACCTGGATGAAGCTGGAACATATTCTTCTTAGTAAAGTACCTCAAGAATGGAATAAGAAGTATCCAATGTGCTCAATACTATTTGAAACCAATGTATAATCACCTACACATTCATACAAATGATAAAACACAACTATAGTCCAGAAAGAAGGAGGGAAGAAGAGAAAGAGAGGAGAGGAGGGGGGAAGGTGGGAGGAGAGAAGGTATTTGGTGAGAACTTACCTAATGTGCACAATACAATGGTACATTTCTACTTCATTAAGAGTAGAGTATAAATGTCTTCTACAACAAATAACTGAGGTGATGGTTATGTTAAACCATTTGATGTAAGCATTCCACATTGCCTATCAAATAAGCACATTATACCCCATAAATGCATTAATATACACAATTATAACTTAATAAAAAGAGAAGAAAAGAAAAGGACAAAAGGAGTTGTGTGGTGCTTCAGAATGATGCAGCTATTTGCACAAAGCTTAGGAAGCTAAGAACCCCATCCAAGTTCACCAAGAGCAGATGGTCAGGGAATCAGAGTTCTATCCTGTGTTCTAAAACTGTCCTTCACAGATTATACAAAGTATAGTACCTAAGGCTCATTTCTATTCTAATCTTTATTCTCATATGATTAGATGGTTTTAGAAGAAATAATGCTACATAGCTAAAATTTGGGTTGTCCAAAAATCCATTTTTATAGCTCTTAGAAGTTGATTACTTTTAACTTCTTACACTGAATACTCTAATCAGCAATGTTGGTATTCTTTAAGATGACTGGAAAGTACGAGTAGTATAGTATTGTATCAATTAAATTTGGGGGGGAATAGTAATTTTAAGATATTTAAGTGGAACATGTGATTACTCATGTATATGAAAAATGTCGTAATATAGGCTGTATAACTAAAGAGAAAGGCTGACCACACTATTGGCTTTTGCTTTACTTTCCTGCATGTTACAGGGTGGGAGAAAGTGATCATAAAACCTATAATACCAATGAGATTGTAGCTCTCTCATTTTCATTATTATTCCAAAGGACCCCCCCCCCCCCCGCCAAAATGCAAACATTGGTGTAGTACTAATTTGGTGAAAGAATCGAGTATAGGCATAGGAAGTTTCAAGAATTATGAGAACTTTGACACAACAGTTTTAGGTGTGGTTGGTATCAAGCCCTAATTTTAAGCTCCACTAAATAATGAGGCTAATGTTACTATCTTCTTATAATACTTTCAATATTTAGTTTGATTCCTAGGACAGATTGGGGCTAGTGCATAGAGCCCATGGGCAGGGTTTATTAGAGAGTTGGAACTCACAGTGAGAAAAGATGAAGGAGGAAGAAGAATGTGACTTACTGTTAAGTTTCTATATGGTACTTTACCTGATGGAATAATTTCATTGCACCCATGTAAAATGGGAGAAAAGCAGCTATGAAATCAAAAAGAGAGGAAAAAACCCTCACAAGTATAATGATCCTTGAAATGTGTATTAGTCTTCATCCAGAGTTCAAAGAATATCCGTAATAGAAACAATATTACGCTTTCATAAAAATGTATTTGTCATTGATTAAAATGTGAGTCATATGATAAAAATCTTGTGGGACAAGCTCTATAGGAATTAGAAGAGTAACATGATAAATGGAAATGGAAAATCGCTCCAGGTTCATATAGAGGGCACTGTATAATCATAATGATGATAGCCTGCATTTGTAAAGGATTTTAGTTTCAAAGTGCTTCCGTACCCATCATCTCTTCTGATCCTTACAACAACCCTGTGAGGAGGTAGGGCAAGAATTATCATCCTCATTTTAAAGGAAAAGAAACTTTACATCTTTTTCAAATAGGTGATTTTATATTTAAAGTGATTGTATACCATCTTCCCCTTCTTGATATAAGTGGCATTATAAACTATTTTATAAAAATGAGAGTTAATATTAAATAAAATTTACAAGATGAAAATTTCCTACAAAAATAGGCACAGTTAAAGACTAAAACCATGTGCACTGGTATATACATTTGAGATGGTATGGAGGACTGGAACGTTATTTTGCATAACATAGTTTAAGTCGCTTCCCTCTTCTTTGGGACATTCCCATGTAACTATCTGGCTATCATCTCAGATTTCACGTATGGGACATGTTCCCTCATCTCTCAATTTTCAGTCTTGATGTGTAGCACCTCTGTTCATTTCTTTACCCAGGTTTGATACCTTGGTCTCATTCTGATCACCTCTTTTTAACTTAACATCTGAAATCATTCACTGCAGCTTCTTTTTTCTTCTATTCATTCCTGCTGTCTCCTCCTTACCCAAGTTCTCCTTGACTCAGTTCCACATGGACCTTCAGTTTCCCCACATTTCACTCTACCTTAGGGACTGCAGTTCACCACCAGTGGATCCTCAGAAGCATTCGTTAGATTCCTATTTTCTTTAATTCCTAAAATAAAAAGCACTTTGACTGCCTTTCAGAATCCATTCTGTCTAAATGAAATGCCAGCCAATTTCCAACATTTTCAAATACACTCTTTTTTAAAGAGCCCTGGACCTCCCCCCCAGCACCTTCAATAAGTGTATGATCTTTACTTCCTGTCTTGGTCCATTCATGTGGAGGTTAAAGTTCCCCCCTATTTTTGGTAAATATTTTTTCTCTCAATTTACCCAACTATCACTTCCATGATTATATTCTTCATGAAAGACACTTTTCTGATTTCCTACATGATTTATATTCTGTGATATTCAAGTGGAATTAATTATACAAATTGTCGTACTGATACAGATCCACGTGTATTAATACGTATCTTCAGTTATACTGAAGGCCTCTAACAGAAGGCAATATGTTTAACTTTTTATTATCTATTACTAATTATCACAGGTACATGATCAATGTAATCTTTATAGGATAAATACCCTGGGGCATCAAGCAGTGATATAAGTAGGGTATTTAGTTAATAACTATATCAAAAGACTGAAAATGAAATGCTTGAAAATAAATGCATTTATTCACGTCAACCAGACATTATGTTAAAAGTTGAGACTATAATAGTTACAAGATGAACCTGCCGCCTACCCTCACTGAGCTTATGGTCGACAACTATGGAGACTCTGGAGGAAACAAGTTAATAAATATCCTGAGTGGGGAATTCTGAATATGCACCATCCTTTGAAGTCACAAAGATACACAAAAGATACGATCAGTCTTCATACTGTAAAAAACCCATAAATGAAACAACCCTTTCTGCTTCATGAAGGGTTAAGGAGTATTTCTGCTTTACATGTAGGGTAGCACAGGGACCAGAAATAGTTCAATATTATTATGAAATATGAAAATAAGTGAAATGCTTGGCATTTCAAGTTGGCAGCTGGAGGCAAGATGATTTATAATTCAGTGATATATATTTTTCTATTCATCAAACACCGTATGCATAATAACATTTCATTTTTAAGTAGAAATGAATAATTACAATTATTCTAATAAGCATACAAAATAGCTTGGGGAACTTTAAAATTTTGGTTATTCACTAAAGGAATAAATAAATTATGTCAATTTTAGTTAATTCTTCAAATTTATACAGTAATATTGAATTTAACTTGCAAATGTTTGATAATCCAAACCATCATAGAACAATCTGCTTAGTTGATGCATTTTCTTTATGCATCAGTATGTATTATGTAAAGACTTTTGCAAGATGAACACTTACTTAGGAATCTTAAACCATAAAAAATTACTGATGACAACCTTAAGAATAACTATTTCAAAATAATTATTTCAGTCATATTTCAATTAAAAAAAACCATCCCTGCAGTATTTTTTATCACAGTGCTGGCTTAATGTTCATAAAGAACATATATTTAATTACCATTCCAAATATATTTTAACCAGCACATGCTCATCTTTTGATATTGTTATGAATGACATTTTCAATCATTATAATACAAAAAATGTAATGTAAACAATAAATACATTGTTGATGATATTAATTTGATTATATAATTAATTTAGAGGGATTCAACAACCACATTAGACAGAGATTATATTTCCAATCATCAATAAAATACATATTATCAACCCTTTACCCTAATGTTTCATTTTTTTTTCCCCCATTGGCCTCTGAACTCTTTATTGGTATAAGGACATGCTGCTCTATTGCCTCAGTGTCTCAGAACTTTGGTGTCGTTGGTCTCAGACACTACTTTGCCGTCCACCATCCTGCGGGTGGTGGTCTTTTGGATGGTTTGCATGGAGTTGCTGCTGTCCAGGGCATCACCAAGGTTGAAGTCCTCCCCATCTTCCAACAGACGGCAGTAGGTGGCGATCTCAACCTCTAGCTTGACCTTGATGTTCAGCAGTGCCTCATACTCCTGGGCCTGGCACTGGCCCGGGTCTGTGCCAGCTCTGGCTCCAAATGCAGCAGGACTCCATTGAGTTGCTCCATCTGCCTGGCGTAGCGGGCCTCTACCTCCCTCAGGCTGTCCTCCAACCTGGACTTCTGATTTCTCATGGAGTCCAGTTCAATCTCCAAGGACTGGACTGTATGCTTCAGCTCTGTGAGCATTGTCTTAGCAGCTCCGACTTCAGCAAACTGTGAGGTGACCACTGAGGTGCTCTCCTCAGTCTGCTGGGACCAAGTCTTGACCAGCTCTTCTTGGTTCTTCCAAGCTAGCTCGTCATACTGGGCCCGCATGTCTGCCATGATCTTGCTCAGGTCCTGGGATTTGGGAGCATCTACCTCATGGTCAACCCAGAGCTCCAATCTGGGCTTGTAGGACTTTTACTTCCTCCTCGTGGTTCTTCTTCATGAAGAGGAGCTCCTCCTTGAGAGCCTCCATCTCTGACTCCAGCTGCAGTCCAGTGATATTGGTGTCATCAATGACCTTGTGGAGCCCATGGATGTCACTCTCCACAGATTGGCCATGGCCAGTTCTGTCTCATACTTGACTCTAAAGTCATCAGCAGCAAGACGGGCACTGTCAATCTGCAGAATAATGTGGACATTGTCCACAGAATTGGCAAAGATCTGAGCCCTCAGGTCCTCTATGGTCTTGAAGTAATGCACCCAGTCTCTGACCCGGGGCCCCTTCTTCTCCAGGTGTTCCCAGATTTTGCTCTCCAGCCTCTGATTATCAGTCTCCAGGTTCCTCACTCTGTCCAGGTAGGAGGCCAGGTGATCGTTCAGTTCTTGCATGGTCTCCTTCTCGGTCTGGATGCCCCCTATTCCCGCCAGCCCCCCGGCCATCCCCGTGGCCAGGCTCCCGGACTCTCAGCTGCCCCGGAAGCTGGTGGAGCGGGACATGGAGATCCGGGAGCCAGAGCCCCCAGCGCCTGCATAGACACTGGTTGTGCTGCTGGCGGGCTGGACACTGTAGCTGGGCGTCTAGACTTAGCCCAGGGACCGGTAATTGCTGGAGAAGGTGGTGGAACTAGTAGTAAAGGACATGATGTCAGAAGAGGAGAGGACAAGACCTGGGCGGGCTGCTACCCTAATGTTTCAAAGATGATTTCTATTTTTCCCTATATACAGACTAATTACATGGTGGAACCTTTCTAAGTTGACCACCCAGGGGACTGTAACAAACTGGAGGTGGTCAACATAAGGAACTAAGCCTACTGGACCGATATGTACAGTTGAAAATTAGGTCAACTGAAGGAGGTTCTACTGCATTTAGAGGAAGAAACAGCAAGGAATAAACTATACATAGCTGGAAAGACAATCAATGGAAAATAATGTCACAGAACTAATAAAATGTTAGATGCATCAGGAAGAATAAATCAGGTGAGAGATGAAAACAAATTAATTGATTTAGAACTAGCTCATAGGTAAGCTTACTTCAGTTTGAGTACTCTGGGTAGAGGTGAGGGCAAGTTCACGAAATCTTTCCTATGGCTTCAAAAGTGTACCAGCTTAGGCTGGGAGGATGGGGGCTATTTGGGGGGATCCAGCCTAATGCGTAATACAATGATACATTTCCAAACTATTAAGAATAGAGCATGAATGTTTTTTACCACAAAACAAGTGTTTTTACCACAACAAACAAGCAAGCAAGGAAATGGTTATGTTAATCATCAGATGTAAGCATTCCACACTGTGTATCAAATCGGCACATTATACCCCATAAATATTTTAATGTACACAATTATGATTTAATAAAGAATATTTAAGAAGTGGACCAGCTTGAGGACAAATGTCAGTTAAAGGAAATGCAGGGAAAATAAGCGTGTTTGTAATCAGAGAATGTGAAAATAGCAGGAAAAAAGGAAATAGAAACTCAAAAAATGAAATAGATTAAGCAATGGAGTAAGATTTTGAAAGAGGTAAAATGATGAAAATGAGGGAACCAGCAGAAAATCAGTATTAAGAAGGACAAGGAGGAATGTTGGAACAAGAAGCTATCCACATAGAAAATAGTAAAATTAGATCTTGACTATATTTCACACAGATAGACACATATGCACAATTCAGAGTGGATTAAAGACGTAAATGTATATAGCAAAACTTTAAAATCATAGAAGATAACTGGGAACATGTGACTTTTATGGAGAAGGATGCTTAACTGCCCTCATCAAGGTTGGAGACAGAGCTGTTTCTGGGTCATCTCTCTGGGAGATTTCTTGATTTTCCTGTACTTGATGAAATCTGGTTCGTTTGTAACATAAATGTTAGGAAGGGGGTCCTCTTTTTGCTGACTTGGTCTCATCCTGACTGTTGGCACAATGTTGGATCTTCTGAACTTAGTTACATCTTCCATCCACCTTCTACGTAAGGCACCCAGCCCTCAGATTCTATGGGAGGACCCCTCAGGCTCAGTCATCTGGGCCTTGACACAGGTCAACTACTTCTCAATACAGATATCATGCCGTCCACCATGATGCAGGCAGAAACTTCTGTATTCCCCAAGGACACATTGGGATAGCTAATTTGTATTTATTTATTTTAAAATTTGCTACCATTTTTAATTTTATAAAAATAAAAATAACATTATTTTTACAGGTACATAATAGTTGTATATTTATATGATACATATGATGTTTTGATACAGAAATACAAGGTGAATTAATCAAACCAGAATAATTGGGGTACCCATCACTTTAGGCATTTATCATTCCCTTTGCATTAGGAACATTCCAATTCCACTCTTTTAGTTGTTTTAAATTATGCCCCAACTTTTTATTGTTTTATTGCACTTTCAAATATTGTTCATCCTCTATAACTAATAACATTTTTTGCACCAATTAAGAATCCACACTTTATCCCTACCCCTCTCCCTATTACCCTTCCCTGCCTCTGGTAATCGTTATTATATTATGTCTCCATAAGATTGATTGTTTTTAATATTTAGCTACTATGTATGAATAAGAACATGTGAGATTTATCTTTCTTTGCTTGACTTGTTTCATTTAATGTAATGTTCTTCTGTTCCATCTATGTTGTTGCAAATGGCAAGATTTCGTTCTTTTTTATGTCTCTATAATAATCCATTACATATATGGTACCAAAATTTCTTTAACCATGCATCCATGGAGGAAATCTTGGGTTGATTCCAGACTTGACTGTTGTGAATGGTGCCACAATAAACATAGGAGTGAAGGCATCTTTTCAGTATGCTTAATTTTCTTCTTTTGGATATATACCTAGTAGCAGGATTGGTGGATCATTTCATAGTTCTGTTTTTAGTTTTCTGAGGAACCTTCATACTGTCCTCCACAGTGTCTGCACCAATTTACATTCCCACCAGCAGTGCACAAGGAATTCCCTTTCTCCACAAGAGGTTGGTAATTTAGAGGTTCTCTGTGCTAAGCATTTCATGAAACACCTTTCTATTCTTATGGGACAGTACCATTGAAGTTGGATTATCCTAAACAGTTGCAATCTGCTCCTCAAAACAGGAAACATAAGTATATTTTTCCTTTGGTTCTTCACTTCTAAGATTTGAAACAGGCAGAGACATGTGCCTAGCTAATTTCTCCTTTTCTTCTACATCCTAAAGGAACAGAAAGAGTAAGCATTGCCATTTCTCTTCCAATCTGAATCTTTCTTATTTCATCTGGTCATCATTCCTTGAGGCAAGAAGCCTGATGGCCTAATAACCTTGTGTGGCACCATGTCCATAATAAACCTATCTCTCCAATGTAAGTCCCAAAAGTTGTCTCTATATATCAGACTATGGGGCAACTAATAACGAGAAATTACCGGAGGGAAATACATTGGCTTATATCTCAGACATATTATGCCTATCTCATATATTTTAAAGAAATAAATGACAGGCCTTGATAATAGACTGGATGTGAGGAGTGAGCCGATGAGAAACAGGTCCCATTCTTTCCATTTTGCAGATGATAAACCATAATTTTAAAGGAGTCTAGTAACTATACAATAGCAAATGAAGCAAAAGCAGAATTCAATAAGGCTTAACACAAAAATTCAAATTATTTTTAGAGTAGTAAAGCATTATCTAATATTTTGAGAAGCACACAGATTATTCCCATTAAAATGTCTTATTACCTGATGGGTTAATAAATACAACACAATACTCCAGACCTTTACGAAATCAGTTTCTTCATGAAAATCTTCAATGTAAATTTTCCAACCTTCATGTGATTAAAGTCAATACAAGGCATATTTTCTTAAACCTTAAAGGAAGGTACATTTTTTTTTCCTCTGTGACCCTGAGAAAACCAAAGCTAAGATTTTCCAGATTTGGCAAATGCCCTTAGGATAAAACCAACTTTTTTTCTCTGAATTCTTGTCCATATTTACATTTTGGCCTAAAGGACTATTCCCTTGTTTGTACTTCTATACTTTTGGATGGTTTTTACATTTTATCTCTTCTTTTTATTTGTTTTTAGTGGAAGAAGTAGCCTTAAAATCTAGTCTAGTCTATTCCTGGAAATGAGAGTATAGTTTAAATGAAAACATTTTGTTTCATAAGCTAGCATGTGTAGAAATGTTTTCCAACAAAATTATTACTAGGATGGTTTCAATTAAAATATATTATTAAAGCTACTATCAGGAATAACTCTGAAGATACTATCATTGTAATACGAATGGTAGAAAATAGTACTGTATTTATAAGTACTTTTATGCATTATTTTCATAACTATTGACCTCACTGGATAAGTGTGAAAGTTGTATAATCAGTCAAGGTAACATAAGCTACTATGTTTAAATCTGTGGAAAACACCTACCTTGACACTGCTATTATTGATAATGTTACAATTATTAAATAAATAATCTTGACTGACTAATCCACTGGGAGAATACTAAAATCTTATCTTTCCAATGCCTCTCACGGTGAGATTTCTTGGTAATTAAAATCCTCAAGAACAACTGGAATTTTTTAAGGTTCTGCTCAAATGTAAATTTTCTTCTTCTGGATTGAAGCCTTGTCTAAGTGAGAAAGTGGCTTGGGACATATCCACAGGCTGCAGAGCACTGAGCTGCGTCTGAGCAACAGAGTAACGAAAAGCAAAGCAGGGATCAAGAGAAGTGGCTTTCAAGAGCAAAAATGAACTTGAAAGCAGTTCAAAGTGAAGGAGAAAAAGTAGAAATACAGAACTACAACACCTGGTCTGGCACATGGTGAAAATTCCATAAATAGGAATGTTGCATAAATTCATGTGAAACTGTAGAGTACAATGCCAGTCACCATACAACCCACGTAACAGCAAACTTAAAGCAAAGTTAAGATGCTTTATTTAGCTCTGAGGGTAAGTAAAAACAAAACAGAGAAAATGAGTATCTTAAGGATAGAAGTTTCCATCTCAAAAAAGGTACACTAGCTAAATCATATGTGAATCATATTATCATAATTCTAGATTCTGCTCAATATTACAAACAGTTATAGTTTACAAGTATGCATTTTCCCCACTTTATCAATAAATACCTCTGCCCCAACTGTAGTGGGATTTTATAAAGGTCAATTCTCCAGTCTTCCAAACTCACCTATTGTTCTCAAGGGGATGTTAGTGTGCCTCTGAAATTGAGTTTTAAATGTGCATATATTATTTATTCATAAGTGCCTTAAAATATACATAAAACTGAAGAAATAACAAAATGAAACTCTCAGATCCACATTTATTTTTGGAAATGTTACAAATCTGCCTAATTTGCAAATTATATGTATATATAGAAAAAGTTAAATAGTGTAAGTTTCTTTCAATACTCTAAGTTTGAAGCAACAGAAAGAGTGACTGATCCTATAAGATGTTATTTAAACATAATAAAATTTATTGTAGTTTACAGAGAATTGAGAAGGTGTAAAGGGAAATAAGCATAGACATTACCTTGACGGTAAAACTATTTATTCAATGAAAATATTTCATTGATTCCCATTTGATTCCCATTGATTCCCATTCCCAAGATTAACTAGAGAATAAAACACAGTTCATCTATCCAAGCAACCATTTTAAGATCATGTGTTCTAGAAAGAAGAAATTGTATGAAACATTGCTTCAAAGGCACCAAATTAGCAAGATTATTTAGTCAATATGTTTATTTCTTAAATTCAATAAATCACAGGAAAATTTTCACATCTCTGTCTCCCATCTACTGTTCACTTCTTTAGGATAGCAGACACTGGCAACTAGGAATACTGCCAACTTATTTGTATCTTGAAAATTTTGCAGAGCTCTAGGCTAAGCTTAAGGTCAGTGACCACTAGTTTTATGAAGCTGGTGTTTTGATATTTGTTTGCTCTGAATTTTCAATCTTCACATGAAAATAATCTCATTTTCCTTGTTAGTTGGGTGAATGGAATGTATTTGAGGAGTGTGGGTAGATAAAACGTGCGACTTCTTTGAGAAACACAGAAAAGGACTGTTTCCCATGTTCCAGGAAAGTAAAACAAAACCTATTTCTTTCTTTTTTGTTTTGTTGTTGCAGTTGTCATTGTTATTTAGCTGCCCCAGGCCAGGTTCAAACCTGCCACCCTTGGTGTATGTGGCTGGCGCCGTAACCACTGTGCTACAGGCGCCAAGCCAACAAAACCTATCTCTAAAGGAATAATTTTTTGTCTATTTGAAAACCGATAGGCACACATTTCTCTTTCCCTCAGACTATGAAAGGTTGTATTGTCCATACAGAAAAATGTATTGTAGAAAAACAGTAACCCTTAATGATACCATCCCAAATGTCAGTACTGTTTGTCAAAGGAATATGTGCAGTTTCCCTTAATAACTCATTATAAACATGACTATGCCATCCAATAATTTATTTTCCACTCTCTTCAAGATTCTATTTATTATTTAGCCTTCATGACATTTTTTAGGGTCATAAAATCCGTACAAACTTTGTTAAGTCAGGGTGTCCCAAACTTGCCTGCTCACAGGACTCCCTTAGGAAACTTGATTCAGACTCCTGGGCCCGTAATAAACTGAACTTTTCCCTCACACCCTTCATAGTACATAAAATAAATGACCTAGAATCCCCTGATCTAAGCATAATTTTTTCATAAACGATTTCAGGATTTGGTAACTACATCTGCTTTCAGTCTATCGGTGCCAGCCATAGTTTCATTAACTTTATCTGCCTCTTATTCCTATATTTTAGATTACTTTATATCCTTTCCTAACTTGTGAACAAAACTGTTCATTGCAGTGGCTCTTTTTCACCTTCACTGTATTTTTTACATCTAAGACCCAAGGTTGGACACAGTGTTCCAGGTAGGGTACATTGACTTTACTGGACACTTCTCCCTTGTCTAATTCTATTCTTTGCCAAGGTCAATGATGTTGAATTGAAGAATCAAGTTGGCCCCCAAGGTCAGAAGCTAGTATCAAATTTAATCAGAAAGATAGGAAGATAATCTCAATGCAGAAGAAATAAAGAAACTCATGAGCATCAGGGTTAAGTGAATGTACAGTGAGGTTTGCTCCAACCTGGGCCCATTTCTCCTTGGCTTTGACTACTCTGCTATCACCAGGTTCCAGTAATTAAATTTCTTTTATTTCAGTAATTTGAGATTAAGTCTTGACAGCTTGCCAGTTACCCTGCTTCTTCAATTGGAGATGTCATTCCTTATACATGCCAGCCTCTCATGTTATAGATTTTTATCTTTCTCTTACTCCTTGTAATGCGTTCCTCTGTGTGTCAGGAATTGCCTCTGATGTGGGCAGTTAAGTGGCAACCTTGCAAGACTCACACATTTTGCCTGATTCCAAAGCATTATTTTGTTTGTTAACAATAAGACTCTCACACAATTTTATTTTCTTCACTCAGATACACTTGAAATATTTCTGGTTACCTGAAAATCCTAAGTATCATCTAACAAAATATAAATTTTACTGGGCACACACTATCAGATCTTTATACACACACACACACACACATATATATATCAGATACACACACATACACATATATATATGTGTATGTGTGTGTATGTTCCAGGGAAATAAAATACTTCCCAATACTGAACCTTAGTTCAAATTGTCCCATGCAAACAAGTTCGTGTTTTAGCTCGTTTCTTGCCTGTAAGTCAATTTTCTACCTGTGACAACATAAGCCACCGTATGGTGACTTAAATTTTAAACGACCTTTGGTGTGATCCCTTTATAAAGGGCTCCTTAAAGCTGCAAACACATTATGGATGGTACATTTTCCTTGTAAACACATTTACTTATTTCTTCAAAGAACTTTAGAAGCTTTTCCCTTGCTGAAATTGTTAACTTTCCTCAATGTATTCTGCTTGTTTTAGTCCCTCAGCTTCCAAGGTAAGAAAATGAACATCACGGATCTTTTATGGAGCTCAGATCAATGGGAGTCCCATTACTTAATCAGCCATGGCCTTGGTACACTGGCAATATAGAGAGAGTAGTGGATATATTTCACTTAAGGACTTCTCATTTTACCCTTAAGTATTTTCAAACTCCTTGTTGGATGATGTTATCTTTATAAAGTCTTTGTATTTACTTTGAAATAATGTTAAATGTTCATTATTGCTTTTTACAAATATTTATTGGCAATATGATTCAGAATCATTAGATAGTCCATAGTAAGGCATGTGGCATCCATTTGCCTACCACTAATACCATTCCTGCGCTAAATTTTCACAAAAAATGTGATCAAATAATTCTTTCTATAGGTCCCTAGTAGTGGCTTTAGTGTGTGCTATAAAATAGCTTTTGGTCTTTAACTCGGTGAGAAACAAAGTTCCACTGAATTTAAAATGCCTCCTTTGTTCTTTCATTTAAGAGATATTTATTAAACAACACAATGTGCTTTCTTCCAGACTGTGAGCACTGAAAATGTGGTGAGCTGTATCTCTAAATGTTAAGGAGCTTACAATAGCACTCTAAAGAACTTTTGTTTTTAGGTTTTTTTTTTTTAAAAACTGGTCTCCCCTGGTCAGGCTTTTCTGCTAATCACAGCTAAGTGTCTTATTAGCTGGCTGCATACAGTAACATCGTCATCTCCCACAGCCCTGAATTCTGACGGTGGTTTCCTAATTTATCGAGGCTGTCTCTCCACTTTATATACAATAAAAGTTACACTGGCATTGTCAACTTTAATTCTTTTTTCTAAGAAACCTGTTTATAAAGGCAGACACCTTCAGAGGCTTATCTTGAGGAACAGTTCTCCAAATTGCTGATGAATTTAAAGTTTTTGTCATCTCTAACAAGGTGTCTGTCTTAGCACAGCATCTCACAAAGCAGTCCCCTCAGGGACTTGGACTTTTTGTGTTAGTCTGATCAGTTAAGTAAAATGTAAAAAGATTTCAACTCTCTATAGAAATGCATGATTATTAGAAATTTGTTCCCCGTTTTTACTAACGTTGTGCTCCCTGGGTTTTACACGGCTTTAACTTCATCTATGCTGTCGCTTTCACAATTATAAAGGATTCAGTGCAGGAATACAAAAACGTAGCTTTTATTTTGTGGTGGGAGGAAGAGTGAAAGGTGTCAAATGTCACTAAATATCATTAAATGTCTTACAATAAAAATCTGTCAGCATCTTCCTCCTCAGATACTGAAATACAGTATAGAATAGACACATATATGTACACACACATATGTATTTCATTGTGAAAGTAAAATACCAATTTCTGTCATCACAAATAAGTTTTGTCAGATAATATAAACCAACTGAATGCATTTAGCCCAACTCTTGACACATAGTAGACACAGAATAAATTTGGATGGAAGCAATTCGTTTTGCAGGGAGTTATTAATAAACTGTCAGAAGGAGCAGCAGGAAGAGGTTATGAGTAGCACGATTAATCCCTGCCATCAACACCATCAACCAGGTTCTGTTTGCCTAATTGTTTAATTTTTCAGCACTACCACTCTTTTTGGAGTTTTATGTGGAGATGCTAAAGATAATCGTATCAGTGAGATTCTCCCTCATTTTTCCGAATCAAGGCAATTTTGCCAACTATGATGATCCAGGCTTCTAGACTTACTGACCATATAGTAACCCTCAATTCCTAGGATTTTGTAAACTGAAACATTTACAGTATTTGAAAATATGTCTGACCAACTAGCCAACTATCGTTTGTAGAATTACTCAGGTTCAAAACACCCACACCTAGTTATACTGAAGATTTTACCTTGAGACTTACTTGCTGCGTCCTTATTTTCTGCTGCTCTGGAACTTTTTTCAGTTTCCTTTGTTCCTGTTTTTGACCCTAACTGTTGTGTATAACAAAACACTAATTTCACTGAGCAAATCATTTGTCTCCCATTTATAAGACTCATGATTGGTTTACTCAAACACAAAACATGGTGTGTGTATAGTATGTGAGTGTGTGTGGTCATATGTATCATTTCCCATATTAGTTCTAACTACTCTGAAACTATCTTTAATTCACATAAAAATAGTAACTGCTTATCCTTGACAATCCTATTACCTCAGCAATGGGTTCAAGAAATTAGTTAACTCATCTTGGTCTTCTTACCCAAAGTTTTACTCATAATAAAGTTAAATCAGGGAAGTAGTATTTCTCTTAGAAACAGTGAAACTAAATGTTTATTGCCTTTTACAACTTATTTAATTTCCACTGAAAGATACATTAAGTCATGTAATAAAATAAATTTTATACATGGAGTCTTAGAAACGACGATGTAAGCATTCCAAATTGTATATGAAATCAGCACATTGTACCCCATAAATGCATTAATGTATACATGATCTACCTCTTTATGATTTAATAAAAAAATGGTGCAAAGACTAAAATTATTCAAACTCCCACAGTTGTATGAAGCATCACTGTTGGAACTTTTGTGTCTCACTGCCATTAATACAATTTGAAGCTGATGGAATTAAAATGAAGAAAAGCCAAGTAAGACTCCCTGCTGAAATCATAGCTTGTGCTGAATGTTCCATATCTGAATGTCTCTATTCTGTTTGAAATTGTGCCACCAAAGTGATGTTCTATTTTAATCCATTATACCAACTTATTGGATGCTTAAATAGTTTTCTTTGGCAAGAAAAGGATTCATTAGAATTTTATAATGATTTGCTACGGACTCATATATTGTAATTAGAGAGCATGTCTCTATAACTACTTAAACTACTTAACTATGTCAGAGATCAGATTTTTCTATTTCACTAGTATGATTTGTTTTCCTTCTTCACCTAGAATATGTAATTTAGCTTGTTCACTTGCCATGTTTAAAGGGTCAGATAAATATGCTTCTTATTAAAAAATAAATTCCAAATTAATATGCTTGAATGAAAAGTAAAGGCAGTGAATAAAGGGGAAAGAAATCCTCATGGTAATTCTTTACAACCCACTCCCACATCCTGCTCAAATTCCTCCATATGTGCCTTAAATCCAGATCAGAAGATCTGTAGTAAACAACTGAAGTGGATTTAAAGGAGAATTCACAGTCAGAGGAAAAACAATGTGCAGAACCAAGACCTCTAATCTGAAGCCTCCACTGATAGAAAATTCGCATTGTCTTCCTTCTACAAGGGTTCCTCTCGTTTTTTTCTTTTGACCTTTATAAATTAATTTCCCCCCAAATCCTAAGTTTTGTGCACTATAATTGTTAAATTTGATGCTAGTTTTCTTGTCAAGGTTTTTATTATATTCCAGAAGGATAATGTGGGTGCTGCTTGTTAAGCAACCGTGCAGTGAGGCTCTCTCCACTATGCCCAGGACAGGGTGTGGCCTGTAGGCACCACTGAGCTTCAGAGAAAAAGACATGGTTGGGACAGAAGCAAGCTCAAACACCGTTCCAAGAAGAGTTGTTTCTAGCTAGAAAAAAACTTGCATATACAAGTTAAAAATCCCTTCTCCATATAGCTACAATACATAACAGTCTTACAGCTAAAAGCTTTGTTCTAATTCACACTGTATGGCAAGCTTGACCCAATCTGAAATTATCTGGCAATCAAATTTAGCATGACTTTGATATGAGGCTATTATTGCTATGCTTATTTTTGAATATTACATATGTTTCAATATATAAATATTAATTTTTCTGATTATAGGTTGTTTCCCAATGCAACTGGGAGTGTTTTATAAAATACAGTATATAAAATTAGATTATTTTTCCAATTGTAAATGCCAATGAAAGTCTCTAAAGGTTTTTGATAAAGGACTATATATAAAAATTATAATTATGTTAAGTAATAATTATATTATTATTATATATACTTAATAAGCATCCATAATTTAAAAATGCATGTGTAATATATACACATCTATCCATCTGTATCTATATTTTTATCATTGAGAGAGAGGGAGAGGAGAGAGAATGAGAGGAGATGGGTGTGGAGAGAGAGCACATGAGAGCCAGTGCATGTCTACACACACGTGCATATTTATGTTTCTTATACATTTGACTGACTTCCCTTGTTCCGATACAAATTCTCAAGAGAAGAGTGAAGCACAAGAAATATCAACTCAATGGAACTTTTGCTTATAATGCAAACTGGAGACTTGTTGAAGTACAAAGTATGTGACAGAATTGCACAGTTCTTGGAAAGGTGCTGTGGCTCACGTTTGTAATCCTAGCAAACTGGGAGGCCAGGTGGGTAGATTGCTTGAATTCAGGAGTTCCAAATCAACTTCAGCAAAGCTAGACCCCATCTCTGCTAAAAATAGAAAAGGCTAGCCAGGCACCGTGGCAGGCACCTATAGCCCCAGCTACTTGGGAGGCTGAGATGCTTGACCCCAAAGTTTGAGATTGCTGTGAGTTATGACACCACAGCATTAAACCCCAGGGTGACTAAGTAAGAAACAAGAGGAAAAGATGATTCTTCTAAGCTCAAAGAGTTGGTGATAGCACAGATCTTGAATCATTTTTGTAAACTTTAAAACAATGGGATGTGGCTTTTTGCAATTCTAGTCCACTGTGGTTTGAGGCATTTCTATATTACTTATTTGCTTTCCTGATTTTAACAATGAGATGAAGCAAAGAGATAGAGGAAATTATAATAATACTCAAAAGGTCTGGCCTGAAAGATTTCATAAAAATGCTACTTCTTACGAGAAAAAAAGGATGAGAAAGACTGCTGTGTCTTATAAGACAATTTTCTAAAATAAAAGGATTCTCCAAAATTCTAGAATACTTCTCTGCTTATCCTCACCATTGGATTCCATGAGAAATCTGAAAAATGGTATTTTTTTCTGACAGATGTAAATCATATTGAAAGAAAAATTATAAAACCATGTAAGAGTATCATAAGAAAATGAGATATATTTCTCTCAAATTGCTACATAATTTTTATCAAAAAAATTTCTGTAGACTGTTTTCCCCTAAACTCCACTGTATAGTATCCCCTATCTTCTGTTACAAATAAACTTAAATATTACGTTATGTCATAAAGAGTCTATTTCCTATATTCTCCAATTCTCTCATCCTTTGCCACCTTTGTGAAATTTGCTTTGACAAGAATAATATCCAGCTGTTACTATGTGTTCACGGATGCAGGGAGCACCCGTCAGACAGGTGCAGACCTGATTAACCCCCACGCTGCCCCAGCCAGACACCTTGTAAGCATCCTCTTCCATCTCTGCTATCCCTAGTTGTCACGTAGCACAAAAATGTTCCTTACATTTTATCATTCTCCCTCCCACCGCTTCCGATTCTCATTAGATGTTGCTGTCGTTTACAGTGCTTGCCTGATCTTTCCAACTGAACTGGAAACTTGTTATTTGAGGTAGACATCATTCGTTTCTCAGTCTTTATTTTGCTTGTCTGTAGAGTAATATCTAAAGAAGGTGAATGATTTGCCTCCTTAGATCGTACCGCTTTTTAATGGCTTTAGTGCTTGTTAGTCATTGTGATCCAACCACATCCACTTGCGCTGTGGGGAGATTGCCCTCCTCTATGTTTCTGTTAGAGGCAGGGCCCTCCCTTCCACAGCAGAAGCTGAAAATTTTAGTTAATCGCTCTGTGGCTCCATATAGCAAAGTGGAAGCATGTGATTTCAGTTCAACCCCTGGATGACATCACCTGGGACTGGGACTCTGGAGCAAGGGATACTGAGCACAGTTCAGAGGTGAGAGTGGTAACATCCTACCTGCTATTCCCAAAATATGATTTGGCCACATAGATGACTTAGGCTCCTAATCACTTCTTCATCTTGGTTTCTGCCAATTTTCCACCCATTCCTTACATTCTTGGAGCTAAATATTTTCTTTCAAAAATTCCTTTTCTGCTTAAAACCTACCAATTGCTTTATCTTGTTTACCACCAAGAACCTTGGTTAATATAAGGTCAAAACCAGGTTAGGTTCACTGTATTCTTCTGAAATAAAAACTCTATTCTTCTTCCATGATATGTACCTCACCGATTTGATAAAATATATTTAATATTTAATTTTCTACACACTGTCAGTAGTGGGGTTTGCTGCTTGTAATTTTTAATTCTTCAATTTTTTATCATTTTATTGTTATATAAATTGAGTTATAATCACTAATATAAATTTATTTTAAAAATAGCTTATCGATTATAAGCAATATAGTGACTTTCATGACCTATATTACTTTTGAAACACTGTAAATCTGTTTAATCTAGAGATGACGACTGAGGTATAGATCATTAATAAAATCTGAAAAGGAAAAATAGTTTTTAGACAGAAATGAGAAAGATATTAGATGAACATATCAGTGAAATATCTGTGCTTTCAAAATGTTAAGAAAAAACTAGTGGAATCTTATGTAAAATATAGGATGTGTCACACATGTCTCTAACTCCCAAATAGACAACTTTTTTACATCACTGAACAGTAGGCAATTTACCACTAAGAGGAGAACCAGGTAAATAACAAAAGGGCAAGAATTATTCGTCTATTTACTTATTCATTTATTTATTCATCAACGAAGAGTTCCAAAGCACCATCCACATGCCATAGGTGGTTGTCACTCCTGCTTTGCTACCTATAACAAAGTAGCAATCCACAGTAATTGATTCCCTAAAATAAGTCACCCTGAGTGAGCAGTGCCTGTGGCTCAATGAGTAGGGCGCTGGTCTCATACACCAAGGGTGGCGGGTTTGAAACCGGCCTTGGCCAAACTACAACAACAACAACAACAACAAAAGTAAGTCACACTGAGTGACTCTTATATTTCTAATATTAAAAGCAAACTTTATATTGGAAAATGGAGACCTCCACTATTTTATCATTAGTGGGGGATGATGATATATGGAGGTCCCCAACCTCTCCGTCCACTCCAATCCTACTCTTTTTCTCTTCAAATGGCTTTAGGTTAGGGAATACCTGCTCTGGCTGTAGCCCTCAGCCCCTCAATCTTCTGGACTTCTATTTTCTGTCTGGCCTTTAAAGGCATCTGAGTTTGAAAGCTAAGAGTAACATAAGACTCTCTTCCTGTCTTTAAGAAGTCAAGAGTCCATTAGTAAAAATAAACATACAAAAACTAGCATAGAATAAAAAACAGTGGTTCTCAGCTGTATTCCGTATAGATACACTTTGGAAAGAGCATATATGCACCAGTATTGGTCACTTTCTATGCTATAGGCCTTTATCAGCAGCAAGGTGAGTTCTTACCCTCTAAATCAGTGGTTCTCAACCCTCCTAATGCCGTGACCCTTTAATACATTTCCTCATGTCATGGAGATCTCCAACCATAAAATTATTTTCGTTGCTACGTCCAAACTGTAATTTTGCTACTGTTATAAATCGTAATGTAAATATCTAATATGCAGGATGGTCTGAGGTGACCCCTGTGAAAGGGTTGTTTGGCCCCTAAAGGGGTCGCGACCCACAGGTTGAGAACTGCTGCTCTAAATAAACTGTAATCAAAATCAAAGGGTTTGGGGAGATGAAGGAACAGAAGTGCAGTTGATCAGCTGGAACATGCTCTCCAGCTGATTCTGGGATGCCTTTTTCATTCATCTGATTCTACCCTTTCCAACCCTTCTACATTCCTTCTCCTGAAAATTGCCAGTGCAGAAAGGGCTAAATGGAATCACCATGCACAGAGCGGGCCTGCAAGGATAGTAATACCAGATCTCGTCTCTCTCTTCAGGGTGGTTCTGCAGTGTGTCAACCTAGCTAAGAAGAATACTAAATTTCCTAAAATTCCCTTTTCTGTGCAGAATTCTGTTGGGTTGATCATAAAAAAAGTAGACATAGGGGTGGTGCCTGTGGCTCAGTGAGTGGGGTGCTGGCCCCTTGTACCGAGGGTGGTGAGTTTGAACCTGGCCCCTGCCAAACTGCAACAACAAAATAGCTGGGCGTTATGGCAGGTGCCTCTGATCCCAGTTGTGTGGGAGGCTGAGGCAAGAAATTTACCTGGGCCCAAGAGCTAGAGGTTGCTGTGAGCTGTGATGCCACAGCACTCTACTATGAGACATAAAATGAGACTCTGTCTCAAAAAAAAAAAAAATAGATGCAGTTTTTTGGAAAACAGAGAGAAAGTGTGTAACTCATTCCCTTCACGGGGTTGTGAAGGGCCCTGGAGCCCACTGCACTTCTCTCCCGTTATCCTTGACCTAAAGGTTTGCCTTACCGCATGAGAAAACAGCCAAACTGGCAGTTCATCCAA
The DNA here is from genome assembly GCF_000181295.1 of Otolemur garnettii. Lineage (NCBI taxonomy): Eukaryota > Metazoa > Chordata > Mammalia > Primates > Galagidae > Otolemur > Otolemur garnettii. The sequence continues at coordinate 40,457,049 of NW_003852399.1, forward strand.
ACTTACCCTTCTCCCCACCCGCTTCAGTGTCTGAGCCCTGGGCCTGCTGTACCTACAGATCCCTGGGGAAGGGCACTCACTTTTTCTGCTGATGATCAAGATCCCTGAGGTTAGATGAAGCGAGACAGACACACAGATGTGGCTTCCAGTTCCTTCCTCATGGGTCCCTCTTATTCTCATCAGTCCCACTCTGTCCTCCTGGGTCCAGGCTTGTCCTTGCTGTGTCTCTGCCCTGCTTTCCCCTGCCCAGAGCACCTACAGTGCCTTCACATCCTCCACCAGAAGCAGAGGTAGCAGCTTTCCGCAGAACTTCTTCAGCATCTCCTCTTCCTGGTCCTTACTTAATGGGTGTTCTCTTTCTGATCCTTCAATCACCCCCCCCCCCAATTTCAGACTTTTATTCCTCCAGTGTTTCCTACAGTTGCGTAAGGTTGAATCTCAATAATAAGTCCCTTAGACTAGCTCATTCACTGTGGTTCTTCTGTTTTTCTACTCAAACTCTGATATAATTACTATTTCTTTACAAGAAAGCCTTCAGTTATTTCCTCAAATCCTATGGAACTAGCCACAGTGCTATTCTCAAAGACAAAGATATCCCTTTAGAGGGAAAAGTTAGGGACATGTTAGATCAGGCATCTTCAAACTACGACCCACAGGCCACATGCGGCCCGCCTAGGACATTTATCCAGCCTGCCAGTGTTTTTGCCGCCATCGCCTGTCCTGCTTAGCAGCCGACTCATCCCAGGGCCTGCAGTCTGGCCCTCCAGTAGTCTGAGGGACAGCGAACTGGGCCCCTGTCTAAAAAGTCTGATGACCCCTGTGTTAGATAGTGAATCATCTGAAAACACTATGATCCCAATAGGGACAACTGCCCAACTCGAATGTGATTCCTCTCTGTACCCCAATTCAGTTTCTGGCCTTCTTTCTCTATAAGAAGCATCTGTAGGTAGTATCATGCTGGGTTTGTATTGCTAGTGACTTATATTCTAAAGATAATTTAAGCATGGTAAGGCAATTTAAGAACTGATAAGCTACTCCTCATCATACCCTCTGTATCTAGCACTCTCTGGCATTCTGCATGTATTTAAAGGATGTTTACTGAAGGAATGAAGACTAACTAAATGCTAAAGACACTCTATCACTCACTGAAAAGCTAACCCAACAATAGTGGCTACTATTTATTGATTTTCTACTATATGTCAGTCTTAAGAATTGTTCAGTTTTGAAATACCACAACCTGGGCCAGGCATGGTGGCTCATGTCTGTAATCCCAGCACTCTGGGAGGCCAAGGCAGGTGGATTGCCTGACCTCAGGAAATGGAGACTAGCCTGAGCAAGAGTAAGACTACATCTCTACTAAATATTAAAAAAAGTAGATGGGCATTGGGGCAGGCACCTGTAGTCCCAACTACTTGGGAGGCTGAGGTAGGGAGATAACTTGAGCCCAAGAGTTTGAGGCTCCTGTGAGCTTTGATGACATAGCACTCTCCCCAGAGTGAGAGAGGGAAACTCTGTCTCAAAAACAAAAGAAAGAGGGAAGGAAGGAAGGAAGGAAGGAATAAGGGAAAGAAAAGAAAAGAAAAGAAAAGAAAAGAAAAGAAAAGAGAAGAGAAGAGAAAGGAAAAGAACTACAACTAGGAACATAAGAATTATTGGAATTTCAACAATGAGGAAACAGAGATTTAGCATCTTGCTCAAAGTTACACTGAGTGACTGTGAGAGTAAACTTGAGAATACACAAGTATCTGAATGAGTATCTGTGAGAGTAAACTTGAGTTTACACCTGTGTCTGAGCACCAAAACAGGGGCTTGCTCTGCAACATGAAGCTGCCAATAAAGAGGATGTCACTGCTAGTGAAGGCTCACACAGACTCTGACCAGTCTGCCGCTGGAGTGTTCTCCTCCTAGTAAGAGTTCAAATTTTTCTTTGCTGTTTGGTTGACTCTTCTCAAGACACTGTGTTCCAACACGACACAGGGAGTTCGTTCTGAATATCTAGCCTGCCCTCTGCCTCCAGCTTTTGATTCCTGCTTCCCCCAGATTCTGCCTTTTGTGCATGACTCAGCCTGACCTGCTTCTGCTTCCCATTTTAAATCTGGATAAGAATTGCATCATTGAATGTTTTTTAACTCCAGCCATAGGCTTTACAGACGAGTTACAGCTTTGGACTCCTTCTTTGATGTGAATGATGTGCGACTAGACTCTCTGCAGCTCTGAGGCGGCCACTTCTCCCTCCACAGCAGCTTAGCTCTGTTGTCCCAGTTCCCTGTCTGTCCAATTTCTTCCAATGCGTCCCTAGTGAGTGTATTTGGGCCACTTCCCAAATGCCTGGTTGTCTATTGCTCTGACCTGGGTGTCTGCTGCCTCGTTTCAAGTATAGCCACAGACTTGAATAATGGAGGGGTGGGACAAATTCCAGATGGCTGAAATACAGAACTTGGGTGTTTTTGAGGGCACCTTCTCATACAACGTGGCAAATGGAGTTTATCACCCATGAAACTAATTGTATTAAGACTAACAGCACAAATCATTATTTCATATATATTTTCAAATCATCATAAATACAATATTCCACAGACTCAGTGGCATAGTAAGAATTCAGGATTGTGTACTAGTAGTGCCTGATCATCTCATTCTTACTATGGAAGAGAAAATACTAATCTATCTCAAGATACATGAATTCTTAAAATGGCAAAGTACCAAGCCCTCCATCTTTTCTTTTCTTTTCTGCATTTGAAAAGTTGTTGAATGTAAAGTAATATTTCAGTCCTGATTCACTGCTAGAAGAAGCAGTCTGGAAACCTGACTCCCTGAAGAACACAGTGAGAATTATCCAATTTTATTGTCCTCTGCAGATTCATAGAATTGTTGGTTTGAGAAAACCATGGTGATGAATCTAATTCATCCCCACGCTCAATGCTGCAAGCGTATCGCATACCTCCCCAGAGAGATCAAAATGTATTCTAGTTTAAAAAAATTTCCAAAACCCCCACAACCTTACTCAATAAATCCTTCCAATGTGCAATTACTTTCCACACCAGGAAACATTTCTTTATATCCAACTAAAATTTGTTATTCGTCTCATCTTTGTGCCCTCTGCTTCCTCTTTGTTATTGGTAGTCAAGATTGAGAAGGAATGCTTACTGTACTGCCTTATTTATTAACCTTCAATTTTCATTGGAATGAATAACTCATTAGAACTTCTTGAACTTTTCAGCATCTCTCACTGGAAAGTTTTTGAATACTGCAAGGTCTTGTACAAGTAGGAAGTTTTTAAGTGGGTACATTTCTTATAAGATTCAAAACAACATTTACTGGGTTAATACAAAATGTTCACATTTAGTGCCCAGCATAAGTGCTCACCTGAGAGCTTCTCAGATAGTATTTCTTCATGGTTGACAAAGATCTGGGATTTCAAAATTCTAGCATTAGCTACATCAAGTCATCTCTAAAAGTTTAAACAGTATTCAAGTAACACTCTTGTGCTCCCTAACAAGAGAGGAACACACACTGTCTTTAGTACACTTAATGTTCATTCATTTAAACCTTAATAGCCACATGTGACAAGTGGATACAGTATGTCCAGTGTGGGTGTGGTAGGAACACATGTAAAGCTACGATATTTAGTAGAGAATGTATTTGGAAACACTAAATTTTAGAACTTTTGGGACTGTTTATTTTCCTTTTAGAGCATATCTTGTTACTGCAGAAGTTAACTCAGGTTCTAAAAGTGTCAGTTTGTTACATACAAATTAGAGGAGCATGATATTTTTAGCAAAATAAGTATTGTCATATTGATTAGACAAAGCATGAAAATGTACAAAAATGATCATAAGTTGACTAAAATACTTCTATTTTAAAGTAAAATAATAGCAAGAATTCCTGAGGATATTCAAAATTTAAATATTATACATATATGTAAAATAAGCAGCTTATAAACAGAAGAAATGTTTCCTTACTTTCCTGTAATGAATTTTTATTTGAATCACAAGTAAATCATCTATCCTTCACTCTATCCACCTCACCTCTATATGGTTTTTGAACCAATGTGGTTTATGCTGCTTCAGAAACCCACAAGAAAATATCAGTAAATTGTGGAAAGTTTTGTCTGCCATTTTAAAACCACACCTCAAAATACTTCACGTATCTTATGGTTCAGAGAACCCTAGGCCCTACCCATTCCCAAGGGAAACCAAAAAAGGGTTACATGCTATGAAATAATGGGAAGAAATAATATTTTCTTTAATTCAAATTTAATAATATTGATTAATATGGTTAAATAGTGTGTCTGTGCATACCTATATAACTTTTCACTTTTGGCTACTAGGTTCTATTTATTCATGTATATAGACTGACAGGTATAGATATAGATATAGATTTATAGATATAGATAGATAGATATGTGTGTGTGTATATACACACACATTTGCCAGAACCTAATCACCTATTCCTTTGTCATAAGATGCTTAAACTAATTCAGCAGTTTCATATATGCAGTCTATTAATTAAGTTTGTGAACTTGCTCCTGTGCACGTCCATTGGCAGCAGTGTACAAACAACTCAGTGAGGCTTTGTAACCTTGTTACATCAGCATCTCACTGCTGTGTTTGTGGCAATGTGTGGCGTTGCCTTGCTGAGTGACATACATCGTTGGTGTGTGTTTTTTTTTTTGTGAGAATATTACAGCTTGAATCAGAGCAACAACCAATGATTAAATTTCTTCTTAAACTTGGCAAGAGTGTAAGTAATACATTGACCAGGTCAGTCCAAATATTTGGGGATAATACCAGGAAGAAAATGGCAATGTACAAATGGATTAAATGTTTTTCTGAGGGAGAGAAAGCATCACTAATGAAAAAAAGTCAAGGCAGCCAATAATGAAAGAACTGGCAGAAACACTGCAAAAATTCAAATTGTGTGTCAAAATCATCAGCTGACTGTGAGAAGCATAGGAGAACATCAATAGAGAAACAGTTAGGAAAATCTTAACCAAAAATCTTGACTAGTAACTCACGGCTCTTGCATCATGACAATGCACCAGCTCACACAACACTGTCTGTAAGGGAGTTTTTAACCAGTAAACAAATAACTGTACTGAAACACCCTCCCTGCTCACCTCATTTGGCCCTCAATGACTTTTTTTGTTACCTAAAGATAAAGGAAATATTGAAAGGAAGACATGTTAATGACATTCAGGACTTTAAGGATAATATGACAGCACCAATGGCCATGCCAGAAAAAGTTCCAAAATTGCTCTGAAGGGTGGACTAGGTCCTGGCATCATGGAAAGCAGATCCAAGGGGAGTATTTTGAAGGTTACCATAGTGACATCCAGCAATGAAGTAGTAGCAGTTTTTGTAGGATGAGTTTGCAAACTTAATTGTCAGACCTTGTATGGGTCCTGGATCTATTTAACTGTCCCCTCTTTAAAAAGAGGCTATAAATGACGTGATATGTAGTTCTTGTAAATATTGCCCTCTTACCTAAAGAATGACGACAGAGTTCTTGCATTTTTGTCATCCAATTCTAGGACATTAATTCAACAACCTCATCATTCTGGTCAACGTTCTTATTTCTATCTAAGCGATTGTCAATTTCTCATTAAAATAGTTTCAGCAGCGCAGCAAAGCCATTCTTCTTGCATGTCCACTTCAGTAGGGCCTTTATTTTCTCCCTATTTTTCTCAGTCTGCAATATCTTGTCAGTATTCTAGGCTTCACATATCCGTCATTTCTTTCAGGCCCTTGCCAGCTCAGAACAGTGCTCATCACCTACTAATCCATCATTCACTAATCTCATTTTTCATCTTTTACTAATCAATCCTACCTTTATAATCCCCTTATCTGAAACCTCACAGCAATAAAAAGTATACTTCCATGTATTCAGTGTAGGCTTTTGTATTATTTTAGGGCACATGCACACGTACACACACACACACACAATTTTATCTTCTTGTCTAAAAGCTAAGGTTCAGGGGAATCCTCCAAATTCCACTATTAAATCTTGAGCCTAGAATGTTTTATTTGTGCTATATAAATTAATGAAATTATCATTTCTTACCTAAATAGAATTTTTAAGGGAAATCGAGAAATTTTAAGACACGGCATGCCAATGTCTTCACTAAAAAATTCAAAATTACATACAATCAGCAAAATATAATTCGTCACATTTAATTCACTCATCAACAACTATATCTATTTCCTACTTGACATTGTTCAACTTGGTACAATAATTCTCATTTACCTTTAATGCAGAAAGCAATTTGAATGGCTGCTAGGAATACTAATGTTTTCTTCAAAGTAATTTCCCTTCCCTTCTTAGGCTGTTCATGTAGATGGACATCATAAAGAAAAATATGTAGTTCTTTCATGTAGCAGAGAAAAAAGGTAAAACATAACCCTTATTGAAATCAACGTTTACCAATTAAATTTTTCTCAGATAAACCAGTTAACTATTTGCAAGATTAACTTTTTACTTCATTATTAACGGGTCATGATAAAAAAAAAAAAAAACAGGAAGTTAAAGTAGAAAGAATAATTAGCAACACTTAAAGTCTGGTTGGTTAGCATGAGATGGTAAAATATAGAAAAAAATATTTAAAAGAAAACATACTAAATTGATGAGGCATTTTTTACAGTATCAAACATATAAACTATGTATTTTGTTAAAGGTCTTAAAAAGATATATTACACAGCTATTTTTAAAATCGCATTGGAATCTCTGTATTTCCTCAGTGCCTAAAATAATGGGCAAGATTTCCCAAGGAAATTCTTAGCCTTAAAATTAGTGTTATTCTGGATAGAATTCATTGCACTCTTTACCTTTACGGCTTAATACATAATGAGAAATTAGTGCACGGTAACCTTTAATTTAACTTTGTAGTGGATGTCTGTAATAGCTGTAGGCAGTATGTGGGAAGGGAGGAGATGCCACTCAAAATCAGGAGAATCAATCTCTCTTTGCCTTCAGTTTATCTGATATTTCTATTCTTCTCTATAGTGTGGCATTATACTTTTCTTCCAAATTTGCTTGTCATAATGATGGGGGGCATTACTGAAATTGGTTAGTGCGGTCCACACTGTATCTTTGTCCAATGTGAGGGACCAAAGTGGATAAGTGAATATCAAAGAATTGTCCTGCATTTCATATTGCTTTTCAATGTGCACCAGATTGCAATTAACATATTAATCACGAAAAATTATAGTTTGTTTTATTCACAGTGTTAACCAAGAGTTGTTTAATATTTCAGAAAAAGGGATGGCAACTTCACTCATTCTGTTTGTGACATCAACAATGAAAACGCGTCTGAGTCAGTGCTGCTTTGTTTGAACTGGGATTCCATATATTGCTGCAAACACTGTTTACTCCATAATTCTGCCATATATATGGTTCAAAGCATCTAATTACATCCATTTGAATTGGCTCAAACCTGTACACATAATTTTAGGATAAATAGGGTATTCTTTTTCTGTTAGGTTATGTGTATAGGTAAATTATATCGTCTGTAAAGTTCATTTCAGATTACTAACCAAGGGCTGGTGCCTAATAGAGTTGAGAAACATTGTTTTAAACCAACTTTGATGATTCCTTTCTTCTTTTCCAAACACTCTACATCTTTTGCAGTTAGGAGAGGCTATGACGAGGTAAACATACAAAACAAGGAGGTTTTCTGTAGTCTTGGGGGTAAATATTTGTTTATTATAAAAAGAGAAAGAATAGGGAGACAGCTTGTTAACACTTTCCCTTTCCTTCCTCCTGCCTTCGATGACATGGTGATGTCTGTTCCAACCATTTTGGAGTAATGAGGCAAGAAGCCAGTATTGAAAAAAAGAGCAAAATATCAGTGAACGGGTAGACATTGACTACCCGTTGGTCTTCATATGTGGGAGGTAGGGGAGTTTGAATGATTTAAACTACTTTTACTATTTATTACTATTTAGCTGATTTTATGCAGCTTAAATCAATTGTAATGAACACAAAACTGAACTTAATATCTTACCTTCAAACCTGGCTACCAGCCTATGTCCCATGCTGCCATTTACTACCCAGTTACTAATGTCCATAACCTTAGAACCACTTTTGTCACAATCCCTCTGCCCCAAATTTCAATCAGTCTCTAAGTACGGTTGATTTCACCTCATTAATATGAGGAAATCCATCCACACTTCTCACTTTTTCTTCCACAATCACAAGTCAAGTTCTATCTTCACTTCCCGCCATTGCTTCCTAATCGGCCTGACTGAATCTCCTTCACACTTTATACCATATTCTCAGCCCATAGCATATTCATCAGCTTAAAATACAAATTTGATCATATTGGTTATCTCAGGAAAAGATCAATGCCTTTTGTTCCAAAACAAAACTCTAAACCCTTAACCTGACACAGGACATCAGTCCCATAGTCTATGCGTGGGCCATGCTGTTTCCCCTGCCTCAAAAAGTAGTTTCTGTTTTCTTACCATTGTCGTGCCCCCCACCCCCTACACATACAAACTCACATTTCACTTCCCTGGAAAAGCCTTTCCTAGCCCAACAGGTACTCATTCTCACTAACCACTGTCCTTTACAATTAGATTTTTTTGAAAAGAAATCTTAGTTCAATGCTGTCTCCTCCATACACCAAGCAACATGAGCCCAGCAGCTGAGCCATATTTATCATTACAGCCCTCCTGGTTTCTACATGGAGAGCCCTTAGCTCGGACTATACTCGATACTGCTAGAAAGAATGGAGGAATGGACATTTAATCCCCCTTGCTCTGATTCTACACATAACAAATAACTTTCCTAGGATGAAATGTGACTCACTCTGTAGGTCTTCCTCATGGAGAAAATAAACTAGGCACATCAGACAAAGGGTCTTGCCCTCTCAAAAATTGTATTTTCCAATGTAAATTACTGCTGTGATTTTACACATTGGCGTTGGATGAACATGAGATGGAAGCCCTCTTGGAGGCTGACAAGAGTCAGCACTCATTACAAAGCCAAAGGCTTTTCCCCGGAAGGTGGTAAACCTCTGAAAGATGGTAAGTTTACCTCAGTTGAGCTCTTTTGTGTGGTCCCACTGGTGTGGCATTTCAAAAGAAGCATTAACCAAAAGTAAGTTGAAACCTTAATTGTCAGTGTGACAAATACGAAAACAGCTATATAGACCCAAACTTCTGGCTACCCTGCCTTCAAAGGGAGACTATTCCTTTGCTCAGCTTGACTGCAACTCATTTAGGAATTTACTGCAGGAAAAAAATTAGAAGCACCTTTGAGAGGCTAAATTGAGTTGCATAAAAATGAATCATAGATACCCCAGAAAAAGAAAGGTTCACCATGTGGGAAAACAGGGTCAAACTGGAATAAGAAAGTCTTAAAACTAGAGCTTGAATTTTTTTATGTGTAATTTATTTTACATTTTTTTCTTTTATTATCAAGTCATAAACATATAGATCATGGATACATTGATGCATCTATGAGGTACAACATGCTGACTTTAAATACAATTTGGAATGCTTAGGTGAAGGCTATATTAACTAGAGCTTGATTTTTGAAAAGAGATTGAGGAGAAACCTGGCTGACCAGCCTGGGCTTAGAGAGCTCCTTGATGAATCTGACTCTGGAGGGAAAGAAAAGCTGGAAGAGGGAATTCTTTGAAGGTTTCTTGGTGTACGGTGTGCAATCTCAATTCCACCACACTTCAAAAGCATTCAGCAGAAACTCATAAATGCAGTCCAGAGTTGGTTTTATATTTTATTTTACGAGGGAATCATGCTGAGATGGGCCTTAGGGAAGAAGTATTGCATCCCAGAGTTGGGTTACAAATTTGCTGAATAAATTTAGTTTAAGGGCTTTCTAGTAACTAGAAAGTTCTAGCAAACTGTTTTTAATCAGAGTGGCTTTTACTGAGTTGAGTCAAAGGTGAAATTATTATTATGTAAATGATAACGCTGAACATTGCTCTGGGAAATTTTTTAGGTTGCTACAGTCAACTCTGTTTTAAAGGGACATATGAAAAATTTTATTTAAAAAAAAAGTTAGCAATTTCCTCAAGTATGCAGATAAAGACCTACACAAAAACACTTTGTCATAGTGAGTTATTGGCAACAGCACTAGACTTTTAAAAAATATCCTAAGATATATAATGACAAATACATCTGTGTTTTAAAATCAGTAATCTCTTAAATAATTTTTTTTTTATGTATTAGCTTTCAAAGAGAACACAGACATTATGACCCTTTATCACATATGGATGAAATATTTGTTTTATTTTAGAGGACTTTATATTAAAACCTTACTAAGTACTGTTACCTTTGCTTAGTGGAACAACTCCCAGTCCTCTAACAAATGTCACAAACCCACAGTTTTTAGGTGGTTGCCATGATTTTCGTAAGTTAGAAAGGCAGTCACCGTTCAGCCTATTGGGATTTTTAAAAAATCTATTTCCTCTCAGTGCTCTAACACCATCTCAGCATGCCCTACAACCAAGAAACGATTCATACTTTTTGCATGACTCATTGATTAATTGCAAATTTGCATGTCTAAAAGTAGAAATTTGATGAAAATTTAAAGCTACAGAGAAATTATAAATAATGTCTCAGCTGGAATGTATTCAAGTGAAGGGATGAATTTTATGAACCTGCATGTTATATCCTGTGATTAGAAAAAAGTATAAGAGAAGAGAGGTGTTGGGAGTATTGCCAGGTAGGTGGCCTGTGGGGGACACAAAAGTGAAAAAACACAATTTGCAACTGATGGGGGCCTCAAAGCCAGTGAGAGATGGAATGATTACACATATAATCAAGAAAGTACAGTAAATGACTCCACAGCAGAGGCTTAGTGATGAGTGTAACAGCAACGGAAGCTCTGGGAAGGCCCGGAATTTGGACTTTGCAAAGCACCTAGAAGCACTCCACAGCACCTAGATGACATTCTGGGACACAGGAGGTGCTCACTAAGCACTTGTTGAATCAACGACAATTACGTGGTGGGGACTACCCAATGTACAGTATTAGTATGAGTCTGACTATGAAAATCACTGTAAATACAGATTCTAAAAGGCTCGAATGACTTTAAGCAATGTGGTAGCACGGCCACTTCTAACCCACCAGGTCCCCTGGCAAAATCTGGGGATAATACAATAGAGGAATAGGTGATCACCACCTTACTTAGCTTGAGTTTCCATGGAAAAATTTATTTAAATGTTTTCCTGCTAAAAAATTTTTACAATTTTTCTTTCTTTTTTTTTTTTTTTTTTTTGGGGGGTATAGAAGTCATAGATTTTATAGTGAGAGCTCAGTGCTGAAATGCTAGCTCTGCTGCCTACGAGGTGGCCAAAATGGGGAAATTGTTTCACCTTTCCAAACCTGTGTTTTATTATCTATAAAATGGAAGTTAAAATATCTAACTCATAGAGTTGTAATAAGAAATAAATAAGCATTGAATGGTAGGAAATTACTTATTACCTAGTTTGCATTTGATGGATATCAGTTCCCTTTCCATTTCACTAACATCTATTTATTTATTCATTTATTTATTCATTTATTTTTTGAGACAGGGTCTCTTTTTGTCACCTCTGTAGAGTGCTATGGCATCATAGCTTACAGCAACCTCATACTCTCAGGTTCAGGCAATTCTCTTGCCTCACCCTTTGGAGTAGATGGGACTACAGACACCTGCCAGAAAGCCTGGATGTTTTTAGAGACGGGGTTTCACTCTAGCTCAGGCTGGTCTCAAACTCGTGAGCTCAGGCAATCCACCTGCCTCGGCCTCCCAGAGTACGGGATTACAGATGTGAACCACCATACCTGGCCTACACTACCAATTTTTTAAAAGCAGCCCAATTCCAGATTTAGAAAAATTATCCAGTTTTGACCCATCTGCTATTTGTGTGCCTATGAAGGAACTATTTAAGTTGTCTAACCCTCAGTTTCCTCATTTGCGAAATGAGAATAAAAGTCATGGGTAATTGTTAGCTATCTTAGGAAAGCTACAATCCAAATGGAGCCCTAGACTACGGGGAAAGAAGAGGGGGAAGGGGAAGGGGAGGATGGGTGAAGAGAATGATATTGTGGGGATCATGCCTACAGTTTATTCTATTTGGGTACAGGTGAATTTCTCTAAAGGTTGAATATAAATGTCTTAGCATAACAATTATGAGAAAGATATGATGGCTATGTTGGCCACCTGGATGAGAGTTTTCCAAACTGCATATAGAAATAACACGCTGTATCCTATGAGAGAATTAATGTACACAATTATGATCTAATAAAAAAAAAAGTCATGGGTACCCACAGAAAACCAGGAAAGCATATCAAATGGGCCTTCACCTATCTTAATTTTATTAGAAATCTGTCTATTGGGATTTTTTTAAAAATGTGTTCCCTGTTGGTATTTTTAATTTCTGTATCTTCTCTACCTTTACTTTTCATTATTAATATCTTAATCCTCATTAACCCTGGTGTAATGTAAATGAGGTGAATGAAACAAAAAAAGAAATAGTGAGTTGTTGAAAAAGCCTCACTTTCTGAGAGGTTCTCAATCGCCTGAGTATAGAAACTAGCCAGGCACAAGCCATAACATGGGGAATCTTCTCCACTGAACTCAGCACTGGATCTATACTACTAATACTGGAATAGGAAACTGAAGGGGAAAAAAAGCTTTTCCAATAATACTTCCACTAAAAAAAGCAAGAATTAAATTAAAAAGATGTTGGCAGATAAAACTTGCTTAATTAAGTAGCTTTCCAAATTCAACTTGCTTTAATAAGGTAGAAAGAACAATCTGCTCTGCCACTCTTCTTCCTCCAAGGTGGCGTAAGAGTCAGGCTTACATGCATTTATCTTTCTATCTAAAATTAAGTCATTGCGCACTGTGAAATTAACTTCTCCAGGTCACCTTGCAAACTTTCCCTCTCCCATCCCATTCAGTTTCCATACTCAAATGCTTTTACTTTCTTAAATAAATTGCAAATGTAAACAATGTATTAAAAATGCCAAAGGTTTTTATTATTATTCGTGTATAAGCACAATGTGTATTTCTAGAAATGCTGTGGTCTGTATACACATATGGTTTAATAAAGTTGTGGAGCACCCATAGCAAGCACCCCCCAAAGTGGCTAATCTTAAGGTAAATAATTAGGATGAATGAAAGGAAGCTGCTAAGAGAAAAAAAATCAGATTCATAGTATCGGAGACTGTCGGATAACCACACAAAGGCAGAATGTGCTGTATTCAGGAGTATGCAATAAGCCACATTGTAGGAATATTGTAGAAACAAAGCAATTACCAACTGGCCAGCAGTGTAGCAGAAGGAAATTCATGTACCCTGAGAGCTTGTAGTTTTGGTACCATAAGATTCTGTAAATTCTAAGTAAAATTAAAAAATAATTGACCACCTTTTAAAATGTATAATCAAATACAAAATTCACAGATGAAATAAACACACTAAGAAATATCCTGAGGACATTTACACCAGAATGATTATTGTAGCTGAATCCACATTTGCCAAGACCTGGAAGCAACCCAAATGCCCATCAACCCAGGAATGGATTTAAAAACTGTGGTATATGTATGCCATGGAATACTATTCAGCCATTAAAAATGATGGAGACTTTATATCTTTTGCATTTACCTGGACGAAGTTGAAGCACATTTTCTTAGTAAATGGAAAAAATATCCAATGTACTCAACACTAATATGAAATCAATATATAAACAAATACACACTCACAGGAAAGAAAAAACACAAGCATAGTCCAGCAAGAGGGAGGGGAGAGGAGAGAACGGGGAGAAGGATGGAGGGATCTCACCTAATGTGGACAATTTGAGGGTGTTCAGGATGCCCCCTGGGTGAAGGGCTCAACAACAACTTGAACTTTGCCTTAGAATTGAAAACAATGTAACCTAAACATTGGCACCCTCATATTAATCTGAAATAAAATAAAAAAAGAAATATCCTAAGGAATAAACCATGACTATAAATACATAGTATCATGATCAGCTTCAGAAAGGAAATATGGGGAAATGATTTAAGTTTCCTTTTAGTTATTAACATTAAATTTTTATTCATTATTAAGCTTGTTTTAATTGTGTGCCATAAATATTTTAGAACACTGTATGATATTTAAAGTTCAAAGGAATAGTAACAGATCAAACAAAAGGGAAGAAATCATTTATTGTGATTATTTTGATAGTTTGTTTTGCTATTAACAACATGCTTTCAAAAATCATTGCTATGCCTCAAGCCACACGCCTCATCCTTACAGAGGTGGTCCCAACTACGTCCCTAACATCAGTCCTTAGAGCCCAGGTTCATTTCCTACTCTAAAATAACTCCCTTCTGGCTCGGCTCCTATAGCTCAACCGGCTAAGGCGCCAGCCATGTACACCTAAGGTGGCGGGTTCAAATCCCCAGCCCGGACCCACCAAACAACAATGACGGCTGCAACCAAAAAATAGCCGGGCGTTGTGGTCCCAGCTACTTGGGAGGTGGAGGCAAGAGACTCACTTGAGCCCAGGAGTTGGAGGTTGCTGTGAGTGTAATGCCACAGCACTCTACCCAGGGGGACAGCTTGAGGCTCTGTCTCAAAAAAAAAAAAAAAAAAAAACTCCCTTCTACCACTGACCAAAGATATCTGAAAAAGCTCTTTTGAGTATAGAAAACTCTTCTATAGATCCCTCTCCTTCAAATGGTGCTACAAATCCTCCCTTCTAATTTTAGCATTTTAGTCTACACAAAACTACTTGCCCCTAATTATTCTTAGCCATTTCCACTGGAGAGTTTTATTTGTGTTTTGCTTATTTGACAATGTTGTCCCAATAATAGTGACAAGGGGCTACTTGTCATTGTAAATGGTGTAGCATTCTGATTAATGTGTCTTTGTGAAGTCTACTAGTACCCTGGTTCTGATGCAAGAAACCCAGGGTTTGGTTTTCTTATTTACTTGCTTGCTTATTTGTATATGACTTATGTCATCTCTGGGGCCACAAGACCACTGTTGTACTGAGTTAAGCAGAGACAATATGGATTTCAAAAGAACTTTATAAAAATAAGAAAAATAACACAAGACTTAAATTCATAAGCAAATATTATGAAACAATTTCCTCATTTTATAAAAAATACTCAAAAAATGCCATTCAAAAGCAACTATTTATGCATAATTTTGCAGCAGAAAAATTATTATTAGATGTCACATTGGAGTCAGCCCTGCATTTAAAATCTGTGAATTGGTTTACTGGTGAAGATACTGGAAAGGTCAGGATGGGGGGGAATAAAATAATAAGGTCATCCCGTAGTGGCAGACATAGTTATACACAAGTCTGCCCTTTGGCAAGCCACCTGCTACTTGAATAAACTTTCAAAGTATAAGTTCTGCATTTACCTTTTCAATTCAGAAGCCCAAATCAAAATTATCAGATTCCTTTGCAGTTGCAATGTTGACATGTACCCAGGCACCAGAAATCAAATGTAAAATTCAAGACATAGTTGTATTCAAGTGTAACATGATGAAGAAGCTTCTACTTCTATTGAAAATATAGAGATTGTGTCTGGTTATTCTTGATAACAGCACAGACAATAATGATCCAAATGATGCAAAGTTAGATTTTTGGTTCACACCTAACTGTACTAAGATGGTGGGTGATTCCTGCCATCTCATTGCAGGGCAGTCAGTGGGCAAATGTTCATCATAGGCCAGCCATGTGACATGCATGTAAGCTTATTTCCTGAAGCCTTAGTCACAAGGTGGTTTTCCAGAACTCCCACCTATTACGTATCCACCAAATATCTTAAAACAACACCTCTGATAATCAGAGTCCGCATCTGTTGACTGAAATTAAGAACAATGACAGATACTGACTGGATACAAGGGTGAGTGGAGACAGAGAAAATATCAAGGCAGACTTCAGAATTTGAAACTCAGGTAACTACAAGGTTGACTTGTTAACCTAGTATACCCAGGGTGGGAGACGGTGCAGCAACAAGGGGGACTTGTACCCCAAATTAAGTGAAAGACTTATGTGGGTTCGGATGTCAGCTTTTGTACTTGTTTAATTTCTTAACTAATACAAAATGTTATTGTGAGAAATGGATATAATCTATGAAAAGTGCTTAACAAAGTTCTCGCTATAAGTTGATGCTGCATTGAAGAAAAAGGGGCAAGAGTATATTTTATAATTTGTGGATTTATCCCAGGAGAAAAACAAGTGTTAAGTACTAAATAGAGGCAAGAAAAATGCCCACTGAATGGTTTCTCCCTGGACCTGTGAGTACCCAGAAAGGATACGAATCCTCAGACAAATCTAAATTGGTGGTGCTAATTTGCCAGTGGTACACACTGCTCTTCCCTGCCCAGTGTGTGTCAGGGCTGCCTAAAGAACTTAGCCTGCAGGGGAGGGCAACTCCAAGCATAGGTGAGGCCAAGGAGTGTCAAAACATTCATTGCATCTTATGTTAACTTACATACATACAAGTATACCCCTGACCCCCACAATCCTTTTTCCTCACAATTTTCTTTCAGGTTGGTTCTAAATAAATATTTGCAGAATTAGGTTAAATATTTCGGTTGAATATCTCTTAAGAGGCTTCTGGAACATGGTTTTCTTGTTATTCTGAACACTAGAAAGGTATTGAAGGTCAATAAAACAGTTAATAGTTCCTGGTGGTTTAATTGTCTCACTATTGTCCATTGATTTGATCAGTTCTACACAGATACTTCTATGCATTAAATGGACAACCGGCTGGGTAAAATAACTCTCTTTGTAGAGCAGTGCTTATGGCAATAGAGCTACAAAATGGCCTGAGAGGAATGAATATCAGTGGGATACTCAACGAGCTTTGCAAGGTGAACTGAAAGGGAAGAACAGTTAAGCAGAGGATATAGGGAAAAATGCATGTGAGATGACGTCAAGCTCAATCATTACTCACACAGCAAACTTTATCTCTGAAAAGCCATGCCTTTTGATAGTAAAGCTGGCACGAAGATATCAAACGGTGAGTTGTGTCCTCAGAAATGATTTTGGCAACAGAGCTGTTACATTTAATTAAATTTGGCCTAAAGCCTCCACAATACCTAGCCAACTGAAAGCTTGCTCTTAGTAGGTAAATAAACTGTAACCTAAGTGGAAAGTATTTTCCTGTAACAAATAGTTGAGTCTCAGTCAATTTCAGCAGCCAACCTTTGGCCAATCACAGGCTACCAACTGATCAGACATAAAAGGTGAAATTTCCAGCTTTCACCAATCAAGCTGTTTCTGTATGTCACTTCCTTTTTCTGTCTATAAATACAGTCTACTGGGAGGAGCTTTCTTAGCCTCTACTGGCTCAGTAAGCTGCCTGATTTATGAATTGTTCTTTGCTCAAATATCGAGCTTTTATAAAATTAATTTGCCCACAACTTTTCTTTTCACAAGCCTAAGAGGCAAAAGTGTAGCCATGGACTCTTTATAAATAGGAGCTAGAGTTGCTGATTCTAAGTAGTAGCCAAACTGCTCAAACAATTACAGGACTAAAATATTCAGATGCAATTGAGGCATATTTTATTTTGTCTGTTTGAAAACAGACATTAAGGATCTATGTCCCTGCCTAGAGTAGAAACAAGGAGAACTGATATGACAAAAACTAGTTTTAGAGAAAAGAGAAAAAGTGCATTAGATCACAACTAAATAGGAAGATAATCAGGAAGAACAGGATAGTAACCTTGGAGAGGAGAGACTAAGAGGGATCCTCTGAAGTCCAGAATCACAGAGGAAGAAGGAGCATGTAGGAAAGGAACGCACCAGCAGTGAGGGGAGGAAGGAGGACACGTAACAGAGCTGAGTCTGAGATATCCTAGAGGCGACGTGGCTGGGGGGCTGGGGACAGCAGAGTATACAATCTGAATGAGGAAAATGAGGAACTGCAAAAGAGATGGAATGCACAGGGCTGCAAAGCAAGAATGTTAAGAGCTCGAGTTCTTAATAATAGCAAAATGGGGTGGAGGCTAAAACTGCTACGGTAGTAAAAGTGCTTGTAACTTACACAATTTTATAAAAGTCAACTTATTACTAAAAATTTTATTTCTGGGCAGTGCCTGTGGCTCAGTGAGTAGAGTGCAGGCCCTGTACACCAAGGGTGGTGGGTTTGAACCCAGCCCCAGCCAAACTGCAACAACAAAAAAATAGCTGAGTGTTGAGGCGGGTGCCTGTAGTCCCAGCTACTCGGGAGGCTGAGGCAAGAAAACAGCCTAAGCCCAGGAGGTGGAGGTTGATGTGAGCTGTGATGCCGTGGCAATGAAGTAAGACTCTGTCTCAATTAAAAAAAAAAGAAGAAGAAAAGAAAGAAGTTTTATTTCTGTATAGTTCTATTTATTCTGACATATTTACTTTCAAGGTAAGGACTGTATTACTTTTCAGTTCTCTAATAAAATCAGCATTTTGTCATAAAAAATTCCTAGGCCTGAAAGAAACGTTAGGCACTTCCATTTATCAGTTTCTCCTACAAGAATAATAATTCATTCATTCATGCAATACATGTGTATTTAATCCTACTAGAAACACAAATATACTCTCATAATAGGCAGGAACTATTTACATCACAAAAACCAATATGGATAATGAAGTCGTGCTTTTAAGAAAGGCAAGCCTGTCAGCCACTCTCCAATACCATTAATAGAAGAATCCAAGACTGCACAGTCATCTGAATGTGACAATGCTGGTAAAACACTGGCCATCCATTAGTTCACATATTTTTTAAAAATTCATCAGTGGGATAGTTTACTCCTTAGATAATCAGTGAGCACTTAAGTAGAGTCAAGGCCCTCATCAAGGTCTGTGTCTACAAAGGAAGATAAAATATAAACAACTTATCTTAATAAACTCATAGTCCAGTGAGGAAACATACAGACAAGCAAACCACTGCATTCAGAGTAATTATGGGAAACAACAGAAATGCACAGAAGTTACTGGAATGGCCCCAAATAGGTTTATTAATAAGGACTGGAGGATTGTGTGAAGCCGTCACAGAGGGGAAGAAAAGACGTGAGTAAAGTAGGAACAGGCAACTTGGAAACGTCTGTATAATCCATAGTACCTAAACTTTCATAGCATGCATCCTGGTTATAATTATTGGGTTACTGTCAATCTTCTGCAAAGGACTCTGTAAAGGAGTGGGATAAGGCCTTTCTGGTTCCCAAATATTTAACACAAATATCTAACACAGCATCTGGCTCAGGAGTGGGATAAGGCCTTTCTGGTTCCCAAATATTTAACACAAATATCTAACACAGCATCTAGCTCTTCCTGGGTTCTCAATTTGCATTAGTGGATAACTGAATAAATGGGCTTCCATGTATCAGAACATGAAGAACAGCAGGCAGAGGGAAGTGAGATGAGAGGGAGATGCGGTCGGGCCTTTTTAAAGGTAGCGTTAGTTATATTCCACAACTGCTTAGATTTTGCTTTGAAGTTGATATCATTTCAACCTTTAATTCATTAACTACTTACAGAAGATATGAAAAGACACATGTATCCAAAATAATTTGGGGTAAGTGTAGAGTGTGTATGGATTGAGCAGGAAGAGACCGAGGTAAAAACTTCACAATATAAAAGTTATGATGGCATTTTATTTCACTTCTATGATGAAGCCATTTCCAAATTGCCTTTGTGAGAAAAGGATAATATTTTTTGAAATGAAAGCAGATACTGTTAAACTAAATCTCTCAAAAAGCTTCTTCCTCTGTAGTGTTATATAGGATGCTGTACTTGGTGGCCTGCCGAGGCTCCGTATACCCCATAAAGATGTTCTATGTATAAGAGGATGTGAAGAAAAGGGAATGTAAATTAGTACAGCTATCATAGAAAACTATGTGAAGTTTCTTCAAAAAACTAAAACTAGAATTATCTTATGATCCAGAAATCCAACTTTTGGATATACACCCTAAGACTTAAAATCAGTATGTCAAAGAGATATTTGTTCTTCACGTTCACTGCAGCATTATTCACAATACCAAGACAGGGAATCAACCTAAGTGTTCATCGGTGGATGGATGGATAAACAAAATGTGGTGTATATACACAATATTATTCAGCCTAAAAAAAGAGGAAATCCGATCGTTTACAAAACATAGATGAACCTGGAGGACATTATGTTATATAAAACAAGCCAGGCACAGAAAAACAAGTACCACATTATCTCACTCACATGTGGAATCTCACAAAGTTGAACTCATGGAAGAAGAGGGTAGGCTGGTGGTTACCAGCGGGTGGGGATGGGGAGGGGAAATGCTGGTTAAAGAATGGATAGTTAGAGTTAGGAGAATAAGGGATGAGTATTTAAGGTAATGACTACAATAACTGATTTAATTAGTTCATACTAAATACCTACATCATAACGTCACCGTATACCCCATAATTGCACTCAATTATCATTTGTCAAAAAATCAAATTTTAGAGAAATAACACAATGACCTTATAAAAAAGAATGTAATGAGGCATGTTTTGTCTCATCAAACTATAAGCAGCTAGTGCCATAATGTTATACTTTCACTCACATCACTACCTGGCCCCTGAAAGTACTTAGGTATGTTAACCTACTTTAAATAAATAAATAATTTAAAATATATATGTGTGTATGTGTGTGAGTGTGTATAACATACATATATATATATATATATATATATTTTGAGACAGAATCTCACTATGTCGCCCTTGGTACATAGTGTGCCATGGTATCACAGATTATAAGAACCTCAAACTCTTGGGCTTAAGTGATTCTCTTGCCTCAGTCTCCCTAGTAGCTGGGACTACAGGCCCCCACCACAATGCCCGGCTATTTTTTTTTTGTTGTTGTTGTCCTTGTTGTTTAGCAGGCCCAGGACAGGTTTGAACCCACTAGCCCCAGTGTATGTGGCCAGTGCCCTGAGTACTGAGTTATGGGTGCCAAGCCTTTAAAAATATTTTTTTAAAGAATACATTATAGATTTTAGAAGTATAATAATCAGGCATTTTTAAGAACAATATAGTTCTATACTTTCTGTGTAATAAAAATTTTCTTTAGGTCAGGTACAATGGTTTACACCTGGAATCCCAGCACTCTGGGAGACAGAGATGGGTAGATCACCTGAGCTCATGGGTCAATATCAGCCTGAGCAAGAATGAGACCTCATCTCCAAAAATAAATAGCCAGGTGTTGTGGTGGGTGCCTGTAGTCTAGTCCCCACTACTGGGGAGGCTGAGGCAAGAGAACGCTTGAGGCCAAGAGTTTGAGTTTGCAGTGAGCTATGACGCCATGGCACTCTACCCAGGGCAACAAAGTGATACCTGTCTCAAAAAAATAAAAAAAAAATTTCTTCACTAATTGTAAAAATTCTAATCATTTCTTACTAGAAATGCCATACATATATAAGAATATGTATTATGCTTAATCATATTCTCCTTCGTGAGATCATGGTTGCCTCTGCTACAAAATATAAACTAAAAAGGAAACAAATTTCCATTTCAAAGTCCCTATTCACTATGGGAAATACTTTTCAAAACTGAAATTTTAGTTACACAAAATTGCATACTTAATTATGAACCGAAAGAAGTACTAGGCATTTTAATGTGAAATTAAACAGGTTAGGGATTTTTCGAAGCATGATCAGTAAACCAATTGCCACATCTTAGTATAGGGTGTATTCTATGACTTTTAAATGCGTGTATAAGTTGTTTCTTTTTTGTTTTCAGTTACTAAAAAAAAAAAATAAATAAGACTGTGGTTAGCTTTCCGTTTATAAATGGTGCTTCTAGAGATGGGAAATTTTAAAAAGGAGAAAGATCCCTTTTATGTAGGAGAATTACTTAATTCATTTATACCTTTAAATATTTCAATTATAAAATGTAAGATTGCTTATTTTGTTTGGCCTTCCAGTTTTTCAATTTTTTATTATTTGGATGATTCTTTGCTGAGCTAGGTAGAAAAGTATCAATGTCAGAACTGATAAATGTATGTACTCTATTTGCTTTTCAAAGTGCAGGGAGGATGAATCCGATATTCCAAGTGAGCAGAGAAATGCTTATCTGCATTGCTGAAGGTCTGCAAAAGTCCCATATATTTTAAGATACTGACAGAACTAATATTTCATACCACTATGAACATAACTCCTTAATAGTATAAACCTATTGACAGTAAATATCCTCAATCCCTCTCTGCAAGAGGATTTTCTTTGAATTTTCATTAAAAAGGTAAATTATACAACCAAGTCTTTAAAGATATATACTCCTTTGATAGAAATTATTCTTTAATATTAGGAATCACAGCTGCCAATATTGTGATTCACTTTGAATACACAGTGATTTAATAATGCTTTCTTTTGTCATGATCAAATGATCAATGGCTAAGCATTATAATTACATTGCAGAGTTTCCGAGCATTCGCAAATAAGAGAGATTTGCACAATTTCTTTGTGACTTTTGATTCAAATTCCAAACAGTAGGAAAAAAGCCAGGGGCCAAATTTGAAGGGGGTGGGTCTGCTTGTCCACTCACTCACTCACTCTAGTTAGTGATTACAGAGAGGTCACCACACCGCCTTCATCAGATATTTCCATCTACACCATTTCTCTCTTCTGTAATATACCGGTACACCAAAGGAAGCCAAGGCAAAGCATAGCCCGAGTAAAGAAAATGTTAGCCAGGCTTGCAGAAGTGACAAGAGGTGAATCTGCATGACCTTGGGCTAGCTGGATCCCACTGAACCACGTCTAGGAGTAACTGGCATGTTTAGCCTAGGTCAAACATTCATCTGTTCAGTAACCAATTAGAGAAACCCACAGATTATTCATCATCATTTGGAAATAAACACCTACTTCAGTGATTTCTCTAGATAACAGAAACTCACTCCTTTAAACACCAAAGCTTTCGGTTTATTCAATTTTCATTTTCTCTTCAATGTATTAAACATTATCCTGTTATCTCAGAAAATAACAATCGTGGACATCGATTTGGTCCTATGTTGGACTGTGCTGGTGCCTTCATAGAAGATTAATGTGTACAGGGCTGGCTGTTCTCATTCTAGGTGAGTGAGGAAGGCTACCCTTTGGGGGTTATATATATTCATTTTTAATGATGTTCTGTTCTTTCACTCTCTGTTAAGGTATTATTAATAATTTTTTTTGCTACTGTGAATTTCCTTGACTTTAATAGATTCTCCTCATTTGCCTTTTTTATTTTCTTAGTTATGGTTCCTAAGGTTCGAGTCTGCTGTAAGTAAAGTTCATCAACTTTAGTGTGTGTGTGCACGCGTGTGTGCGCGTGTGTGCATGTGTTTGTGACTATGTAAACAGGTTCATATTTCATTTAAATTTCATCTAAATCAATTCCGTTCAGTCTTATTAGCAGTATTTTTTTCTTATCTGTATGGTCATAATGGAAATGAAAATATTGCTTCTAATCTTTTTGATGGGCAACGCTTTGTGTTAATCACTCTACGTGTATAGCCTTCCCCTCCCAATTCAGTGAGGTGCGAGCTACCCTCATCCACTACGTTCTACACATGGAAAAAGCGAGAAGATGTTAAGTAAAATGATTTTCCAGGGTCCTGTGGAGGGAACGGTAAGAGCTGAAATTTAACAACCGAAGGCTCTCTGACTTCAAGACTACTTTCAGTGACGTTCAAATGATGGATTCGTGACTTCAACATAAAAGAAATGTGTCTAAACAACGGTTTTCTTTATAGCTGTTTCACGTGTATATTTTCCAGAAAAATTCTTAATTAAAAAAGTTCCCTGGGGGTCAGTGCCTGTGGCTCAAAGGAGAAAGGCGCCGGCTCCATATGCCGGAGATGGCAGGTTCAAAGCTAGCCCTGGCCAAAAACTGCAAAAAAAGTAAAAAATAAAAGTTCCCTGAGTTTTAAGGGTATATTTTCAAGAATGATTTGTGTATCTTGTTGAGAAATTTGTTTTTTAATTTTAAGGAATATAGGAAGTTATATTTTTATGTACAGTTAACAGATGTGAGGGAAATTTAGTCATTATGTAACTGGAATGTTAATACAGGATTATAGATAAATGCTATACTGTTATTATATTATAGAAAAATAATGATCATAAGTGGAAATTGGTAAGTACTTCCTATGTGCCAGGTAACAAGGGTTTTCATGCCTATTAACCCCAGGTCTTAAGCAAGAATTGTCTTTCGTTTAAAGTCAAGGAAATTAGGCTCATAGAGCTAGGATTTGAGCACAGTATTTTACGTGTTACTTGCATGCTTACCCAGCTTGAAAGGATAGTAAGCATATGTTGTAATATTAAAAACTATGTATATAAGAGTATCTGAAGAAAATGGGAATGTTTAGTCTATCATTGGCAAATCCTTTACCTGATAAGGGGTTGATATCAAAACTATATAAAGAATTGCTATAATACAACAGCAAAAAATCACCTGATTAAAAAAAAAAAGGGCAAAGAACTCGACGGACATTTCTCCAAAGAAGATATAAAAATGCCCAACAAGCATGAAAAATTGCTCAACTTTACTAACCACGAGGGAAGTGTCAATCAAAACCACAAGGAGACATTACCTCCTGTGTGTTCAAAGGCCTGTTTATACATATATATATATAACAATAACAAATATTGGCACTAACATGCAGAATTTGGAGCCCTCAGACACAGAGAATGTGTAGATGGTATGGCTCCTATGGAATACAGTCTAGAGATTCCTCAAGAATTTTTAAATAGAATTATCTTATCATCCAGTCATCCTACTTTTGGTAATAGATCCTAAGATGCTTAAATCAGGATCCAGAAAATGTATCTGCATTCTAATGATTTTTGTAGCAATATTCATAATAGACAAGATATAGAAACAAATTTACTGCCCATAGGAAAATGAATAAAGAAAATGTATATACATGTATAGACACATAATTGATATTTATTATTCTTGAAGAGTGCTGTGATATTATGTAGCCTAATAAAAGAAGGAAATACTGTCACATGCAATAATATAGACAAACCTGAAGGATATTATGCTACGTAAAATAAGTCCATCACAAAGGATTCCACATATATGAAGTACCTAAAATGGCCAAACTCTTGGAAAGTACAATAGTCATTGCCAGGGCAGGGAGAAATTGGGACTTGTAGTTCAATGAGTATAGTGTTCTAGTCACGCAAGATGAGCAAGTTTAATGTAGAAAAGGAAAGACCTACCAGAGATATACCTGTCCACCAGATTTTCACTAAGTTGACCTGTGAGCAGAACCAGGGTGCACCAAAGGTAGATTCCAGCTTACTGCAAGTTTCCTCGTGACATCCACGAGGAAACTTGATGGAGGAAACGTTTTCTAGTCCATCTAAGTCATAATCGTTTGATGGCTTCCATTTCTGGAGTGGACTAAGTTACAATTTTGTTAGCATTGATAAATGGGAAATCACAAGCCTCTGGACTAAAACTGTTGATTACAATTCCTCTTAGCTTTGGTTAACCAAACCTTCTGATCACATCTGACCCACCCTGATTTGGGGTGCCATGTTAATGTACAGTTTCTGAGGATAGCCTTTAATTGTGTTTTGTGAGCTTATCTATGCCTTTCTCAGAGGCTTGTTTTATTTTTAGAATTTCTATGCACTTGCTTTGGAAGGTATTTCAGGTTACCCATTCTGATATAGAGCCCAAACCATCAAAATAACATTCTTTGGAAAATAGCAATGTTCAGTAAAAGCATAAGATGCTATTATGTATTTTAGAGAGATTCTCAATTCCTGGAGTTTACAGGAAGATATAGATGATGAGCAGTCAGACAATGCATTAGCATCAGAACTCTTTCTTTATGGAAACAGTCTATAGAATCTCAAAGTGTAAGGCAAATCAGAGAGGCCTGTTTCACGTGAAAGGCTGGCAGTGACTGTACTAGTTCACTTGTACTAACTGAACACTAAGTTGCATTTCCACTGAAGAGGTATAGAATTTTTAATATAATGTTCCCCCAAAGAATGGGTTAGGTTACTATTGCTAATAATACTCATCCATTTTAAAGATTTTTTTTTTCTTTTCATTCCTATACCCCAGTTAATGTCATCCTCTTTGATTCGTTAAAATATAATTCCTGAGTCATTTATCATAACATCTTCAGTTCTCTTTGGATAATTTTTATTCTATGTTCTTCTATCTCTTTATTATAATTAATTTATTTCTATCACTTAGTAAAAGAAATAATATATATGAAAGCTATGGTCTCACTCTGTGACTAACGTTCATTTCTATGTAACTTGCCTCATCTACAAATTGGGAATAATGCATAAGCTTCCTGTTTCACAGAATTATGATCAAGAAGATTTATGTTTTAAAAATAATCCTTTAAGTTTTATAAACTATGGACGAATACATTCTCTTTTTCTTTAAAAGTAAGTCATGTTCCATATTTTAAAATAACAACAGATACAATTTCATATTAAGGCACTTTATAAAACCTGCATTACTTTTGTGTACTCATTTAGTGTCCTAGCTAATGCATAATTTCACTTTTTTCCTTTGAGCGTATTTTAGCTGTAATAATTATTTAATGGTGGGTGAATATTACGGTACTCGACGCAATGCTGGGAATTTAGTAAGCCCCCAGTGAATGCTAGCCTTTCTTTAAATATATTATCTTCCCTTAGAGAAGGGATTCTGATGGTGAAACAGAGAGAGAAAGAGTGTAAAGGGAGAGGAGGAGTAAAGGGATAATTCCATCCATTTAGAAGGTGAGTGGAGTATCTTTTACTGGCTTTTACAACGTGTATCAAATGCCTATTTACAAAAGTAAGGAAACTGTCAATTTGATGAAGTACAACTCACAACTCATTAGTGCTGAACACAGAAGAAGTATTCCACATCAAAAATGACTGCTGAAATATTCACAATTACCAGCTGCTCAGAGACCATTTTATATGGATAAAAAACATGTCACATTTAATTTATCAGATGCTTTCTGCTGTCATACTCTTCTTTCGTTCAATGTACTGAAAAGTTATAAAGGCAACTTCAGTCTTGCTTGTAGCCATGTATAGACATTAAGAATAACACAAATCCATTATCTACCACAATATAATTGTATCTACACGGATGAATAATCTTCTGTAGCTTCTTGGCACTCAATTCTGAATTAAGTATTCCTTTAAAGATATCTGAAATACAACAATCAGTATTTCTATTTAAAAAACTCCCACTTTGATATTAAGAAAAAAAAAAAACATTCATTGCTGGTGCCATATTCCTCGAATGAGACGGCATTATTAGCCCCATTTCTAAAGTGACTACAATGGAAAACATCATTAGAAAAATAATGCCATTTTAATTTTCTAATAATACTGAAATGAATCAAATATGCACCCAAGCCCTTTTGAAAATAAAGTGGTAAGAGTATAACTTTCCATTGTAATTCTGTAATGTAGGCTTCAAGTAAACATGTAATAATTGGATTAACCCTTTTCAAAGATTATCAGATATAGCCAATTGCTGTAACATACTCTCTGGTGCATCCCTAACTATAAGCTGTTTAAAAAAATAGATACATAGATAGGCAGGCAGATTATTTCCAAATAAAAACAAATAAGCAAACAATAACAACGTGCAGATTTTAGTATTGTATCTAATACGCTATACAGTGAGCAATCTTCACTTTCCTGTCTGTGGGGAGCTCTTGTCTCCTACCTTTAGCTAAGTGTACGGCAAGCATCATTTCTGCTCCACCGCATTACACAGCGAAGGCTCAGTCCACTTACGGACCTCCTAATGGATGGCCTCACTTTCTCTTTTCAGTGTCAGCTGTAGTTATGGCTGTGGCTCTATTTAAACTGTCAAAAGAAGCTGTTTAAAAGCATAGAAAAGAAATAAGGCATGTTTCTTTGGAGCTTTTCATCTTAAAAAACACATGATAATGCCCTAACAATTTAAAGATTTGTGTTATTTTTAAATGAGCACACCTCCAACTCTAAAGGTATATATAAAAACATTTAGCATTTTACAGACTTTAAAAATATGCTGACTGGTCATAGTGGCTCATGCCTGTAATGAATCACTTAAGGCCAGGAGTTTGCGACCAGCCTGGGCAACATAGTGAGACCCTTTCTCCAAAGAGGGGGGAAAAAAATCCCACCGTATCCCTAAAGCAAGAAGAAAGTGGGAATGAGGAGGGCCTTCTTTGATAAGAAATAAAATGTCCATCACTATCTTTCCAATGAGTTATTTATTCATGCTTATTTTTTTTCCAATAAAGGTTTTTTTTTTTTTTTAAATAGGTTACATTTGAAGAAAAAGGCAAGGAAATCAGAAGAAAGAAAAGAAGAAGAAAAAATAAGACAGGATTGAAGCTGAAAACAAAACACGTATTTTACAGTTTTGAACATTTTCTAGAAGTGAAAATCCATCTCAGCTCCAAGAGATCTAACAGTTCTCAGAAGTGAAAAACTATCAATTGCAGTGTCCATAAGGTGAAAAAAAAAAGTCAGCTACTCAGGAAAAGTATTACTATTCCTAGAATTGTGGACTGAAAAAAATGTTTTAATCCATTTCGAGAAGTCAGTGTAACAGAGAATGTATAATCAAACGATTCCTAACAATAAATGTTGGGGATCAGAAAATCAGAAGGTTCTGCATTCTCCTTGTCCAAGTATCTTACGTGCCAGCCCATTAGGGCTTCTGAATCTTCTCATTTGTGCAGAAGAGTATCTTGTCAGAAATTAAACTTTGTTTTTCTCTCTGGAAGGACGGGAGTTACATAGATTTACTTACTTACTGCCCCTCGAAGACTAAGTCACTTTTCTGAGTGTGTTACTTGGTTCTCTTTTTGTTTCAGTTTTTAGTGAAACCCCTCAAACACAGACCAAAACAACAGGGCACATATGCCCACATTCCAAAGTGAAATGTTTGACCACCTAGCAGGACAAGCAAAGGATCTGGTAAAATCAGATCTTGTGACACTCTTAGGGTGTAAGAGGGTAAAGTTTAAAAAAAAAAAATAGAAAAGACAGATGTTAGAAATATTAAACCATTCTATTCTTTGGGTAATCAAAGTGCGGTGGTATTTTTTTCTCTTCCCCTTTGGGGCACAGAGGGAGAAGATTGCCTCTGCTCAGCTCTAGTCAGGTGAGAGAAAGGACGCAGTGGGAAACTCAGAAAACTCGATTTGTGTCCCCTAGAGTTCTCACAACAGGTTTCTGACTCACAGCCCCACAAGATTTTACAACAAATTTAATGGAACTGCTGCTCAGCTGAGGGGAAAGCGAAACAGCTATGTTGGAAACCAGCTGTGCCTTCAGGGACAACAGAGCAGGAGATGCTTGCTCCCTATGAACCCATGAGTGTAGGGCCTGCAGTATGATGATGGACTGAGCAGAGAGAGGCGAGTACACGTGGTAAGTGGCCAGCAATGAGAGAGAGAAGGCGGCAATCAGAAGCTCAGCAGAGGAGCCTTGAAGGCCATGGACACAGCCCCCTGGGTAGGCTTTAAACTAGGGAAAGCCGCAAGCTGGGCCGGGCCAGGCCAAGCACTGTAGCAACAGTGAAGTTTGGCTTTTCCTTCCTCCTGTGCCTTTCCTCTCCCCAGTGTCAACCCCAAATTGGAGAGGGAGCAATGAGGGAAAGGGCAAAGCAGTACAAGGAGGCCAGGTGTGGTGGCTGACGCCTGGAATCCATGCGCTCTGGGCTGCTGAGGTCTGTGGATGGCTTGAGCTCAGGAGTTCAAGACCAGCCTGAGCAACAGGGAGACCCTGTCTCTACAAAAAATAGAAAAACTAAGTGCCCATCAACTCATGAATGGATCAACAAGCTGTGGTGTAGGTATACCATGGAATACTACTCAGCAATTAAAAAAGATGGAGATTTTACATCTTTTACATTTACCAGGGTGGAGCTGAAACACATTCTTCTTAGTAAAGTATTGCAAGAATGGAAATAATTAATATCCATTGTACTCAATACTAATATGAAAACAATATATAAACAATTGCGGGGGCGGAGCCAAGATGGCGAACTGCAGCCAGCTTTTTACAGAAGCTCCCGTCCAGAAGGAGGCTGAAAGGACAGAACCTTAGCAAATTAGCTGATGGTTTGGAGCAGAGACAAGAGAGAAGATTGAAGAGTGCACTTCAACCTTCCTGAGGCGAGCTGCGAC
>NW_003852399.1:40497213-40530214 GCF_000181295.1 Otolemur garnettii
AAAAAAAAAAAAAAACAATTGCATGCTCATATGAACAATAAAACACAAATATAGTCTAGTATAGGACTAGAGGGAGGAGGGAGGGAATGGAGGGACGGGGGAGGACGATTGGCCGAAGGAGGGAGGGCATGAGGTGGGATCTCACCTAATGTGCACGTTGTGAGGGTGGATAACATGCCCCCAGGTGAGGAACTTTATCCTGGAAATGGGAACAATGTAACCTAAAATTTTGTACCCTGATATTAATTTGAAATTAAGAAAAAAAGAAAAGGAAAAGGAAAAAAAAAGAGAAACTAGCCAGGCATTGTGACAGATTCCTGTAGTCCCAGATACTCGGGAGGCTGGGGAAGAGGATCTCTTGGGCTCAGAAGTATAAGGTTGTGGTGAGCTACTGAGCTATGATGCCATGGCACTCTACCCAGGGAGACAGAGTGAGACTGTGTCTCAAAAAAATTAAAAAATAATAAAAATTAAAATAAAATAAGCACAGGGAAGCTAGGGAACAGAAAACAACCTGACCTCACCCCGCTCTCTGTTTCCCCTGATAGACATCAGTTCAAAGCAGGCCTGAGCGGGATTAGAGGACAAGGTTTAGTTCAGGAGAGGTTTGGAAATTTGGCTTTACACAGGACTAGACTAGTGATTGTTCTAATGGAACAAACAAAATGTCAAATATTTTAGAATTTATTCTTTATAATGCCTACAATGTAAAAGTCCAAGAAGATAAATAAAAGCTGAAGACATTGCCAAGATTAAGGTACATAAAGAGACACGATAACTAAATTCAATGCATGATCCTGGATTGGATTCTGGGTCGGGATCAAAAAGAAAAATCTATAAAGAATATTGAAGGGAAATTAATAAAATTTATATATGGACTGTTACTAAATTTCTTCATTTTCATATGTTTTAATTATACATAATTTAATATTAAATTTTAAATTAAAAATTTAAGTAAAAATTAAGATTTCAATTTAATATGTAATCATTTAATCAAATATAAATTGTAAAATTATATTTACAATTCAATAGTTATTCTTAGGAAGTGTTCTTCTTAGGAAATGCATAGCAAAGCATTTATGTGTAAAATAACATGTTTATAACTTCTTAATTTAAAAAAATTATTATACCAACTTTATACCTGCCAATGTTTTCTTTTCTTGATGATCAAATATATAAATGATACTAAAAGTACTAAAATCTATTTTTTTTAAAGCTAAAATATGAACTCCTTAGAGCTAGCCCCCCAGTCCAATTCTAAAAAACAAAAATTTACTTTTGAGCATACTCTAGAGCAGCAATTCTCAACCTGTGGGTTGCGACCCTTTCACAGGATCGCCTAAGACCATCCTGAATATTAGATATTTACATTACGATTCATAATAGTAGCAAAATTACAGTTATGAAGTAGCAATGAAAATAATTTTATGGTTGGGGGTCACCACAACATGAGGAGCCGTATTAAAGGGTCGTGGCATTAGGAAGGGTGCGAACCACTGCCCTAGAGAATAAATATCTATATCTAGAAATAGGCAACCATTGACTTTTCCAAAGACAGGAATCAGTCTCCAACTGCCACTGTTTGACTCCATCATAGAAATCCAGTTCCTCAGATCTAAGCTGGGCCATGTCACAACTTCTAAAAATGGAGGAGTCACCAGACTTTTCAAATCAAATCACCAGTATTACAGGGGTGATCATGGTTGGCACTGCCAGATAAAGAGGATAAGGAAAATTCATTTGGAGTTGTTAAGGAACTGGGAGTGGCTAACAAGAGATCATTTCCAAGTAAAAGTCTAAAGTCACAAAACATTTATCTGGGTCTCACCTAATATTTTTTCATTTTAATTATTATGAATATACATGTATTAGTTTCCCTAACAGACTGAGAACCTTCCAAGGATAGACTCCATTTTTAATTCATCTGAATTGTGTTTATAGTGCCTAACACAGGGTGTTTTATGTACAAGAAGACCACTCGTATTAAAGGACACCTACTGCATGTCCGGTTTTTTTACAGGGCACTTTCATCATTAGCTCACTAACATTCATGACAGAATGAACAAACAGTTACATCAATGTAGCACAGAAAGGCAAGAACATGCACTGGTTATTGCAAGTGTTAATTTAAAGTGAGGCTTAAGAACATTCTCCTGGCGGGAAACAAAAACAAAACCAAAATAATTAGCAGGGCATAATCAACCAGTGTAAATGGGATTGAAAGTAGATACAATACTCCTCCATAAAATATTTAAGACTATTTCTGCTTTCTTGTGTGCTTCTGGAAATTCTGTTCCTTAGCTGAGGAATGTACTAAAGTCGGCTTTCCTATCTAAATGGCTTAAAATAATAGGACTGCTTTTATATATTTTTAGGGAAATCACCCAGGGACTTCTCTAAGATTTAATTGTCTAGGTTCACTTCTGGATCTTAGTTTAGTTTTCAGGTCACCTCTCCTCCAGCTCTTTTTCTCTTAATCCAAAGAATGGTCTCTAGGGACTCATCTTTGCTGCCATTATCTGGGCATACTTCCATTAGTCTTTCTTTGCTCCTGGATCCTCTTCTAAAGGTCACTACAAAGACAGACACCTGCAGCCAGCAATAAAAGGGAAATAGGATTTTAAAAATAATAAAAATGGGAGACATTAAAATTGGGAGAGTATTGAAAACCTAAAATATTATTATTAATGATCTTCACAGAATATAAATGGAGATATTTAGATATTTAGCTTATTTCTTCACTGTTTGGTTACTTGTTTTCCTTTTGATTGTCTTGTAATAGGATCCAACCTTTCATAATTCTTCTGTTTCCATTTCTCATGCTGCTAAGACATCTCCTTTCCCCTTCTGCTTTGTCTTCTGTCTTTTGAGTAAGATTCTATTTATATACACATATACATGTATACAGAGGTATACATACACATATGTGTATTTATATGTGTGTATGTGTGTGTATAATAAAACCATGAACAACTGGAGATTGAACTATGTATAATTCTTTCATTTCCTTTTCCCAAGCTGTGGCTTTTCCTTATCTTTCTTTCCTTCAGAATAAAACGCTGATGATACAAAACAAGCAAACGAAATAAAAAAGTATGACATAGGCAACCAGACCAATAAGGATCAACGAAGAGTCAGATAACAATTTAGATCAATATGTTTTAGACACAAAAGGCAGGGTCATTTTCTTGCAGGGAAAAAAAAAACATTATTTTTGAAAGCCACCTTGCCCCTACCACTAAGAGGAAGTTGAAATCTTATAGGATGTAGAAGGCATATAAATTACAAAAAGTACACTTAAGAACCCCCCAAATTACAGGGGTACAAGTGAATCTTTCTAAGAGTAGAATGTGAACATTTTAAAACAATAACTGAGAAAATGACATGAAGGCTGTGTTGACCAGTTTGATGGAAGTATTTCGGATTGTATGTGAAAGCCCCGCTCTGTACCCCAGAAGTGCATTGATGTACACAGTTACCATTCCCTAAAAAAAAAAAAAAAAACAAATTTCCGCATGACAGGCCTTTTAAATATTGGGTCAAGTAGCTTCAACTATTTTAACATTTCCATAACATAAACATATAACTTCACAGGATACAAATAATATATGTCTATTTACTATAATACATGGTATAGATTGAAGGAATTATTATGATTTGCATAACTATAATATTGACTCTGAACCATCAAGAAGAGATGGAAGGTATGTGTTTGATTACAAAATATTATGTTTAACAAGTCAGGATGTGTTTAATGCATTTTAGAATTTATTTAA
Source organism: Otolemur garnettii (assembly GCF_000181295.1). NCBI lineage: Eukaryota > Metazoa > Chordata > Mammalia > Primates > Galagidae > Otolemur > Otolemur garnettii. Next base: position 40,500,990 of record NW_003852399.1, read on the forward strand.
ACTCTACATTTTTATGAGAAAATGAGACAATTATATAAAAACTAACATTATTTATGCACTGTGTAGTCACAAATAGATTTACTATTTACTAAAGATTTTTTGGAAAAGTTAATTTTTACTAGCTCTTCAGATAAGATTTTCTTATTCAATAATCCTTCCTTCATCTCAACAGCGGACTCTGGCTATACTTGTAAGTACAGTATTAAATAAACTTTATGGATGCATAATAAATAACAAACTTTTATGAGATTTCTGAAGGTAGTTTCAAGTCCAGAGCCTACATTTGCCCTAACATAGTAGTTAATGTAAATGGTAACATTGGTTTTATTGGATCCAAATGATAAGAGGATTATTATAGAAATTTGACACAATGGGTCCTGTGTTGCACATATTAGGATTGTTCAAAGTAAGATGAATATTATTTTTTTCTGCCACTCAGATATGCATGTCCTTTGGCTATTGCCTCAATAGTAAAAACACAAAGAGATGTCAAAAATGCAGAAATCTTTAAAGTACAATAATCAATACTGTGGTCACTAGTTGCTCCCATCAGTCCTAATAGACTACTGATATAAACTCAGATTTTGTGGAGATGTTTGGTGAGCCTGAATATGATTCTTAGCAGAAAGGTATGTTATAATGTCTAATGAACCTTTCCAATCAATCGAATATTCACTATTCTTCATGCTTAGAGTAAGCAAATTAAATTCCTCAATAAAATCCAATTTAAAATATCAGTGTCTCTGCATAATTTTCAAGACAAAATTCTTTTCATCATTTATAGCTTGTAACGTCTCCATGATTCTTCTCATCAGGCTCAAGACCTAGAACTTGTCCAAACGAACATACCAGTATAGTTTTCTAGAACTTCGTGACACTCCTCAAAAATGCCACTGTTTCTATACGTTTGCTCGCGCTATTTTACTTGAGATAAATTTTGTAAATGTTACTTTCTACCCATTGAATTGATTTCAATACTAATGACTGGATCACCACCCACAGTTTGAAAAATTCTGATTCAGGGAAGAAGCGTAAGACAGAAAATTAGTCTTGGGTAGAACTCCCGGAAATCAGAAAATTAGTTACCTGGGGAGAAGGAGCCTTCAATGGCAGGTAAAATCTAAAGACAACAGAGGAAAATACATAGTATACTATGATGGAAATAAAAGGAAGAGTACTTGAAAAAGAAACCACGTTTCATTTGTACTCATCATTTACAGCAGTTGAATAATATCATCAGTCTGATGTGTCCACCTTATATTTTGTGTGTATTTTGTTGCAAACTTCCAAAAGACAGTAACTTTGGTTGTTTCTAAATTATTCTCAGTATCAACAATGCAAGTATCTTTATGCCTTTGTTCTACTATTAGCGTACATTCCTGCATAACTACTAATGTAAGTATGCAAATATGACCCTTAAGATGCTTATAGCCCACAAAGCGACACTCCCTTCCACAAAAACTAAAAATTGTGCTCTTGTGAACAGTAGATAAGAGTGTTTATGTCTTAACGTGCCCTGGCTGCTACTGGAAATAGTACATTTTATTCCCCTTTACAATCAAATAAGTAAACAATACCCATTATGCTTTTAATGTGCATGTCTTTTATTCCAGAGAGGTTATGCATATCTTCCCATATTCATTAGCTATATATACCCACATTGTAAACTGAATGGCCACCTTTTTGTTTATTTTAAATTGAGATGTACATTTTAATTTATGATTTTGTGAGTTCTTTACATAGTTGTGATAATGTCCCTTTTTTTGTCTTTCATTTTTAACTATGAAGTTGTGCTTTAAATATAAGTCTTGAAGGGGTTTCCTCAATGTATTTGTTAATAAAGCAGGGTTCCTTTGAAAACAGACTTTAGGCCTCTATCTAAAGGCATCAGACTAGCCTATATCTTCAATATGCAAAATAAAAAGTAGTTGTAGAGTGTGGTTGTCATTTAAAACCAACGGAATTGATGGGAAATTGAAGTATAGTGAGGAATGTCAGAGTTCTGAGAAGATCTGCTTATTTAAGAACAGGTCACAGTGCTTTATGTTTCATTAATAAAAGAGCAAATAACCTTATTTACAACAAATGAAATTGGAAAAATTACACAAGTAAAAATAAAGCTTAAAAGACTCTACAATAAATAATGGTGATATGTGAAATAAACATAAGTGCAAGGGTTTATGGCATAAGGCATTACCTTTCAAGTACATATTAACCATGGTAAGACTTTTTCTATTCCTGCAAATATCACACTCCAAAGTGATTGCTGTTGACATGTGAAATTAAAACTAAAAAGGACAAAGGTAAGGCAGTAGGCAGTAATTATTTGAAGTATAATGTCTGTCAGATTAATGTAGACTTAATGAATGATGTTCATTGTGTATTAATACCATATGACAACTTCATAAAGAGCTCTTAAAAAGCTTCAAGTTTAAGGAAACCTAGGGTGACTAGGTCTTGAAAAGAAGTCATTGTGAAAACCGACAAATTTCTCCATCTAGACAGGGTGACCTAACACAGATGTTCTCTGTGGTGGTTCTGTGGTCGTCATGACCCAGACTGCCTTACTGTAACAGTTCCTATTGTGTTGGTGTGACAGGGAACATAGCCAAATAATTCCCAATAATTAATGTGGCTGTGCTAAGTTCTAAATAAAAGACAACCTCCAGAAGTAATTAAAATAGCAACCAAAGCTCATCCATGCATTCAGGGTAAAACTTCGCTCTTCCTTTCCTTTCTCAAGCAAATTCTTTAATACCTATGTGGCAAACTCTTAATTCCTTCTTGGTTTGCTTTCTCCACTGACGGTAAACAAACTATTTATACTTCATGTTCTTATTCTTTTGTATTCTAATCTCTAAACATGGTCTATGTTAAATATAAAGCAAAAACAAAGCAAAACCAAAAAAGCGTTTTACCAAGATTTTCAAAAATAAATGAAATTGTTACTACACACGTTCTCAGCTTTCACTACTAAATTTCTACTGCTTTAAAGCTTCCAAAGGTTCCAAAGAGCAATCACTGAGGTGACAGGAGCATGGCAGTGGTTTTTTTTTTTTTTTAAAGAGACAGAGTCTCACTTTGTCATGCTTGGTAGAGTGCTATGACATCATAGCTCACAGCAACCTCCAGCTCTTGGGCTTAGGCGTCTCTTGCCTCAGCCTCCCGAGTAGCTGAGACTACAGGTGCCCGCCACGATGCCTGGCTATTTTTTTGTTACAGTTTGGCTGGGGCCAGGTTTGAACCCTCCACCCTCGGTATATGGAGCTGGTGCTCCACTCTCTGAGCCACAGGCACCACCCCATGGCAGGCGTTTTCTGTGAAGGGCCAGAAAGAAAATATGTTGAGCCCTGTGGCCCACAGTCTCTGGTACAATCACTCAACTCTGCTTTGAAGCAGGAAAACAGCCATGGATACATAGGGTGAACAAATGGATGTAAACAGGTTCCTAACAAATATTTATGAAACAGATAACAGCTTGGATTTGGCCCTGGGGCTCTAGTCTGCAGACTCCGGTCTCTAAGATGAAATCAAACATCCATGGCCCTTCACATCACATTAGAAGCTGCTTTTGTAGGCCCCTCTCCTACCCCATTCCCTCTGCAAACTCTCCTTGCTGCTGCAGGTGACTTGTCCCTGTTCTCTAGATTGTGCTGTTGCATGGTATAGCCTATTCTCATGGTATATCTGACTACCTAGAATATCTTCCCTTATTCTCCAACTGGAAAATTCCTAATTAAACTCAAAATCATTTACAAATGCCCAGTCTCCTCTGAAATGTTTTCCAGTCCCCTCCCCATCCCGTCCCATTCCTGAGGTCTCACTGCACTATGCTCCTACACTTTACTACTCACTATCACAACGAATTGCTTATAATATTCCAAGTAAAGACCACATTCCACTCATTTTCATTTCCTCTGCATCCAGCATATGGTGGGATGTAAACAAAGTCTTCTTGAAATATGACTGTGGAAATCTCACCTTGGTCCTTAGTCATGGTGCTTCTTATCTTAAGTCAAGCACATGCGTGTCTAAAATAAAGACTCTATTTAGAGCTTACCTTGCAGATAAATTCTGTCAAAGGAGATCAGGATAGAAGCAATATAGAAAAATTCTGACTAGTGTCCTTAAAAGGACATACATTTTTATATGAAGTTGTCTTTTTAAACCATTTTAATTTTTGTATCTGTCATATATGTTCATTTTTGCCTTAATTATGTAAAAATATACTTAATAGAGTTGTAATCAATGTATTTAATGCCAATGTTTCATCTTAACATAAGTTGCTACAGGAATATAAAAATGTTTATTTATTGGGCTAGGCTAGTATAATGTCATATAAAATATTTCCTGTCACTCTAAGATTATTTGAAAATAAAAATACCTGACATATTTGAGGAATAACTAAATAAATAATATTTAAACCTTCTACCTATTATACAGAATACATCAATTAAGAAGAGTTAAGCTGCTAAGTAAGAGTAAAGAGAAGACACTCTAATTTTATCTCCTAGGATAGGAATGAACAGTCCAATTAGGACAGTAAGTGGCCATTAGTAGAGAAGCAATCAAGAAAGGCTGGAATCTGAAACAGCTTAAAATGAACCATAAGAGACATATTATCTAAAACAGCATACTACATATTAGAGTTATAAATAAGTAGAATTTTCATTAAATTCCTGGCAAGTTAATTCATATATATAATACATGGCACTATAATGTATGCAATCATATATGAATATTAAATTGTTAATATCAAATAAATCTAATAGCTTGGAATAAGTGTTTCTACTTATTTTTTTTTAAATAAATAAACAGCACAGCTCTTTTTACTTTGTGGATTTTTCTCAGAAAGACACCAAAAAAAAGTTACCTGCTACCCACATAGAATTGTTTTAAGAATGTGGCATTTTTGAAGGCCAAGAGGCAGGTCATCCTAGGTAATAACTGGGAAGTTATATCCTAGTTCTCAACCTAGAGGCTGAAGATAATTTATCGACCTCTATTGCCAGGTTATCGTCATCTCTAACCAAGCAATAGAGACAAATAAAGAAGAACCTACAGAGGGCTCAAATTCAGGTTCAGACCCATCAACTATCAGTTCAGTGTTTATCAGATGTCAAGAAAGTAGAGAGGTGGTCTCTGTGTACCTGTGAGACTGTCAACTCAGGGGTAGACTTCTGAGTGATGACACATTCCAAGACTGGGCATTGCCACTGGGTGGCTGAAATGGAAGAAGGTCAAAAGCCAGTTGAGAATATCAGAGAATGCTAGAATATTTCTTGAGTCATAAAAGTGATTTTTGTAGTCACTGCAAAGATTGTCAGAGGAGTGTAGTTACTAAATTTATCAAGAAAAAGGTACATCTAAAATTCAGTGGATGAAATTGAATAGGATATCAAGACTATAGTATCGAGAATGGCCTGGTGATTGAAAGAAGATATACTGCCTGATTATAATGAAATTTTGCGGCAGTATCCAAGGGCAAGTTGTGAGGAGCCCTCTGCCCGTAACACTGAATCCATAAAAGTAGACTCAGTGACCTGTGCTGAAAAGTTCCACATAACTGTGGACATGGGAGTCATTAAGGGAAATAGAACTCCTTTGCTACTAGTGCCACAATCTTTTTAGCACAAAGAGAAAGATTATTTAAAGGCTGGGCACAGATGAAGTATGTATACAGTCTGATTCAAGCTTCGAGATTTAAGAACACCCAAATAAATGACAGTATAGGATACAACAATAACAAAAGCTTTTGCATGATGTATTTCAGGATATTTAATCATGGGTTATGCAGGAGGCATGTGTTAGTAGCAGAATTATGAATTTAGCATGTTCATAATCCAACTAGGAGGGACAGTGGCTGAAAACCTGATTCCCAAATGAGAAATTTTACAGAAGTTCTTACCCTTACAGATCTGTGAGAGCAAAGATAAATACTTCTATAATAGTAATATTCAATAATGTAAAAACAAAAGCATCACACCAGTAACCAGAAAATAAAACCTAAAAATGTTTATCAAAATATCACTATTAACTGAAAAAATAGAGACTTGAAATAGTTCAAGAGAAATATAATATTTATCATGAAACACCATTGAATGGGTTATCAAATTCTGAGAATTTTATTATGTTAAGGCATTCTCCTAAAGAATTTGATAAGGTTGGTTCTAAATAAGGGAACCGAAGTACAAAATGGTTTAGACAGGTCAATAGTCAATGGCTTTAAACTACATTGTAACTCGAAATTCATTTTATTTGAAGTATAATCTGTCAATCACAAAAAGGAAGGACGAAAGGAAGGGAGGGAGGGGAGGGAGGCTATGGTATTAAAGCACTCTGTTCATTGAACAGTAAAATAGTCAAGATATTTAATAGTTAAATAACCAGTTTACTTAGTTAAACATCTCAAACTACTAATCTAATAATCCTAAATTGATGAGAGAAATAAAGAGATCTTTTAATTTGTTAGAATACGTGTATATCCGAGGAAGCATCATTATTCACAACCCACCTATTATCATAAACACACATGTATTCATACCACCAAATTCACCGCAGCACAGTTCTACTGTTTCAACTACGCCATTAACTTTATTACATGATCCAACAATATAACACAAGAAATTCAAAAAGAAAATATTTAAAAGGATAATTACATAACTACTGTAGTGACATCTGAATATACTTTAACATATTCTAGCATTCCAACCCTGTGATTATGAGATAAATCCAGCACTGAGTCATACTGTAGCACGCATCTGTTGTGAGATGGCATGTTTAAAATTTTAACTGACAAAACACTTGTTTGATAATGAATGACAGATATCAGCATCCAAGAGACAACTCCTTTCATGGTAAGACTCTGGAGTTTAGTACACTGGTCATATAGGCAATGCATAATTTTCCTCATTTGGTTGATTGGAAATTAATTGATTTAGGACTACAATTCAATCTAATCACATCTATTAATGTCTTTTTTTACCAGTTTATCATCGTATGTTAAGTTGCACAGAGAAAAACAGACTTTTTCACCCTAAGTGGCCACCTCTATGCCAAGAAACAGATGGACTTTTGTCCGTTAAGGCACATAGACAGAGGTCAAAGGAAAGTATTATTCAAAATACCAAAGTCACTATTTTTTTTTATAATAACTTAGATAATCTAAAGCTTTCTAACAAACTATTTTTAAATTTAAAGAAATGAGAAACTGGAAATGCTTTTTATAGCTAGCTTGTTTACTTTAGACTAAATTTATGACACACTGGAGTTACATTATTTATGTGTTATATGAACACCGGGCTGCATTCCTTTGTATAAAATATATTTAATTTTGTATGCAATATATGTATAATATATTTATGAGCTTTTCCTAAATCTTGAGGCATGTTCTACTATTTAAAATAATTATTTAGGGTTACAATTCATCTACCATTTATTAAAACAACTTCTATTTATGGAGCCCTAAGATGGAGAAAACAAAGATGAATAAGTTACAGTTCTTGCCCTTAAGAAGCATGCAATGCATCTCTGTAGCTTTGCTCTGAGAAGCAGTACTGCACAATGCATGTTGGGGGAAGAGGCTATCTGATTTTAACAATTTTCTCCTCTACCTTGCTTCTGTCCCAGTTCTGGTTCCACTACCAAGAATAATATATACTTATATTTGCAGACAAAATCAACGTTCTTATTATACTAGCCTTTTCACATACTTTAGATAGTAGGAAGTGATAGAAGTGGTGTACTCTTGATAGAAGAATGCTAGCAGCACTAAACTAATCCGTGGAGGAAAACAAGAGTTATAGCAAATGGGTGGAAGATGAGAGCCAAGCGGATTGACTAGAGGGATGGAACCTGCAGACCGATGAGGAAAAGGACCTAAAGAAACTTGAAATACATTATCAGGCATTTCTCACCCTCAAAACTCCTACTGATGAATGAATGTATTTCTAGATTGTAGCCATCTAAACCCCGCATCACAAAAGATAGCCTTTCTATCATATTTACAGAGTCAACAAAGTAAAGTCTTAGCAAAAGTCAGATCGGGCATTAAATGAGGGCTCTATCACTTAGAAATTACTGAATCTCTTTGAGTCTCAGTTTCCTCATCTGCAAGTGATGATAAAAACCTAGATCAGCATGTGTAATCATTAAGTGAGATAATGTATGTAATGTGTTTGGTATAGAATCTGCATATGTACAGTAAAAAATGTGATAAAGGGTAGCTATTTTTTTTTGTTTTCTCTGTTTCTAGCCTTCCATTTTCTCTAATTTTTATTCCTGCCTGTACTATTGCTAGATGAATTTCCTCTATGAATTTTTTCCCTTTCTACATTTTTCTCTTACAATTTTTGGGATCAGAACATGATCTATCTTCGTGAAGGTTTCATGTAAGCTTCAGAAGAGTATGTACTCTGCTGTTGCTTTATAGATTATTCCATAAAGATAAATTAGATGAAGTTGATTAATACTGCTATTCAGGTCAAATATACCCCAACTGCCTATTTTGTCTGCTTGATCTATCAGTTATTGAAAGAGAAGTTTTAAAGACTCCAACTATAAACGTGACTATGCCTATGTCTCCTTTCAGTTCCATCTGTTTTTTGAGGTCATTTATTTCGATGCTCTGTTGTTAGGTCCATGAATGTTTAGGATTGCTATGTATTCTTGGAAAATTAATCCTTTTATCATTGAGCAGTGACTCTCTTTATTCTTGATAATTTCCTTGTCTGATGTCTGCTTTGTCTGAAATGATAATAGCTGCTTCAGCTTTCTTTTGAGCACGGCATATTTTTCTCCATTCCTTTACTTTTAGGTCCGTGTCTTGAAGCCCTTTCAGCTATAAATCACTGTTATTATATTAGAGCTGTGTTGCTATAGGTGGTAAGATGTGGGAAAGGGGGAGGCATCCATTATCTTTGGATTAAATCTCAGTCTTTCAGTGACCTATGTCCCTGGTTGTGACCTATGTCCCTGGTTGTGATCTTCTGTGCATCGCTTCTTGGCCTTTTGGCTAAGATCTAGTGTACTTTCTGTTCTTATCAGTTTAATATCTGATACATCCTCTATGCAAGCATTCCTTGTAGTAGAATACTATATTTTCCCAAGTACTCCAAAAGTACAAAAATGCTATAGGGGGGCTTTAGTGAAAGAAGTCCCCTTCCCAGATAGGATACTGCTTTGGTAAGTTCTTTCCCCTGAACAGCAGATCTCTCTTGTGGAAAATCCTCTGGATATATTTCCCAATAATTACTCTTTCCCTCCCCCTTCTAGAATCATGAGAGCATCTTTCCCCAGGAGGCAAAACTTATACAACTATGACAGCATTCCCACCAAGTCTGTCGCCCCATGGAGTTGCTCACTTTCATCCTGGTCCACAGGCTCCACCAATACATCAAAATTAGTTTTCAATTGTCTCTACCAGTTTATGGCTCCAGGGGCTGGTGGTGCAGGTAAGCAGATCTTCAATGTGCCTCTCCAGCTTAGCTTGTCTCTCCAGATTTCACCATAGCAGTCTGCCCTAAGACTCATCTGTCACTGATGCATTATTGTAGGGGCAGGAGTTATGACCTTCAAGTTCTTTATATGTTGAAGCTAAAATTACAAATCCCATTCTTGCTTTTTAAATTCTTTCCTTTTCTTCATTTTCTTACCATCTATTCTCTTCCTCTCTTCTTTCTATTGCTATACCAAGAAAAAGCTTTTCATCACCACACAGATGATACTTTCCTGACCAATGACTTTTCCTAAGTTAGATATTTTAAAACGTAAAAATTAAAGGTTGAAGAATGCGGTAATTGTAAGTCATTAATTTCAATAAAGAATTACTTTCATGATAAGACATCAGTTTTGTTTTTGTTTTTGTTTTTGTTTTCTCCTAGAAGTTTCTAAGTTAGCCAATAATTACAGGCATTGTGAAAACTTTCTAATTATCTTAGCTGGAACTATGAGGAATCTAAAATTATGTTTTAGATTTCTAGCTTTAGTTTATTTTTACCAACCAGAAACATTAATGGAGTACCCAGAAAGGCAATGAAGAACAGAAGCATCTATACCTACAAATATGAACAGACTTACTATTCTGTGATCCATAGCATATATTTGCTTAATGAATATATGCTTAATGAATGAATAAATTACTCCATTTCATACTAACTTCAAAAACAACTACAGCTATCAATTAAATTTTATATCTTTTATGTTTGCATTTAATTGTCATATAGCCAACATGTAATACATATATTTATGTAAATCTATAATTATATATGGAGTGTAACCCTTTATGGCCAATAATGAGAAGTCACACTGGGGGCCATATCAGGTAACTAGGATGGGTGTTGTGAGACAGTTATTTGTTTACTGCCTAAAAACTTCCTCACAGATATTGCCATGTGAGCTGGTGCATTATTGTGATTCAAGAGCTGTGAGTTGTCGGCTAAGATTTTCAGTCAAGATTTCCATTTCCCTCTTGAAGTTTACTTGGTCTTCTATGTTTCTCACAGTCAACTGACAATTTTGATACACAATTTGATTAATTTTTGCAATGTTTTCATCAGTTCTCGCTGTTCTGCTAACTACTGGCCACCCTGACCTCTCTTCACCAGTGACACTTTCTCTGAAAAACATTCAATCCATTGACGCACTACCAGTTTTGTTGATGGCATAGTCCCCATAAATGTGAACTAACATGTCCCTGATTTCACTTCCTCTCTTGCCAAGTTTAACAAGAAATTTACAAATGTTTGCTCATCGCTCTAATTCAATCTCCAACATTCTCACGACAGCACACAAAACATGCAGCAATGATGGAGACCTCTCATCAAAACACTGGTATACACTGACACAAACACAGCTGTAACATCCTGATATACCAAGAAAATGAAACCTTATCAAGTTATTTGTACAATACTGTCCATGTAAACCATAGTGGCAAGTATGCAAACTTACTTGTCACACTTGGGTATATTGGAAGAGGATTTATCTTCCTTCTGTGTTCTTAGTTCTATTTATATTGAAAATAGAGTAATTCTGACATTTATTCATAACACTGATAATGTTTTAAGTCAGATGGGAAATATTTCTTAATATTTTTTGATGGTACTCTGTATTCATAATGAATACAGACAGTAGTTTTTCCAAAAAGTGTTTGACCTTTTTCTAAAGGGTCAGATTTTTCCATCATTTGAAAGTAGATCCAATGCATTATTAAAAAGAATCTAGCTGGGGCTGGGTGCAGTGGCTCATGCCTGTAATCCTAGCACAGGTCAAGATGGATGGACTGCTTGAGCTCACAGGTTTGAGACCAGCTTGATCCAGAGCCAGACCCTGTCTCTACTAAAAAAAAAAAAATACAAAAAATTGAGGCAAGAGGACTGCCTGAACCCAAGAGTCAGAGGTTGCTGTGAGCTATGATGTTGCCGTGGCACTCTACCCAGAGTGACATCTTGAGACTCTGACAAAAATAAAAAAAGAGAGAGAATCTAGCTGGGCGCAATGGCTCATACCTATAATCCCAGCACTCTGGAAGGCCAAGGCGGACAGACTGCCTGAGCTCACAAGTTCTGGACCAGCCTAAGCTAGAGCAGGACCCCACCACTAAAAGTAGTCAAGCTCGTGTAGGGCACCCCTGTAATCCTAGCTACTTGGGAGACTGAGGCAAGAGAATCACTTGAGCCCAAGAGACTTAGGTTGCTGTATGCTATGAGGCCATGGCACTAGACTGAGGGTGATAAAGTAAAACTCTATTTTAAACAAACAAACAAAAAATCTAAATTGCATTTACATTGTAAATAACTAAATATATATTCATATATGTAAATCTACATATACATATAGAAAGAGAGAGGCCAGGAAGCAAATGGAAAATCGAATGCATAGACAGATGTCAGGTTCAGGACCCCCATTGAAGGTCTGCCTATACTTCATATTACTCTATGGAAGACAGTACAGAAAAAGTTAGTATTACATATTTCATGACAACCCGAATCAAAATAGGGTAAATCTGAATCGGATATCAGCTATTCTGACTTTGACAGATGTGTGTGCTTTACTATAAAATTACTGCTACTACAGAAATTTAGAATTCCAACTATATACACTGTAATTCAAATGTGAAAAAATAATTTACTCAGCTCTATGTTTTAAAATGAAAGATATTTTATTTAAGGAGTTATGTACACTGACACCATTTATGTATTTTAAGTATAATGTGTGAGTCTTACACATACATCTATATAAAAATAAATCATAGAAAAAGAGAACAGAACTAGTTATATACTTGAATCCCATTTTGTACAAATTACCTTAGATAATTTGTGTCTTTTGAAAAAAAGTTCTTTTATGACTAACACAGTTCGAAAAATACATTTTCCTTGAAAGTAAAATCGGAACATGTTCTCATATATTGAAGTGATAAAATGATGACAAAAGTGTGTTTCTTAACCTCAAATAGCTTCATCTTTTCTGAGTCTCTTCTGTGCACCATTAACTCAAACTATTAACAAAAGCGTTACTTTCATTTGCCAAATACTTGGACTTCCTAAAAGACCCATCTTCTGGCTATGATTAAAGAAGTGAAAAGTTAAAAAGCAGACCAGCAAGACACTTTTGAGTTGGTATCTGCAACAAACTTAAGAAAGCCCTCCTCTGTCTTGCTGTCACAAAAGAAGCACCATTCCTTGTTTTCAACGGGTCATGAAACTGGTCAGCTATTCACAACATAAATGTAATTTAGATTCTTTTTAAGAGATGTACTGGAACTACTTTCAAACCAAGAAAAAATCTGACCCTTTAGAAAAGTCAAAGATTTCTTAGAAAAACTACCATCTATTTTCAGCAGGAAGATAGAGTACCATTAAAAAATATTAAGAAATATTTCCCGACTGACTTAAAACAGTCTCAGCATTATGAATAAATGCAGTAATTCTGCCATTTTTAATATAAATGGAACCAAGCTATTTAGTCTATGAACATAGGATGAAGAGGAATCCCCTTGAAGATTCTCATTATGTTTCAGTTCCTGATGCCATTGTATATCCTCCCGAGACTCAGTCACCTTGGTAGGCCATATGTATGTTTCAAATTTATTTAGGACAATAACTCCTGGTTGAGTGTCAATGCAAAAATTATGTTAATCACTCAGATCCACCTGATGCTATTAATGTCCATTCCTGGGCAAAGCAGTGCATGTGTATCAAACCCAACATGTACTAACATTCCATTTCCTACAAATAGAGCCTGTAATATTATCTTTCCTTGCATTAATTTTAAATATTTTACAGGTAATGATTTACAGGTAAATATCCCTGTGAGTTTTCCTATGTTGTACATATTATGCTGGCAAAGATAGTATTCTTCCTATTTTCCACTCTGTTCTCATCACCCCACTATTGCCATTTAATTGATAAATATTTGAGACTTTCCTATCTGTTTATCACTGCACTAGACAGTAAGGTTTTTTTTTAATTTCTTATAGCATAACTATGTACGTTAATGCAATCATGGGGTACAGTGTGCTTTTTTCATATACATTTTGAAATACTCTCATCAAACTGGTTCTCTTAGTCATTAAGTTAAGACATTCATACTCTGCTTTTAGAAAGACTCACTTGTACCCTTGTAAGATAAACCATATAGGTGACCCTGCCAATGACAGTAAGGTTTTAATCAACTAATAAATTTGCTTGGTCTTCCTGACTAAATGCTCAATAACGAGAAGGGAAAAGAAAATTAAAGAAGCATCAAAAATACTATCGTTTTACTTATACATGTTAGAAATGCTACCAGAAAGGAACATATAATTTGCCGTAGTTGTGAAATTAGTGAAAATTCTAAGAGGATGTGATGAATTTTACGAGTTGAAAGCTGAATAGGAAAAGAGGAGCAAGCAGAGAAAATAGAATGTGGAAATGTCCAGACATATGATTATAAAAGAGAAAGAAAAGTGAAAGAAAACTACTATGGCTAGAGAGTTCAGAGGATTAAGGACAGAGGCTGATATGCTATAGATGCAGATGAAACTAATATGAAACTCATCCTAATAGCAATAGAAAAGATATTTCAGGGCACTGATGGCAGACAAATTGTAAAGCAGGGCCTAGCTTCACTGGCATGCAGCCCATCCAGTTTCACAGGTTTCTGCTGTTGCTGTATTGAAGTTCTTAATTTTTTGAACAAAAAGCCGTGCATCTATGTTATGCACTAAGCTCCGCAAATGAGTCAGTCCCATTGTCGGGGGCTAACAGTGAGGTAGAGTAGACATGGATATTTCTGTTGCCTATAAAATAAGTAATGACAATAGACTAAGATGAAAAAGGATAATAATGATAAATTAAGGGGAAAGATGGCAAGGACTGATGATAGAAATATTTGATGATTGAAATAATAATTAATTGAAATAATAAAGAAGTAAAAGGGGAGAAAAAGGAAAATAGAAAATACTCGTTTCCATGAAACCTATAACTCTGTTATTCTAAATGTTCCTAATTAACTGCCAACACAAAAGAATCATAGCTTTGATAATGACGCTTCCCTCTTCAAAAATCTTTGATAATGAAGATGCTAGTATTTGCCTAAGCAATATCCAACCCCTCCTTTTCTCCTGGTTAGTGGAGGCCTGGTTTGTTCAGTAGAAACTTCTCTTACAACCAAGTGCTCTACTAAGTCATCAGGTAAATCCATTCCCTTCGTTATTAGTTTAGAAAACAATGCATGGCGTGTATAGCATTTTGACCAACATGCTGTGATGGGAAGTCTGAGCACTTCTGAAAAAATTCCCTCATTGCTAAAAAGGCTCATGTAGTGTCTTCTCCCCTTTTCCCGCTTAACCTTGTCACATGACCCCAGAACTGAGGCAGCCATTTTGACATCAGGAGGAAAGAAACAAGATTGGGATAACAGTAACAGGGTAACAAGATGGAATATTCTATGTTCAGATGCTGAATTATCCAATCTCTAACCATCTACTTTGGAAGTCTGAATGTGTGATTATTAAATTCCCTTTGTTAAATCCTATTATATTTAATACCCTTAAAGTCAAAGGCTGCTTTATTCATTTTTGTTTTGCCCATAGCATTGAACATAGTTTTTTTTCATTTGCTTAGCTGTTTCTTAGGTTATGAAGAATGAATTACATTTGAAGCTAAGAATTAGGTGCAACTAAAGTATCAAAAACTGGTAGTTGGGACAGGTTTCCATGTGCTTCCTCCCTGCTGTTACCACTGTATTCCTTACAACATGGATCACTATGTTTAGTGAGAAGTGAATATTTTTGCTTCTATGAATCATGAAATCTACTGTGGAGTGCATTTGAGAATACCTAATCTAATTAAATGAAGTGTTATTAAATTTTAATTAATGTGTGCTATTCAAAATTAATCAGATCCGTAACTAAAAGCATGCTTAGCAACTGATCACCAAAAAAGCAGTAGCTCTCCAGTGACTTCAAATTATGTTCTGTTTTTAAATGTTTAGTATATTATTTTTCTACTAACAGGGAAACTTTTGTCTGTGCCTATTTTTTTATTTGGTCAGAATAGAGACTGATAAAGATTCTACATGTAAAAAAGTTAGTCTTCTAAATTTCAAATTCTTGACAACGGCTGAGTTTAAACACTGAACTTGTAGGTACAGAATTAAAATAAACCTCTGAATATGATGAAATTAAAAAAATAGACCTGCCGGGAAAACAACTAAAGACTATTTTAACAATTTTTAAGCAAACATTAGTAAAGACATCATCCAAAATAATACATCAGTAGGATTTAATGCACATGTAACAAGAAAAAAAACACCTTATATAATTTTTATATAATATTTTATGTCAACTAATAAAACATTTTAATGTAAGTATGAGTAATGACTTAGCTGATGGAAATATAATGATTTATTTTTCTCATTTTTAAGCACACAAATACTTTCTGAGGGAAGCCTAATAAACGATTCAGAGCACATGAAAAATTGTTACAGAAGTGAACACCATCAATACTTTTTCCTGTCCTTTTCAGCCAGAATGTCTGGAAATGAAAGTAAATTACAAAGAAGGGATTTAGGCAAACTTTGGAAAAGGTGCCAAAGAGTAAATAGGTTAGCTTAGCCAAAGAAGTTATTATTCTTATTTCTGGGAAATCAGAGTAAAGACGGCTTTGTCAAATTCAAATAGATATATCAGCTTTAAGGACATTGCAAATATATGATTATCTGACTCTAAATTAGTAAGTGGAAGACACAAGTCCCTGAAGCAAAAATAGTAATTTTACAAAGTATTAGAATCTTTGTTTCAGTCCAGTCATAGAACTAAATAGCATCAGTTTTAGCTTAAAGCCTCACCCTACTCCAACTTTCAATTAATCATTATTATTATGAAAACCCATAATTTGTATTAAAGTTAAAAATTCAAGATGTTCAGTACCATTTTAATATTTGTGTCCTTGAGTTAGTAAAATTTTGCCAAGTGGTATGATAGTAGAATGTCAATTTCTTGCTCAAATTAGGTATTTTAAATTGGCTGTGTATTAGGTAGCTAATTGATCTTCCACTGCTCTTGGGTTATACTCCTTTGTAATGCTGCTACAAAAACCCATTGTACATTAATATATATATATTCTGTTTAACTGGCTTATATTCAGAAGAAATTTGGCAGTTTATGCAACCAATTTTGATTGATGGATAGATTCCTATGGAATTAAAAATCTTTGCCTGGCTCAAAATTCAGAAAGTACTAAAAAAAGCATTAATTGAAAGTCTCAACATGCAACTCTCCTCCAGACCTATAATTCCTCTTCCCAAAGGTTGCAAAGTTTATTAGTCTCTTGTAGTCAGGTGTGTATTTTTGTATATTCAATAAACATGCATACATACATTCTTTGCCTCCCTTTTATACAAATGATTTTAAACATTAAAATTAACATACCCTTGGCACACCATTTAATATAATAGATTATCCCCCATCAACACATAAAGACTGCCACAATCTTTTCTAAAGCTACTTGTTATTCTATAGCACGGATGAATATAAATTTTTGAACCACTGTTCTTTTATACATATGGGGAGATAGATAAATTCTTAGTTGTGCCATGTGGATAGAATTGTCATTTTTTAAACCACTGGCTGATTGAAGGACATTTAGTTTATTTCCAAGGTTTTATTATCACAAATAACATTACAAAAATTTTATCTATATCCTAGGTAAAATACTTCCGTATGAAATACTTCTATACTTTTAGGAATGTACTGTTAGAAAAATTCTGAGACACGGATAGTAATTTTAATAATAGTTGTCAAACTACTTTCCAGCTATGCAAAGGGTTCCTGCCTTTCCAAAGCTACACACCAGACGCCATATGTTATGTGTAAGAGCTGTGCATTTTCTGTAATAGTTTGGTCACATCTTTAGTCTATTTTTTCTATTAGTTTTTAAAATCTTTTCTTACCAACTTATACATAATAAAGCTCTTTTGTTTTCCTTTTCTTATGGTAATTATCTCTGCAATATTTTTAAATGCATTTACATATTATCATGTTTTAAAAAACTGGGTCTTATATTTTATACATATTAATATAGAAATTGCTTTTTAAAGTGTGATATATAAAGACATATATACAACATTTTTATGTATATATACATGTACAAACATATATTCATCTGTGTATATATAGTCATTTTATTCTAATATTTTTCTTGTTTTTATCTTTTTTCCTTTTTTATTTCTTCCAACACCATTTACTATGTAAACCATCCGATTTGAATGTTGTTTCTACTTTATACTAAATTCTTTTGTGTATTTGTTCCATTTCTGCCATTGCTGTATTGAGAATGGTCATTCCATCCCTTTCTCTAATTGTGTACATAGTACTACTCTTCTTTTTTTTAATTTTATTAAATCATAGCTGTGTACATTAATGCAGTTGGTAAGGTGTGCTGGTTTTACATACAATTTGAAATTCTTTCATCAAACTGGTTAAAATAGCTTTCATGGCACCCTCTTAGTTATGGTATTAAGACATTTATATTCTACATTTAGAAAGATTCACATGTACCCTTGTAAGATGAACCATAGGTGTGGTCCCACCAAACACCCTCCCTCTACCCATCCTCTCCTCTCCACTACCCTCCCTCTCCCCTTTCTCCATATTCTTGGGCTATAATTGGGTTATAGCTTTCCTATGAAAGCTAAAAATTAGTTTCATAGTAGGGCTGAGTACATTGGGTACTTTTTCTTCCATTCTTGAGATACTTTGCTAAGAAGAATATGTGTTACTCTTCTTGAGACTTTATTATAAATTTCAATACCTAGAAAAGCCAGTTTCCCTTTATTCCTCTTCATTTTCAGATTTTTACTTCATTTATTCTTTTTTAATCTTGAAATAATGACATCAGGTACCATAATAATCCCTGCGGTATTTTACCAGGTTCCTGCTAATTTCAGAGATGAATTTAGAGATAACCAATCCCCCTTTGAAAGAAACTTCAGTCTTCTAAGCACATATGCTAAATGTCATATATATTTGAACATTTTTAAGTTTATTTATGTATACTATTTTGATTTTATTACTAAAGCAAAAATGAGTCTTTTTCTCCATTGGATGTTTAAATATTGTTGTTTATGAATAGCAAAAGTTACTTATTTAACTTGCTAAATTATTTTGTTTATAATACCTTTTCTGTTTATTTCCTTATTTTCTCAGATAACTGATCATTATTTACAAAGATAATGATTATATGCTTGGAAAATATTTTTAATTTTACATCTATAATTTTAATGTCTTCAACTGATTTGCTATGAAATAGTAATATAGATAATGAATAATATTGTTTTAATCCTGAATTTAATAGGGCTTTTTAAAAGCTTTTTCCACCAAGCATATTAGGAGCTAATATGCAAATATATTCTTTTAAAAATAGGTTATTCATAAAGAATTAGAATATAAACATAAAGAAGATATATAATGTATGTTAATGTGTGAGTTTTATAAACAAGATTAGAATTGACCATTTCCTTCTACCTTACCCAAAATTCTATCAAATACTGTTATGACAACTCACAGATAAGGGTATTATTTCCCCCTTAAAGAAATTCTTATTTCAATTGACTATCAAAGAAACACGAATTTCTTGAAGTTCTTGTCATTTTCATCCTGTGTCTATATTATTTCACGCATCCATCTGGTTTTTTTTTTTCATTTTATTCTTTTTTTACTTCTTCCCTCCTTTCTTTTTCTTCTCAGTCTTAGTACATTCCTCCACTTTTCCTTTTCATTTTTTTACTTGATACATAGGTCACTCCTTCAGTTTTGAGACAGACTGCATTATGATCCATTTATTTACATTGTTTTGGTGTGATTACCAAAACCAAAATAATGAACTCATCACCTAGTTATCTTATTTAGGTTAAACAATATATTTTTTCTTGAAAACAAAACTAGCTTTGAGATTTTTTTTTTCATAATTTTATTTATTTATTTAGATAGAGTCTTACTCTGTCACCCTGAATAGAGTGTCATGGCATTAACATAGCTCACAGCAACCTCAGACTCATGGGCTCAAGTGATCCTCTTGCCTCAGCCTCCCAATAACCAGGACTACAGGCCCAAACAACAATGCCTGAATAGTTTTTTTCTATTTTTAGTAGAAGTAGGGTCTTGCTCTTGCTCAGGCAAGTCTTGAACTCCTGAGCTCATATCCACAGCCTTGTCCTACCAGAGGACTAGGATTATAGGTGGGAGCCACTGCACCAGCTGGTATTTCTCTTCTTAGAAGTTTTAGCGTTCTGCTTTTTGTTTTTTCTATTCACTCTTTCCAATTTTATTGTATTAATCTCTTCAGCTTTTCTTAGGTAAATTTTTTAAAATAAATTATTTACTTAGTTTAATTTCTTTTTCTCATTAATAGAAATATTTAGGTCTGTGAATATATCTGGGAATACTGCTACCTCTATTCAATAATTTAGGTATTCAGCATTTTCATTAATTATCTGGAATGTCTATAATATGTTATTTCAGGTTACTTTTAATGTGTTTCTTAGAGACGATTGTTTATTTTTTAATATCAATGGTAATGATCTTTTTAATTTTGTTATTTATTTTATTTCAGTACATCATAAATAGAGAATGTTTTCTGTACTACTTCTAGTTTGGGTAGTTGATTAAGACTACTTATAATCAAGAATATTATTTCCTTTGAGTTCTTCTATTGATACTAAAAAAAAAAAGGTATATTTAATCTTTTCAGGTCATAGTAGTATAGAACATTAATTCACCTAATTAATTTAATTTTAAGTATTTTAAGTATTTTTTGTCTGTGATTACTATAACTCTGACAGGCAAATTAAAGTTCCATACTTATAATAAAAATAAGGGTTTGCTGCATTTAATTTTATTTCTGAGGGTTTTTGCTTTTCTAAATGTTAATGCTATCTCATTTGTATACAAAATAATCATAAGTCCTACATATTCATTGTGCAGAATATACTTTAGCATTATAATTTTACATCAATTATTAGCTATTGACCCAATTTCAACATTTTTGTGATATGATTGCAAACCTTGATTTAATTGTCAATTTCATTTTACATATTTGCCCACATTTTTATTATGATGCTTATATTACCATGTTTAAGGATCTTTTTATTATATAAGTATCTGTTGTGGAAAAGACAAAATTGGACTTTGATATGTTATCAAATATAACATTTTTTCGTTTAATAGCCCATTTTATTTGTGTAGTGAATTTTGTTTAATTCTGACAGTACTTTTCATATGTTCTTCATTTTTAAAATTAACATTCGTTCTTATTTTAATGTCCCTAACATCAGGATGTACAGTATTATTAAAATCCATGATTGCTTTGTGACTAAGGACAGCACACTGACTGGCATGCATAAACTAAAAAGTAAAGTGAACTCTTTGTTATGCTGAGTGGCCTGATTGTGTCTTTGTGATCAACAAACCATTCATAGACCATTTTGGTGTTTGAAATCTTCTTTTGACTACATAGGGCAAGTACTAGAAAGTGCCAGCATCTAAACAATCAATGGCCAAAACAAAACAAAAATGTGAAAGGGACTGGAAACTGTTCTAAATTTTTTAACAACTCTTATCGTTCCATATCTTCCATTAGCTCCTCTATTGGGTACTTGCTTCCTACAGGCATAATATTTTTAAATTTTGTAAGATGTTCCATATTTATCTGCCCCATGACCACATTTTATCATTTTTGTGTTTTTGTTTTCTGTCTTTTCTCTTTTTTTTTTTTTTTTTTCTCTGTATGATCTTTATATAGATACCTTGCTGGTTCCTTTTTGATTACTTATTCTTTAAGTAACTAAGTTTTTCCTCAGTAATTTATATAGTTTGTATCTAGGAAAGATTTTTTTTTTCCTGACCTGGGATTTGGGGTAGAGGTTTAAATTAGTCTTTATTTCTCAATAGTGAATGGAGAAAACTAATTTCCTTTTCACAACTCAAGGATGTCCAGGTTCTTTCTACTCCCTCTTTTGTTTAGCAGCCCTTCCAGCATATGCCACCAAAAACATAAATAGCTCCTTTCTATTCTCCTGCTGGCTTCTCACGAATTTCAGTATAAGAGGAAATATTTGTTCTGCGTGTCATTTTGAGTTGATACTACTTTCATCAATGCAAGAATGTGAGTTAAAATGTACATAGTTTTTACTTTTTTTAAAGAAAATTTGGTACGAAGAGTGAAAATATAAACTACAACTGAGCAGGGCAGAGAAAACAAACTATTTAACTTCTCTTCAATTTTCTGTTTCATCCAGGTGAACCTTCAGTTTCAGCCTTGATTCGTGATATTTGGAAACGATCCATTGTTTGTATTTCTTAGGTGTTTAAGCAGGTATGCCTGCCATGGTAGGATCAGAGAATCATTTATTATGTATGGACCAGGGTGAAGTGTATATACAGGTTGCTGAATAAAAGGGGAAAGAAGAAAGTGAGTCTACTGTCCACTCGAATACACAGAGGAATTCTGGAATGTGGTTTCCATTATTCCTCCTTGTGTACTTAATGTAAAACAAACAAACAAAAAACCCACAGTAGATGCCAATGTGAATTCCTCAATCGTTGGTACCCTTAAGCTTCAGTTGCTCCTTCTGAATAGTTCTATAAGCCCGCCTTACTCACATACTTAACGGTAATAGAACTTGTCATGCCCCCACATCCACTCAAGATAAAAAGAACTAGAAGGCTTTGCAATGGTACAAATTCTGTAACACACATGCTAAGACTAGAAAGAATCCCTGGCGGTAGTTTAGAATATCTGCCCCCAGTTTTCTTAATCCTGACCTAAATACCAAGATGCAAAACTCTAGCAGTTCAATTGGATCCCTCTGTCTGGGGCACCTAGGGGTGTGGTAAGGCTTTGTCCAAGGCCTTCAACCTCACATATATGTGCTGCATGTCCACTTCTCAAATCTTCTTCATTGTCAAACAGTGCCAATTCCTTCAGAGTTGTCCTGCACTGTGTGTGTGTGTGGAGGGGGGAACCTGGCCTTTTTGTCCCTGCATTAGCTTGCCAGTAGCTACAGGAAGCCTCCTGAGAGATATAACATTGACCCAGACAGTTTCTACAAGTGAAAGTGAAGTGCAGCTGGTGCTCCAGGCAACTGTGTATAGATGCACAGGCCCTAAAGAAAGGTCTAGGTCTAGAAGAACACCACTGAATACACTAGAACACAAGAGCCTAAGCTATCCTTGGTGAAAGATGGTTTAAAAATGATTAGCCAGGTTGACATGGTTCCAGAATCTATCTAGTTAGCAGACCCACCCAAAATATTGCTTCAGAAGTGATAGTTTTCTTTTTTACTTATAAGTGTCCCTTAACATTCCTGGTAGCCACATTATTGGCTTTGGAAACCCTATTTGAGCATAGTAAGCTACTAGGGTTTATTTTACACACTGTTAGAATAATTTTGTCATCAAAAAAGGTTACGAGTTTCTGAAACTCTTTGCCTTAGGGCATGGAAACTACATAGTCCTCTGTTTTCTTCCCCCAAAGATTGCCGTGTGCCTTCCTTCATTTCACATTGATATTTCACTTTATCTTCCAGTTTCCCAATCCACGTCATCCCACTGGGGTAGAAATCTTGCAGGAAAGGAGACGATGTAACTTCCCGGAGTGAGTGATCACTATTGTATGTAATTACCCACTAGTTTGTTTCATTACCATTAGTGAGGGAACATGGATGATGGGGCAAGCTGTGCGATACTAGTTTTAAATAAACTATGTGACAAATGTTGTCGATTAATCCAATTTATGTCTCTAAATTATCTATAAACAATAAAAAATAAACATATGGAATTCAGGGAAGTTGGAAAACATGTACTATTATTTTACTTGCTTCATTTACAATCTGTGTTCCCTTTTCTCACAGTTCACACGATTAAATCTATACAATTTTTTCTAAGTGCTCTTTTATATATTATTTGCTGTTAAATTTAAGTCTATTCCTATCTTCTAAACAACTGTTTTCCATCTCCCCCCAATTCCTCAACATATTGTTTCTCATTTTGTGTAAATGAGCATCTGTTGCTGAATAAATATTAGCCGAATTACTAGATGAATGATTAAGGAAAGAATCAGTGAGTGCTAGAGGTATACATGAGTCTTTTATTACTCTATGTGAGGAATGTTTAAATGAAAACTATTTGCCCTGAAACAAAAAGCTCTCTGATTCAATTTGCACATAAAAACATTATATGCTTAATAAATATGGGTTATATGCTTGAATGAAAGAGTGAATAAATGAGTAGCTCTTTTTTATACAACAGTTCACATATCTCCTAGGTTTTAAGCTTAAAATAAAACAAAAATATAAGAGCTGTCTTCTGATTTTACTATCTTGATTTTTCATTCCGTTCCTACAAAGACTTTTGAAAAACTAGCTAGGTAGTTTTTGTTTATCATAAGTCATATAAAAAAGTTTTATTAATAATTTGAAAAAAATGATTACCTTGACAGTAAAAGCCTTCCTTACTAATATGTAAAAAGTCCAGGATCAGAACTGTTTAACGAGTCTACTGTAAGTCAAGTGCAACATTAGTACTCTGGTATAAATGTCTTACCTCTATGTACACTGTTCAAACGTCTCAATTTAATCACACATCATTAATAATCAGCTTTTATTATTGCACAGACATATACAGTCTAATTTTTGATCAACTTTAATATTAAGAAAAAAACAGCAAAACACCTAATAAAATGCACAGATATACAGTAGGAACAAAAAATAGTATGACTTTTTTTAACAACATGTACAATTGTGAGGGTAGTAGTATTAAATTAGATATCACTGTTTTAAAAAATATAATGTGGGGCAGTGCCTGTGGCTCAAAGGAGTAGGGTGCTGGCCCCATATACTGGAGGTGGTGGGTTCAAACCTGGCCCTGGCCAAAAACTGCAAAAAAAAAAAAAAAAAAAAACTCTCTCTATATATAGATATATACACACACACATATA
The DNA here is from genome assembly GCF_000181295.1 of Otolemur garnettii. NCBI lineage: Eukaryota > Metazoa > Chordata > Mammalia > Primates > Galagidae > Otolemur > Otolemur garnettii. The sequence continues at coordinate 40,525,463 of NW_003852399.1, forward strand.
TAGTGTGTGTGAAATATTTATTAGAATTTATATCACATAGTACAGCACAGGATATGATGCAAAAGTAGTACTAGTGGCTTTGAATTAATTTAAAAGAGAAAATAGCAATTTAAAAGAAGGTAATTAAAGCTAAAGAATTTTTAGATAAAGGACTTTATTAGTATTATATTTTATATTAGTAAATATTTGAGCAGAAACATTTAATTTTGATTTTAAAATATCATTAAAATATGGTAAAAACATGGCAAGTTTTATAAATAGATTTCTAATAAAAGGAGAAAGTGTCAAAACTGATATGGGTTTAATATACAGTAATATATAGGTCATAAAAGGTGCATTTACTTTTCTGCTAATCCATGATTCAGATAGAAATGGAAATACTCACATAATCATAGCTGTGTGCCTATGATAGCTTTCCCTAACCAATGAACCAAAAAGAAAATATTATTATTCTGAAGTAGAAAATAGAAATTAAATTGTCACAATTTTACCCACAATAGAGTAATATATTGTATCTGTGGTCCTCAAGAGCTCTGCTTTTACTGAGCTTTAGTTTCAGGTCACACGTTTCTGTTTTAAATTTCATTCCATGGTTTAATGAAAGACTCCTAAATACCTACATCTCTCTCTGATTAGCTATCTTAGAAAACTAATTAAGTAATCAATAAACAGAACAAGTATAAGTCAATAGTACCTCTGATAAGCACACATGATGGTCAACCTACAACAACATGGTTGTCAGCAATTACCAGGGAAGCTATACCTTAAAGTTCATTAAAGACACACTTGTAAAGCTATTAAATGTTATCTGAAAATGTTTTTTGTACTATTTATAATGTAGGTCTTCACTACCAAATTTTAACTCACACAATTTATTTTTAAGGAAGTTAAACAATAAACAACAGACCAGGAGCTGTGTCTTATGGCTCCAATCCTAGCAATTTGGGAGGCTGAGGCAGGAAGATTGCTCAGACCAGGTATACAAGAGCAGCCTGAGCAAGAATAAGGCCTCGTCTCTACTAAAAATACAAAAATTAGTTGGGTATGGTAGCCCATGTCTCTAGTCCCAGCTACTCAGGAGACTGAAGCAGTAGAATTACTAAGCCTGTAGTTTGAGGTTATACTGAACTATGATGAAGCCACTGCACTCTAGCCCAGATGACAGGGTGAGACCTTGTCTCAAAACAACAACAAGATGAATAATAAAATTTTATCCAACAAACTCAAATAAGTGTTATTTATTTATTTTGAAACAGAATCCTGCTCTGTTGCCCTGAGCAGAGTGGCATGGCATCATAGCTCACAGCAACCTCCAATTCTTGGGTTTGAATAATCCTCTTGCTTCAGCCTCCCAATTACCTGGGACTACAGGCCTGCACTACTACTCCCAGCTAGTTTTTCTGTTTTTAAGAGAGATAGCGTCTCACTCTAGTTCAGGTTAGTCTCAAACTCCTGAGCTCAAGCAATCCACCTGCTTCAACTTCCCAGAGTGCTAGGATTACTGGCATCAGCCACTATACTCAGCTTCCAATATGTGATTTGAATAACAGCTACACATTGAGTATACCAGTTGTTCATTCAGCTAACATTTATTTATATTGTTTCTAATATGTTCCAGATACTTAGAAAGGCATAAACATTAACTTGTCAGTCTCTCAACCTTCAGTCAGATCATGGTCTAGTGGAAGAGACGACCACATATAAAGAATAATTTATTACAACAAGTGACAGTGTACCCTGACTGTGCCATAACCTCAACAGCATGCTGGTAAAAATTGATGTATATTAGCATTAACCTATATTACTATTAACCTATTATCAACATTAAAATTATCTTGTTCATAGAATCGTACCTACATAACTAACTATAGGACTTAAGATTCTCCATCTCAAGGTCTCTCTAATTACTTCTGGGAGTCCTTCAGGTATTTAATAGGACAGACGTTCCTGACTCATTATGACATACTTTTTTGCTCTAGCGTTCTCATAAATGCTCACTTCATTTATAAGGATACTCACTACTTGAAGAACTCCTTCATTGAATTCATAATTAAATCACCTTCCAGATTCCATTGCCCCTCTCCCAACACTATTCCTTTTGCTAAGATCCTGCATAGGTACCTTCATAAAAGCACTCCTCTGCCTACATATAACCTGTAAATGACTTTCAATTGGCCTGAGAAATAAAGTCTAAATTCCATCCTCTAAGATGTACCTCTTGTTCTCAAAAGATTGAGAGCAAAAGCAATCAAGATTACCAAACTCAAAATGCATAAACTCTCTTGGGTATATGCACAGTTTTTAAAGATTAAAGAAGGTGGAACTAATAAGCCTACGATGTTTTCAGAAATCAGAAGGCAAATGATCTACAGCCTACAGAATAAAGGGCGGTGAGCAGGGGAGCACTCTCCATGTTTGGCGAGCAGTCTTGTTCAAGTCTGCTTAGTTCTTGTACTCTTAAGAAAAGAACAAAGACGGAGGACAGATGATAGGAAGCCTTTGGCTCAACAAGAGAAAGAATTTTTCAATGATCGCCTATTTTAAACACAATGTAAAGCTCTTACAAGGAAAAAAATGTTTCAGAAGTTTCAGAATGTTCCCATGGAGGGCAAGATAGAGCAACTGTGTCTACATCTCTCTGGTCTCTCCATTGTAGACCTTTGATATAGTCCAGCAAATGTTCCAAGTTTCAACTATTAACCTAGATAACACTACAGAAGATTAAATTGCTTTTAAAAGACTTGTGCATATCATGGATTCACTTGCATATTTTTTGGATCATAATTAAGATATAGATTTTTTAAAATTCCTATTACCCAAACTCTAATTTTTTTTAATTAAAAAGATTTAAATATATATATATATATAGGAAAAGGACAGACATGTTTTCCAAACTGTTTAACTAGACTTTCATTTAGGGGCCATAATTATTTTATAAAGTCATTATATAATGATGTTTATGAAAAATATGTTGTTTGCTAAAAGTATCACCAGGTGTAAAATAAAAGTATACAAAGTGTTATGCAAAATCATAACACAGTAAATTGCAGGGTTTTTTCTTTCACTCTCCCTTAACTTTACAACATCAAAACTATTACTTTGTTCTCATCATCTGAGTAACATATTCAAAATGTTCATTACTTTCATTGCCTTAGCTGCACATGAATTTAATGTAGCCATAAGAGCTCTTACCAAGGACTACCAGCAGGGGTCCTCAAACTTTTTAAACAGGGGGCCAGTTCACTGTCCCTCAGAGGGTTGGAGGGCTGGACTGCGGCCCTCGGACGAGTTGGCTGCTAAGCAGGACAGGCAGCAGCCGCAAAAACACCCGGCAGGCCGGATAAATGTCCTAGGTGGGCTGCATGTGGCCCACAGGCCATAGTCTGAGGACGCCTGATCAGTGTTGATGTCTTCCCTCCTGAATACATCCATGCACACATACAGATGTACACACATATATAAATTTTATGTAACATGTATTTAAACTATATTTGCACATTTAAATCATATATACATACATATATTTATTTAAAATCCAATTTGCTTTTTCTTTTAGGCTGGGGCCAGGTTTGAACCTACCACCTCTGGTATATGGGGTGACACCCTACTCCTTTGAGCCACAGGCACCTCCCTAAAATCCAATTTTCTTGAAGGAATATACCAGGTGTTTCTTTTCTCTTATTATAACAGGTTTCCTTGGTTTTCCTATAATCCACCATATCCCTTCTCAACTCCAGTGATCCCCTCATATCCCTTCTCAACTCCAGTGATCCCCTCATATCCCTTCTCAACTCCAGTCTTTGTCAACCTAAACTGAACTCATACTGAAATCTGCATTTGGTAACTAGTGTTTCTTTCATGAGAGGAAAATGCTGGGCTGTAGCATTTATTTCCTTCGATCATATCACAAAATATAAAAAAATACTATGTAAACTTTCAACAGACAAATGATTATAGGTAGTAGGTAGTCTTGGCTTTGCACAATTATTACATGCACAAATTTCAGTTACCATGGTTAAATACTACCAATTCCCAACAACACTAAATTTTCAATTACCACACTATATTAACTGTGAGTAATTACATCAAGTACAAACTCTGCTCCTAGTTTTGCTATATAAATAACAAATTTGCATCAAGACCAGTGGTCAATCATAACACTTCCTTCAAAGTCTGCTAGTAACTGGTGACTGTGTACCCACCATCCAGTTTACTTAGCAAAGTATATAGTGGTGTTGCTTTTGTCTCTCAGTGACAAAACCTTTTAATGTTTCACAAAAATGGAGGAATCTGGCTAACAGTGATAAAAGTGCCACACACACTAAAACAAAGAAAATAGACACTGCTGAAGAAGAAATTTCCATGAAATGTAAGTGGATTTATAGGAGATACAGGGCAACACGGGATTGTTGACATTGCCACCCCTTGAGAGAGACTCATATGTAGCCAAAGACACACACTGAAGGTGAACTCACTGACAGAAAAGGGGGAAATCACGGTGACAAATAAAGGATAAACATGTTCCAGACCCACTGGCATTAGCAGAACAATCCAAAAAACATCTTTGCATTAAGGAAATGCTCAGATATCTTTGATGACATGGAAAATTGAATGGATAAAATATTGGAGCCTGAGCCAGGTTTAGAAAGGAATATGATAATTCATCAAAACATAGACAGGTCAAAGAGGAACTAGTTCCCATACTACTCAACCTTTTCCAAAATATAGAAAAAGATGGAATACTACCCAACA
>NW_003852399.1:40532756-40580709 GCF_000181295.1 Otolemur garnettii
AAAAAAAAAAAACATAGACAGGTCGCTCTCCAGGTGTAATTATACAAGGAGCAGAAGAGGCAAATATGGTTAAATTATAATTGATAAGTTATTTACAAAAAATAAAACTTTCTCAATGTTTCTGGTATTTTAAATGACAATGTACTAAATACATACTAGTTTTTAAATTTTTTATTTTTAATTAATATGGGTACATAATATTTGTGATATTTATAGAGTGCAGGTGTTTCAGTACAGGCACCCAATGTATATTAATCAAATCAAGATAACTGGGGTATCCATCACTGTAGGAGCCTGGGCTGCCAGGTCTCTGCCCCAGCCTATAAAACTGTCTATATGCAGACCATTGTGCTACCTTGCTCAGGAACAACTCCCCTTAGGTGCCAGAGGGATATTCGTCTTCGCAGGAGAGAGAGAGAGGGAAACAGTCTTAGTAGGAGAGCAAATCTTAGCAGTTAGAGTGAGCGAGTCTGTGAAAGAAGGAATGAATCCAGACTAACCTCTCCTGCAGCTACTCGCAGACGTGATTCCGGGGCTATTTGACACACAGGCCTGGAGACTGCCAAGCACTGATGCTCCTGCTCTAGAGCTCTCGTGTTAAAGAGAGCGGAATCCCTTCCTCAGGCCCTTATCACCCAGGTGTTACTGAGATGTTATATCACAGGTGTTTCTTATAGTTTCAGAGTGTTCCAAGCTTAATTCTCACTTCTTCTTCCCCTGCATTATATGGTTTCCTACGCTTCACCTCAGGCATTTATCATTTCTTTGTGTCAGGAACATTTCAATTCCACTCTTTTAGTTATTTTCAAATATACTGTAACTTATTATTGATGTTAGTCACTTTGTTGTGCTATCAAATATTGTTCATTCTAAACTTTAAGAAAAATTTAAAGGTCACAGAACAAACATAATGTTCTCCACCAATTATTAAGATGAGTTTGTATAGTTTTAGAGGTTGCAGTCTTTGTTACACTTTTGCACTAATGTACAAAGTAAGAAATCTGTGTACTCTATTAATTCTAATTTACATTATTTTTCAAAGTATCTCAATTTCTTTCATCTCACTTGTCACCTGTAGAATTTAAGGAGATTATTCAGCCCTCCCTTGTATGTACATTTACTTCATAAAAGAAAAAAATGCCAACATTTCTAAAGGCAAAATATCAAAGTATAATATTGATCAATATTACATATTAACTTAGTTGTGTGGTTATTTATCGGTGTACCTATCATCCTCATTACTTGATCACTTGACTTTTTTAAACAAGAGAAACAATCAATTGCTCTAGATTTCTGCATAACCAAGTAAACTGGGAATCGATATAATTTTTCCTACACGTTCCTGGAGGAGTATATCTCTCAGTCAAATAAAGACAAGAGAAAGACGTCTCCTACCCTAGGGAACAGGTAAAACAGGACTTTGTGACTCCACATGACACATCTTTATATGTAAAACTCTGAAAATTGGGATAGTCAAAGTAAGGAGCCCGGGGCATTTTCATGTGAAAGGAAAGAGGAATATGGTGAAAAGGATAAAATGCCGCAGCCCCAGCACAGACGCATCCTGGGATATATGTGTGTGATCTGAAAGCATTGCTCACGAAGATAATTTTCTCGTTGCTTAGGATGGTTTTAGCTTTGACTTATTTCATCTGAGCTTATCATTAGGAAAATCTCTGCACTTTGAATAATTCCTACCTCTGCAGGAAACCTCCACTGAGCCAGTAGTAGACACAAAGTTATGGCTTTGCTAGTAACATACGCTGAAGCCATTGAAAGACACATATAGTACAATGCACAGGCCTCTTCATAAAAATCTCCCACGTCACTGACAGTCTAGAGCCATGCATTCTTACTCTTCTGGAGGATAATACCTACATTGCAACTATTTATGAGCACTAACACTGCTTTCCCAATCCAGCAGCCTTTCTCCAACAGCTCGTCTCTTAGTAACAACTGGAGAAGAAAGCATAGTTGGTGCTACCACACTTCAGACACAAACTTCATAGACCGATTTTTGCCCAGAGAAAGAGAAAGTGTACCTTCCACAATCAGCAAGACCATTGAACAAGATCAAATCCAAACGAAACGTGTATTCTTAGACCCATTCAGGAGATACTTAGGTAGAACAGACAGTTTATACAGAGAATACTACTAGGGAGTAGAATGTAGTGTCTAATTCTGACAACATTTTTGTATGTAAAAGTGATTTTGAATTTAATTTAGCAACTTTATATATTATGCAAACTTCAATACCAGGCAATGGCATCCACAGGGGGGAAAGAGGATACTATCAAAGTAAACAGAGACCAAACTCTTTCACTACCACACTCAGCTTTGAAATCTGAGAGCCAAACCATACCTCCTCTTTCTAACATGGATTTGCTCTTGTTTTGTCTTCAATTGCATGACTCTTTTTCTAAGAGGTTCCTGCCCAAACAAATGGTTTGATTGCTCATTACAGAAACCTCTAGAGGGTCTCCTCAATGGCAAATACCAACATGAAATTGAATCCCTCACCTCAAATTCCTTACCTTGCTATTTCAACCAAGGTAAGGTACGTAACAATTGTATCTGTACATTTCCCTAATTCTACTGGAACCTTTCCCCATGTTAAAATACCTGCCTTAAATCAAACTTTCAGCCAAATTGAGGAACATGACCAGGAGCCACACCCATGGTAGAGTTACAATTTGATTTTATACATTTCAGGGAGACAGGAATTATAGGTAAAGTCATAAATCAGTACGTGGAAGGCATACATTGGTATGGTCCAAAAAGGTGGTACATCATAAAGCCAGTGTGGAGGATACAGGTTATAGGTAGGTGTGAAAATTCTTTAGTTGACAATTGGCTGAAAGCTTTGGCTAACAGACCACAAGTCAGTGAAAAGGAATGCTTGAGTTAGGATAAGGGTCTGTTAATCACAGAGTCAAACCACAGGACACATGCCCAGACTCAAGTGGTTTGTTATTTATATTAAGGACCTGCAGGTGTGTCTTGCATCACTTTAGGCCTGTTAATAAGTCACAAAGGACATCTATAAGAATGAAACATGATGAAGCATGTTTGATCTCATGCCTAGCAATTCAGTTTAGGGATCCCCTTGGCCAAGAGGGAGCTAATTCAGTCAGCCACTGGCAGAAACCTTAAGATTTTATTTTAGTTCATAGGTTTGTCTTATTAACAGGTTCCACTGATAAATTTAGTGAAAGACTATAGGTGACAATAGAATTCTGAGGCACCACCTCTCCAGCAATCAGTCCACATGATTCAGGACTTGGTCGAAGACTAAGAGCTTCCCTAATTTTTTCTTCTGCTTCTAAGCAGGATGAATTACAGAAAGTCAATTACCTTCCCCAGCCAATCACAAAAGATGCCTCCCATTCCAAGTAGCATACCTCCAGCTTCCCTTTGCCAATAACCCCCACTCAGCACAAAACTGAAGTTGTCCCAGATTTTCTATTTGCTATAAAGTTTTCCCACTCCCCTGTCTACCTCTGATTCTCTGCCAAACACAGTGAAGGTGGATGATCCTTTGTGGAACACGGGCTGTGAGGTGGCAGGGCCCCCACAGCCTGGGGAGACGTTCAGGGAGCCACCCTCAGAGGCTTCTCCTCCTTTCACATTCTTTTCTGCTCTGCCAGAAGTCACACTGCCCCTGAAAACTTTCCTTATTATTGGCAAGTACACAGCTTTTCCTCCTTAAAGTTAATCTTTACCCCAAGTGTTCAGATTTACCTTGTTAAAGATACTGTATAAATGAGCTCTTTCCACAGTTCAGTGCTGGCTGCACCAGATTTCCTGACTGCATCTTTTGCCTCTCATGTCTTTCTTTCTCATTCCCCGTCATTCCCACTCAGGTTATTGCTCCTTCCCTGCACTGGTTTTCAAAAGTCCTTGTTACAGCTTCTTATAATAAGCTCTGATTAAGTGGCCTGTATTTGTTCTCATTTTGATGGTCTTCCTTGCTTTCTATGGAAGCCAGCTTTGACAACAGAATTTGAAAAACACAGGAGAAGCTTTTAGAAGATTGAATTGGCAGCATATTCTAACCAGCCCCATAGCAAATTTCAATGACCCCAATATATTTTTTTTATAATACTCTCCCCTTACCAACTACTTGATCTTTCAAGTTGTTTCCCAGAAATGATGAATTTTCTGCAAGATGAAGGAGCTGAAATTCTGAAGGCCCCTGGGAAAACTTCCTGAGGCCAAGATTCACCATTCCTTATACCTGCCCCCAATATATGAAACCCCTCCTTAGCTATACCTCACACATTTCTCCCTTTCTATATCATGATTTTATCTTTTGAATGTTGGTAGTACAAATGAATTCCTTTCAACACACTGAAATGAATATGAATGTTTACTTTACAATGGGTGGGTGGGGCTTTATTTCAGTAGTTTTCAATTCTATATAGAAAGTATATATTTCAGAAAAGGCAATCAACTCACTAATAATTTTAATGGTGCAAAAGCAATAACTATAGAATGGAAAGAGAGCTGGAAGAGATCTAAAGTAGGACTACATGTAAATATACTACTTTTCTCCAATGATTTATGGCTCTTTCTGGGAAACGTTAAAGCTTTCAGAATTTAATGAGCATGTAAAGATGGGAACTCTTAAGGAGAAAGCATGTAAACAAAAGGTGACTATGAAAGTGTTGTGACCAAGAATATTTAATATACTTTAACATGTGCACAGTACATATCTTGGTGTGTTGTGATGTAGGTGGGTAGTCCTCTCTGGGAGATGGGGTGGGCTGCTACATGGGGAAAAGTTTATCTTTACTTTGACATAGGTTTGATAAATTCTGTAAAATATTCATTCTCTCTTTTCTGTCTTCTGATAAGCAGTGATTGCCTCTATGTAACAGAAATATCAGTGTCTAATATTTTATGAAAGCTGAGACACACCAATTTATTTTTCTTGAGGCCAAAAATGAGGAAAATATCTTCCAACAAGATCAGGTCTCTTACTCCAATTGTCCTTATTCAAAATTATGAAATCCAGTGAAAACTCAGGTATACAAATTCCAGGGGAAAAGGAAATACCTAGATTGTATTAGCTCTTTGTACAATGTATAGATTTTCCCCCCATTTCTGAACCCTTAAGTGGGATAACATTCTAGTTTTCTTTAAAAAATAATATAAATAACACAAAAGATAAAACAATTTAAGACTTCATAAAATGGAAATTCCCAACAAAAGAACTACAAATAGAATATAAATATGCAGTATTTTTAAAGTTTAATATCATTGGTAATTGAAGGTGAGATATTTCATTCTTCACACATATAGGGAAATGGAAACCACTGTTGACAGAAAAGAAGCGATACTCTAAAATAATTTAAGGAGGTTTATTCTGAGTCAAATTTGACCTGGAGCCACACCCAAGAAGCCATAAACAAGTGGAATCCCTCTAGTGGTAGAGTTACAGTTTAGTTTTATAAATTTTAGGGAGATAGGAATTATAGGTGAGGTCATAAATCAATACATAGAAAATATACATTGGTTTGGCCAAAAAAGGTGGGACATCTGGAAGTGGGAGGAGGGCCCCAGGGAGGCCCTCTCCATAGGTTATTTATAGGTCAGTTTAAAGATTCTTTAGCTGACAACTGGCTAAAAGAGTTAGGCTTTGTCTAAAAGACCAGGAGTCAGTGAAAAGGAATGCTTAAGATAAAGGGTCTGTTAATTAGAGACAAAGTACCAGACAGACTCAAGTAGTTTGTTATGTATATTGAGGATATGCAGGTAGGTCTTAAACAGCCTCAAGCCTGTTAAGGAGTTGTGGAGGATGTCTCTAAGAAGGGGCGGGGACATGATGAGGCAGTCTCCTTTCTCAAGTTTAGTAACTCAGTTTTAGGAATCCCCTTGACCAAGAGTAGGGTCCAGTCAGCAGGTTGCTAGGGAGTGAGGGGCTTGATTTTATTTTAGTTCACATCTTTTTTTTTTTTTTTTTTTGCAGCTTTTGGCCCAGGCTGGGTTTGAACCCACTACCTCCGGCATATGGAGCCAGCACCCTACTCCTTTGAGCCACAGACACTGCACTTAGTTCACATCTTCATATCTTACTAGTAAGAATATAAATTTTTTAAAAACCAGCATTCTAAAAGCTCTTATCCAATATGAATCAACTGTTTTTTAAAATCTGGCAATGTAAAATCCTTTTAAAAGAGAGGATGAGATAATATGCATTGACCAAAATGGCAGCAGCTTGACAAAACTTTCATAAGTGCCCTGTGACTCCAGGCCCTGATCTCAATTTTTTTTTTTTTTTTTTTTTTTTTTAGAGCATTTACTTTAGAAAACTTGCTGTAAGCAAATTCTTTCTCAGCCCTTTGAGATGTAAATTTTTTTTTAATCCTTTCACTTTTACACCCCAGGAATGCCTTTCTCTAGGACCCAGGAGCCATCTCTTTCTTTCTGACAGAACTGAGAGGAATGCTAGTTCTGCAGGAGGGTAGAAGTCTAACTCCTGCCTGAGCCTTGCTCCAATTAGAAAACTACCTCTTTTCACAAAGAGAAAAGAAAGTTTATTTTTTCCTTTGAGTAAAGCCAGTTAGCAAACAGAGCTAACAGAGACCAGGGGCTCTGGTCTCCCTCTTACTCTCGCAACCTTTGTTTCAGCAGAGTGGAGCTCAATCTGCATTCTGGTTTCTGCCTCCTATTGTGATAGCCTTAACTAAAGTCTCCACACCTTTTTAACTTTGTCCAGTGCAACCTTGGCTTTAATAGCATAGAAAGTTATACATTATTATGTTATTAATGCAATATTCATGATAACAAAAATCAAACTTTATATATCCAATATACTAATTGCTTAAATAATGTATAAATATCATAAGGCAAACAATATATAACAAAGGAAAGTATTTCTTTCAATCTTCACACACAAGTTTCTAGGTAGAGAAGCAAAGAAATGTTAAAATAAAAATATCTTGCATCTATTCCCATTCTCCAGGTCAATGTCTTTGTCATCTAATTATGATTTCAAATAAGTCAATAAAATGATACAGAACAATGATACACAACTCAAAATGCAAAAGGGAGCACAATGTGACATTTCAAATCTTCTCCAGACTCAGAATTCCACATAATTGATGAATGTGACATCCTGCAACTATTTATATAACAAGTTAAGCCACTGAAAAATGAGATGCTGTCACAGTTTGAACAGATAACAACTGAAGAAGAGAGAATCGGCAATAATGACATGACAGATGCTTTCAATGATATCCTTTCATAGGATAAGGAGATACTATAACACGATAGCCCTTAAAATGCATGCCTCTTGGGATCAACTTTGGGGATTTTTAAAAATACTGATTCCTGGGAATGTGGCCTGAGTGTCAGTATTTTTTTTTTTTTTAAGGAACCAGATATTTTTGATGTGGTGAAAAACTAGAGAATCACTGCAGCAATAGTATCCTTGGTCCTCTGCAAATGTCCCTCAATGATCAACTCTATTTCCATGAGCACACTGTCCTGACTTTCAACCAGAGACTCAGCCTATGGGTTTTATTTGCCCTCTGGAACCAGAATAATCTCTTCATTTCTTTTATTTCAGAATACCAGCAGCCTTTGAAAACTGTAACCACCCCATTCCTGCACTACAACAGGTATTACAGGTCTTACAAGTTTGGTTCCTAGCTTGTATGAGTGACAAGATGGAGCCATGTTTGGAATTCGCACAGTATTGTTAGGTAGTTAGGAAGCATGGGTCTCCTAGGAAGGAGGGCAAGGGCGGGGCCCCCAGGCCTCCCACCTTAATTTTGTTCCAAGTGATTACTCGTACCTGGGAAGGAGAGCATACCCTACCAATCTGCCAATAAGAACTTAGTGTGCCAACTGTAGAAGGATGTAGAAGACGCTCTAGCCTAACAACAGGTGCAACAGAGTCTTAAAAGTGACCTACAACAGTCTTATGGCTAATTATGTCATTAACTTAAATCTACATTGTGGCCCACACCCTAATGGGATCTCAGAGATTCCATTAAACGAGGAGTAGTCCTGACCCAGGCATATAAGAGAGAACCACTGGCCATAACCTTTGCCTCTTTGCTTTTCTTTGTCACAACGGTGGGGTCCTATGATGAACACATCTTACTCTGTAAGCCTGTACCTTGCTCTTACCCTGTAAACGTATCTTTCTTTTTCTCAATAAACTTTGTTTCATGTTTGCCTTACTTTGGGGTGTCTGGTCATTTTTCGACCATGAATAAGGGATCCAGGCAGCTGCTTGAAACCTCTACATTTTAGGAGACAGGGAGCTGACTTGAAAGCCAAGATTTTAGATTTCCACAAAGCAGCTGGTATCCCTCAAAGCTGTATATAAGATCCAAAAACTGTACTTTCCACAGGGCCTGCAGTCACTAGGAAGGGGCTGGCTTTATGCACACGCCCATAATAATAAATAAACTTTCTTCTTCTTGTTCAATGTTTACTTGTTCTTTTCAATTATTTCAGCAACTACCTCAGGCCACCATCACATCATTCTAACAGTATCCAGAATTTCATCTTCATTAAGTTAATGTGTTTGGAAGGAAAAAAATGAACATATTAAGCCTTAGCTTTCCATCACATATTTCTCTCCTCTCGTTTTTACTCTCTTGTCCTCTCTTCAACTATTTCCTCCATTGTATTTCATACTTTTTTCTGCAGGCAGATGAAATTCACTTCAGTATTACAGCTTCAATATAGATACCCAAGCAGACTTTGTACTTAATATGCTCCTAGCATTAGAAACGACACTAATTTTAGGTTTCTAAATTATTATACCCTGCACTGTAATTAATATAATTCAAAGTAGATGTTTTAAGATAATGGAAAAAACACCAGTTAGAAAGAAAAAGCATGGCCCTAACTGTCCTTTGCCACTACTGAGTTTATGAAGGGTCTCTCCTAAATGAGTTTTAACCTGTGCCTCTTTCCAACTAATGACTTCACGGGCTCCTGTAATCCAAAAATCTCTAGGGGATGCCCAGTCTGACTGTGATAAGTTTAAAGTACTGTCGGTGGTCTATGAATCCTTTGCTTTGAAAACTGCTCTGTATTCCTGCAGAGCTCTCCTTGAACAACCCTGTTATGGAGTAGCAAAAACATTTGTAAACAAGAAAAAATTGAAAGCTTCATAACTGGTCCTTACGTACTTCTGAGTGACTTATTTCAGAATCTAAACATTTCATTATTTAGATGGCAATGTGCTACTTTGCTTAACAAAATACCAATGTCACTATTATAAGAGAATAAAAATGAATTTTGTATAGCCTAGCAACATACATTTCTCTAATGTTGAACTGCAGATGACTTTGGAAGCTAAAGAACAATCACTCACACAGAGCAATTTTCTGCATTACTGCTTGACTTTTTGAGAACAACTAACCTTTTACATAATGGAAAATTGAAAGAAAATACTATCACTAAATAAGACATCTTCACACCTGATAATCTGGGGTAAAGAAAGACTTGTCTATCATTGAGTGAGCTTGTTTCTCGTTGCAATATTTTCCTTAGTCTCATTTTTCATAATACAGGGATAATTCTCTAGAGCCATTTGAGAATTATTTCTACCTATTTCATCTGCTGTTTTTTTTCTTTTTTTACATATACATGCGTTTATTTGGTTTCCACTTTTTTCCTTTACAAAATTAAAAAGGCTTAAAATGTAATAACAATGACATTATTTAAGATAAGGACTAGAAACAAAAACCTCATGAAGAAGGAATGAAGATAAATACATTCAGAAAAGAAATCAGATGATTGCTGCATTGAATTATTAAGCAATAATAATAATAAATAATCTGTTGTCTATTTTTTAGCCTTTACAACAAAATCGCCATTTATGTTATAGTGGACATCTTAATTTCTTTCTTTCTTTTTTTTTTTTTTTTTTTAGAGACAGAGTCTTACTTTATTGCCATGGCGTCACAGCTCACAGCAACCTCCAACTCCTGGGCTTAGGTGATTCTCTTGCCTCAGCCTCCCGAGTAGCTGGGACTATAGGCACCCACCTTAGCCCGGCTATTTTTTTGTTGCAGTTTGGCTGGGGCTGGGTTTGAACCCACCACCCTGGGTATATGGGGCTGGTGCCCTACTCACTGAGCCACAGGTGCTGCCCATTAATTGATTTCTTGAATTTATTGCCCTGTATTTTAAAAAAAATTTTTAACTTGTGTAGTATAATGCTCCATAGAAGACATATAACCAACATCTTTGACTATTTAAAATACATAAAATACACATTCTCAGATTCTGAGTCTCTGCCATTTCTCTAACTGTGAGAATTATGTGATGTTATATGTGCTCCACGTTCCTCCTCTAATGAAACTCTGAATTTCTTAGACAGGCTACCTCTCCTCCCCATCCTCTTTTATCGGGTAATACTAAAGGCAAAAAGTATGTAAAAGATTCTTTTGGCTCACACAATAGAAAATCCAACTAACTGTGTCCTAAATCACAGGAATATTTCTGGTCACTAAAATCACGCCTGTTTCTAGGGCCCATTGAGGGTTCAAATAAGGACATAGCCTCTTTTATACATTGCAGCATATTGGAATTTCCTCTTCAGGTTAATTACGTGATGTTCACGAAATGGATGCGACCTCTCCAGGATCACAGCCTCAAATGAACGGTGAGACTGTCTTTTAATATGAAAAGGAGGCTTTGCCCTTTCCGACACCTTCTAGGGAGTGATGCTGACAAAACAACACGGAAGTTCAAATACATGATTTTTGCCTGCAATGACTTGACTACTGTCAAGGAAAAAAGCAGCAGTTCACCAACACCCAGGGAGCGTGTCCAAGAGCAATCTCGGGCTAACTCTTTTATACATAACTTGAATTTCACACATCAGTGTGCTATTCCTTGTGGTACAAATTCTTCCCAAGTTCCTTCTCTGACCATTTCCCCCCCAAAACAGCTAATAAAATAAAGACAGCAACACTTGTGACGACTTTTTACTATATTTCTATGTAGATTATCTTATAATAATGCCATTAAAAATGGGAGAGGAGCACTGTCCTATTTCTTTTTTTTTTAAATAGATGTTTTAAGTTTATGGCATATTTCACAATTACAAAGTCAAATTATCAGTTTTTTTATATTTTACTAAATGTATTTATTAATGAATGGGCATGGGGTGGGGGTGTTTGGCACACCTTTTGTGTGGGGGACATAACCACAAGATGGACTCTACCTAAAAAAACAAATATTTTGACCTGGTTGTTTGTACCCTCACATTAACCTGACATACATTTACTTTAATAAATAAAGTAATTACCCCTTTCCCCAGCTTCAATTGAAATGAATTTTTCATCTGTGTGGGCATATATCAGATTGTCCACACTTATGTGAATGCCCCGTTCCATTTGCCAAGTTCTAACAATATGCATTTGGTCCACCCCATAAAGACCCATATCCATTCATCTAGTTATAGGCACTTCACATATGGGTTTGTTTTTGATTATTTTACCTTTTGTTTGGATGTCTGCACCTAAACCATTCAAACATAATTCTCTTTTGATTAATAGCAAAACCTTAAAAGAAAAATCAAAACAAACAAATAAATAGGATCTTGCAAAACTTTGGTTGTGTCTTTGTATAGCTGAAGAAAGAGTCTTTAAGTAACGAGCCGCCTTCCAGCCCCACCTCCTCCTGCCTTTTTATTCTCAATAGGTCAGAAGGTTCACAGTTTGAAATGATAGACAATATAGAGCAAGGAAAAAGGAAAATAAAACTACTATTTCATTAATTCATCTAAATACACATTAGCAATTACCTTGTACCAGCCATAGTACTAAGCCCTGGGTATATAGTAAGGCCCAAAAGTGATAGGGCCCACAACCTTGTGAAACTGATAATTCTAGGAAAAAGAGGTACAGCAGATACACGAAACAAATACACACACAATGATAACTTTTTCAGTGCTGTGGATTCATATATTTCAGTATATAAAGTGATAGAAGGTAACAGGGCAAGGCCACTTAGATAAAACTCTAAGGCAGAACAGTCTCTATGATCCTGTACTTCCTAAGACAAGGGGTGAAGAACAGAAAATTGACAAACACACAGCAGATTAAAGAAATTTCCATGGAGAAGAAATATGTGGAAATTCATTAGGCATAACAAAACTTGGCACACTCAGGGAACCAAAAGCATACCTCCAGGACTGAAGCATGTAGCACAGAGAGCAGAGTAGCATTAACATGATGTGGGAAAGGAAGGCAGGGCCGAGGTGACAGCAGAACTCAGAGATGTTCACAGAGAAGTGGGAAGTCGTCAGAGGCATTCAAAGGTGGTGGGGAAAGAGTTTACATTTAATAAACTATACATATGTAAACAAATATATACGTTATGTATCTATGTATCTTTTGCTATACATGTGTAATTACTCTTACTTATTTTCATCTGGGTCATTTAAAGAAAAAAAGAGTAAAGTTTAGGGATGCATCTTTCTGGGAGACCAGCTTCTGCTGAGTTTTCCCAAAACTGTTTGATAATTTATTTACTTTGAAGTTTGAAGAAGAAAATTCTGGAAAGGAGGGTAGAACAAAGGTCAGTGGAGTGAAGCCAAACACTGATACATACCCCCAAAAGGATACTCTAGGTAGAGTTATATTTAGCTTTCAATGTTAAATTCTGTCATTGATATGTGGCAAAATCTTACATTTTAAATCCATTTTTGAGAAAAAAGAATTCCAACAAAACGTCTTAATGTTTGATAAGTGAGGAGATATAAAATGCCTCATCTCACTTTTCCCTGCAAGAGAAGATGATTATCAAAGAGAGAATGCAAAATAGACACAATAAAATCAGTATTAGAAAAAATAACCTTATATTTGTTCACATATTTAAACTATTCTAGGAATATTTAGTAAATTCGAGCATCCCAAGTGACTTTAGGAAATTGCTCCACTAAGATTTCCGACCATAAATTGAGTCGTCAATCCCAACCAACAGAAAGCAAACTAGGAGTCAGGCCCCCAAAAATCTCCATGTAAGCAAGCTGACACTCTGTTCAGTGCTAATGAAAGTGCTGCATGGCTATCAGCTTGGATTTCTCACTCACACAAGCATTTATCCTAGTGATAATGCACTCCTCCCCATGCAAACCGAAGTGTGAAAACACAGGCTCACAGCATCACAGAGCTTTAAAGCTGGAAAATAAATCTGAGCAAAAGAGTCAGTTTGACTACTCTCCATGTTTTACCTCAAAGGACAACAACAAAAAATTTTCTCTCCTTTCAAAAGATATATTTCATATAGGTTAAACACTTATAAGAGGCAAAAGTCTAGATATCACTTAGTTTAATGTGTGTGGGTAAAATCACACACATAGCTCAAGTTAGATTTTTTTCCCAATAAATTGTATGGATCACCTGGAAAGCACAGGTACATTCCTGGGCACTATGAATTCAAAGTTGAGATATTATGTTCTCAAAGCAGAATAACTGGTGCAAAGTCAGGGTCTTTGAAATTTCATGGCTCTTTAATCTGTGTCAGGTACCATCCCCAACTATGCTGTGGGTTCTCTCCCATTGACTTGGCAGAAAGGAAAGGATGAAGAAAAAATGAAGAGACAAAAGACAAAAGAAATTTTAAGAAGTAGCTGGGCCAGGAGACTGCATGCCTTCTTCCTGAGGATCAAGTCAGCAGCAGAGTCTTGCTCCAGGCTAGCTCCATTTTTATTTTCTATACCATTGTTTTAATCATAAATCTCGTGAGGGAAAGGCAAACAATTATGCTTTGCCTCTTGCTGCACTTGCATTTTTCTAACTAAACTATTTCTTTAACTAACTATGTTAATTGGATGGATTTACTTTTCACTTTTATTGCTCTGAGGTCTTTGTGATCTTTAACACAAACAGAACATGGAATCATGAAAACAGTCCCAGAGCAGGATGCCAGAGAAGACCCCGATTAGGCCATGCACACAAATCATAGCCCTCCTGCCAGGGCAATACTTCTCTGCTTAGAGACCTCCCCTCAGCCCCCGTGGAGTTGCGCTGGGTGAGGGATGAAATTTCAGCACCATGCTTCTTGAGCTTTAAAGGCGCTAGGTCTCTGGCAGTGCATACTGCCCTGGGTTTAGGGTTTCTGGCATCTATTCCTCTCCTGTTTCTGTTTTCCTTTGCCTGCCCTCTGCAATCATTTATTCAGTTTCTAAACTAATACTTGAATATTGGTTTTAAGCTTATTAAATCATTATTTCTGGCAATGCACATGAAGATACGACTCTTCTCCTAGGTACTCCCACATGTGTCCCCATCTATTTATTGTGTTCTTTATGTTTATGGTGTTAAATCCAGAAATAAAATGAAATCACAAAGATATTAATAATACCTCTGTTTGAAAATTTCCAAATCCATAAATCAGGAACATAAACTAATTTTGGTAAGGTAAACTTTATAAATAAAATAAAAATTGGTAAGGCACTGTATATTTTGGTGCGTTAGGAAGTAACTGGATATACTGTATCTTGCCTATCAATTAAATTTTTTTTTTTATTGAATGGTAACTATGTACATTAATGCACTTCTAGGGTACAGTGTGGTGTTTTCACATGCAATCTGAAATACTTCCATCAAACTGGTTACCATAGCCTTCATGTCATTTTCTTAGTTGTTGTGTTAAAATATTCATATTCTACTCTTAGAAAGATTCACTTGTAAGATAAACCACAGAAGTGATCCCTCCAATCCCCCTCCCTCCACCATTCCCCCCTCCCATCTCCCTCCCTTCTACCTATATTCTTAGGCCTATCAATTAAATTTGAGAAAACATCTCAAAATCAATATTTTTCCATGTGGAGAGTTTGCTATATTATTTTCTGACCTGTACTAGTTTTCATCTGCAGACCTTCGAGCCATGACCAGTTGCTGAGATTTAATGTATATATTTTGCTGACAAAAGCTGTCAAAGATAAATGAAAAAGCAATCCTGTATATTCCTAACTGAAAATGATTTTAATTTGTAGTCACAAGAATTAATAGACTCTATCACCTCATATATACTTGCAATTCTTTTCAGAGAAAGCTACTATAGCATGAGTGCCGTCAGCATTTATGCCTCAGCTCAACTGTTACTACTTCAGATAAACCCCATGTGAACACACAACATCATGGTGGCCCAGCCACTCTAGATCGTTCCTCAGTGAGCTTCACTCAGAAGGCACCTTAACCAAAAGTCCTCCAACCGAATGTCCACACCTTAATCTCAAGAACCTATGAATATGTTTACCTTGAATAAGAAAAGTGATTTCACAAACCTGATTAGGGATAGTGAGGTAGGAAATTACCCCGGAATGCCTGGGTGGGCCCCCAAATAAGAAGCTCATTGTAAGGGAGAGAAAAACAGATTATTAATCAGTAGTAAAAGAAGTGGCCAGGCATGGTTGCTCATGCCTATGAGCCTAGCACTTTGGGAGGCCAAGGCGAGCAGACCTCTTGAGCTCAGGAATGAGAGACCAGCCTGACTAAGAACAATATCACAGCTCTGCTAAAAATGGCCCTGTAGCTGGAGCCTGTAGTCCCAGCTACTCAGGAGGCTGAGGCAAGAGGATGGCTTGAGCCCGAGTGTTTGAGATTTCTGTAAGCTATGATCCCACAGCATTCTACCCAAGAAGACAGAGTGAGACTATGTCTAAAACAAAAAGAAAAAATCAGTAGCACAAGATATGATGTGAGAAGCAAGAGACTGAAGTGATACAAGGACAGGGCTGTGAGCTAAGGAATACAGGGACCGTCTAGAACCTGAAGAAGGCAGAAACTACCCAAACGCCTCACAGCCCTGACAGCGCAAACCTTGCTTTTAAACTTCTGACCTCCAGAAATGTAAGAGAATTAATTTGTTTTGTGTTAATCCACAATACCAATAGGAAATTAACACACTTCATTTTCATCATAGCACCCAACTCCACTTAAAGTTACCTTCTTAGTTTGATAAACATATTTCTCTCCAACTTTCAACATAAATCCCCTAACATGGACATAAAACTTAACCACCTTGTTGGCTGCAGAATCCACAGCACCTGAAAGAATGTCCCAGACAAAGCGCTGCATAAATATTGAAGGAATGGGAAGAAGAGATAATCGAGACATAAAAAGCCACGGGAGGCAGCATCAGAGCTTTCCTTTCTGGCCCCCGTGCACTTTCTTCACTATGATGTCAGCATTGCCTTTATTTCCTCGGGAAAAAAACAGATTAGTCTTTTATTTTTTGATTACTCCTAATATGAAGATGGGACAATGATGATGAATATGTATTTTCAATAAAATTGGAATCTAATAATTGTAACTGCTTTATTAAAAAATCTGAACTTCACGGCGGGACAAATATTAAATAAGCTTGTTTAACTCTCCAATCACTCTGCTGCTCTTTCCTGTCCCTGAGGGTTATCTAGAGCAAGTCGAAATTTAGTCCAATTTAAACTTTAAATCTCATTTCTCGTTTTATCCTTGTCCTCGGTGATTCTTCTCAAATTCCTTTTCATCTCACTACTGTCTGCTTATAAGGACACAAGGACTGCGTCAAACAGGATGACTGTGGCAGGCCTAGTTCTGAAGCCTTTTTAAAAGCTTTCCAAAAGTACAGTGAATATCCACTGTTTTCAAACTTGCTTCTCAGTTTGCTTAACCGCACAATGGAGACAACAGCTTTCTTTCTTACCACAAAAAGATGCTGTGAGGTTCAAAAAACACAAAGTGAAAGAACATTTTTTTGTAAAATGCAAACCAGTAAAGAAGAGTGGAAATGGGGTTTGATGAAGACAGGGAGGGAAATCACGGCTGCTGCACGGTGCCTGACACACGCGGTGGCACCTCGCCTTACCTACCAACAGTGCAACTCAGCAAATAGTCAATCTGAGGCTCAAAGACGTGAGAATCATGTCCACGTTCACAGTGTCCAATACACGGCACAGCTTGAATTCAAAGTCAGTCCCCAAACTCATCTTATTTTCAAGACACCACACATTATTAACAAAGAAACCGCAACAATATCAGCAACAACAAACCCCAGCTTATTCCCAAGAGTTTTTTGTTACTTCAAAAATTATGATACATATGTATAAATGGCAAAATCACAGTTAATTTGTTATGTTTTAAGAATAAAAGCCTAATGACTAAAGTACTATTTTTTAAAAGCCATTAAGTCTAGACTAGTGAGATGAATGATAATCATTTTTTAAAAAGTTAGTCTGCCATAGTAAATCTAATTTTCCCTTATAAAACCAAAATCCAAAGACTGTCTCAAGTCACAGTACCGCTAGTTAATTCATTTCAAATACATCTGTAAAGAGCCAAGTAAGAAATCAGAAAACCTAACTAGATGGCCTAGTTCATTTTTCCAAAAACTATCCTTGAGAAATAAATGAATGTTCACATTGGTCTAAAATACTGGATCTCAGAAATAGGGAGTACAATTGTGATGCCTAGAAGCTGAGGTTGAGATGCTGGGGAGATGTTGGTCAAAGGATATAAATTTCAATTAGATGAAGTCCAAGAGAGTTTATAGTCAAATGATGATGACAATTGCTAATAACAATATTGTATTCTTTAAAAAATGTGAGTGGATGTTGTATTCTTTTTTTTTTTTTTTTTTTGAGACGGAGCCTCAAGCTATCCCCCTGGGTAGAGTGCCGTGGCATCTCGCTCACAGCAACCTCCAACTCCTGGGCTCAAGCGAGTCTCCTGCCTCCGCCTCCCAAGTAGCTGGGACCACAGGCGCCCGCCACAACGCCTGGCCATTTTTTGGTTGCAGCCATCATTGTTGTTTGGCGGGCCCGGGCCGGGGGTTCGAACCCGCCACCTTGGGTGTATGTGGCTGGCGCCTTAGCCGCTTGAGCCACAGGCGGGATGTTGTATTCTTGCACAAAAATGATAACTGTGTGAATTAATACAAATGTTAATTACCTGGGTTCAGTCATTCCACAGTGCATATATACTTGAAAACATCATGTTGTATGTGACAAATGCATATAATTTTATCTGTCATCTTACAATAAAGTAATGAAGCAATAAAAAAGCCAAAGTTCCTTCTGAATTTCAGAAATGTTAAATTGCTTATATTAAGAATCCTAAATTTAACATTGGTATCCAGCTCACGTACATTTCCTACTTTCCAACGCAGTTATGAGATATATTAGCAAGTTGGATCGGATTTAATATTCTCGCACAAAACACTCAACAAATGACAGACTAAGTTCTCAAAAACTGGAGAAGTTCAGGGATGGCGACGACATTTCTACTTTATTTTCCTAGCATACTTCCCATTCTTGGGGAACTGTGTTTCCTTCTATGCTGCCTTGTATTCCAGCGCAAACACAAGGAATAGAGTGTTACACTTTTAATAGAATTTTTAAATTCCTCATAAAAATTTCTAAAAATAAACAAAATATATTGAGCTTGCAGGCCAAAATAAGCTTATTTTTAACTTTCAAAATGTTTGCACGTTACACTACCTGCTGGGTCACAGATGATTGGAATAAGAGGAACACCAGACCTAGGTACACCAGTCCCTGGGTCTTGGCACCGGACTCAAACTTGAGCAATCAGAATATGTCTCTGGAATTTTTTTACTCTGATGGCAGAACTCTAAGTAGTGCATCTTTGAAGACTGTCTCTCTCATATGCCATATGCCAAACCCGCAGTGAGAAGAGATGACAAAGTCTTGGCAGAGTTCTAAACGCTTATGCAGTTTTAGTTTTTAAAAGCTCTCGTCAGTAATATAGGAGGCTTTCAATAAAACAGCAATTTTGCCTATGCTCATTTGAATCAGATTTCCATGACTTACAGACATAAAATTCCTAAATTAAACAAAAATGCCAACACAGAAGGAATAGTCTCTTATGGGGTCAGCAGTATTTTATTAATTTCTCCTGTGCTATTTTTAAAATGTTTTAATTTGCTTTATTGCTGGAAGAAGTAATCTTAGATACAAAAATGGGTCCTTTTAGTTTTACTCTGAAGGATGGAAATGCTGTTTTTTTCTCCTTAGCTACCTTATGTAAGAGTGAGCAACTCAGTTTGAGGGCACTATGGACTGATTATACCGAAAACTCTACCCTCACAGCATGCACAACCCAGCTTCCCATTGTTAACCAAGAAAGAACCTAAGGGTATTTCCTCTCTAGATTATTACATTTAATAAAACTCATTGACTAGCAAAGCAAAACAATGATAATAAGAAACACAATACATCAAAACATACTACTGGGTGTTTGACTAGACTCGTAACATTTATCAATAATTTCCTAAACTAAGGCGCACACGTACATACCACGACCACATTTTAGTATTATGATGTTTTTGTTCACATATCTGTTTTAAATTTGAGTAAAGAGTAAAGGTCATTCTTGGGATATAATCATGGCCCTGGCTTCCTAATAGCTTGATGAAAAGGTATTTTTTGCCAATTTGAAAAGTGGCTATGATTTTTACAATGAGAAAGAAGAAAGGAATAAGGAGGCAGCGGACCAAAGAAGGTTCCTCCTTTTCTTACTTTTCCATCTCGATTAATACAACAAAAATTTAGATGGGAGCATGATTCTTATGCTATCTGAGTAAGTCTGTGCCTCTCATTCCTTCCCCTGAAACTAAATATACTTCCACTCTCTTTTCTTATTGTCTGATTTTTAATAAAAAGGCTCTGGTCCCTCAACTAGTAACACAGGCGTCTTATACTCTCATTCAATTGAGACTTTCTTCGCAGCTGTTTTCACCAACAATCACACGTCAAGTAATGCTGACAGTAAGTGAAGTTTCTCCCAAAACATACACACCAACGTGGTAGGCATCCTCTAAGACGGCGGAGATGACACCATGTGCCCACCTCCTAGCATTCACGGCGTCGTGTAATCCTACCCTGAGGAGGGGGTATTCAGTGACCCTTCTCTGTTGACAGGAGGGCAGCACCCTGAGAGAATTTTCTTCAGAGATTAAGTTACAAAAAGCCTGGGGTGTCCTCCCTTCCTCTTTTGTTTACTTGGTCTCAGGGAAATCAGCTGCCCAGTGAAACCTGCCTGTAGGGGAGCCCCAGCTGGTCAGTATGTGGCCAACTGCCAGGGGAAGACCTGAGGCTGCCAGCAGCCACACATGGGTGAGCTTGGAAGCTGATGCCTCCCAGTGGAGCCCTCAGATGATTTAAGCACAGCCTTGTAAGAGGTCTGGAGTCAGAGGCTCTCAGACTCTAGATTCATGATCGATCTACAGAAACTGTGAGATAATAAAAGGTTGGTGTTTTAAGGTGCTGAGCTTTGATTATGTAGTAATGGAGAACTAATATAAAAAGTAATAAATTTTCCCTCTGTCTATAAAATATTATGATCAACATATTAATTTTCAGTGCTGAAAAATGCAAATCTACCCAAGGAGGCTGAATAATTGTTAGAATGAATCAATCTAGCAAATATATGTAACTTCCTCTCTATATCTACGTCTGCATCCACATTTGTATCTGTATCATCTCTCGGCGGGGGATGACTGGCCGTGGAAAAGGCCGGCTCTGCTCTGGAATAGAGGAACCAAATTATTGCATCTCCATTCCAGTAAACATCAACTTTATCTAATTAATTGCACTGATTTTGAGTCTAGGTTATCCACCAATTTTCTGGTTATCTTGTATATTATGAGCTATTCATACAGGCTGACATTCTTGACTTTGCAATGGCTACTGTCTAATATACAAATGCATTTTCATTACGATTTATAAATGAAACTGCCACTTTACTTTCTGTAGTTCTGCTTATGGAAGTAAACTAGTTGTAAGTACACTACTACAAATAACTCAATCCTAGCCCGTGTGACAACAGTGTTTCTCACGCTGCTCACAAAACCAAGTTTCTCAGCCAGACATTCCTTCAGACTAAATGTACCAAGCTACTGAATGACACTTTCTGGAATCTCACAGGTAGTAGCAGCCTGCTAATCCCTCCAGATGGGGGCTTTTGTTTCTCTTTTAATTAAACAAGCACACACTTTCCCTACTAAAAATAGAAAATATATTAAAATCTCCCTTTGGTGGTAGCCTAATAATTTTTAACAGCTCTACTGAGGTAATTTACTACCAAAACACACTTATTTTGAGTACACAATTTGATTTTAGTACTGTTACGTAGTTGGGAAGCCACAATACAATTTAAAATTCTTTCATAATCCCCCAAATTGCTTTGTGCTCATTTGCAATCAATCTTTCCCTCTCCTATGCGAAGCCCCAGGCAACCCTATCACTGCTGTCTGTTCTTGTATCTTTGCAAGGACTTCAGTGTAAGTGGAATAATATAACATGTAGTCCTTTGTGTCTAGCATCTTTTACTTAGCATATATATGCTAAGTATTTTTTTTTTTTTTGAGACAGGGTCTCCCTCCCTTGCCCATGGTAGAATGCAATGGTGCCATCATAACTCGCTGCAACTTCAAACTCCTGGCTTCAAAAAATCCTCCTGCCTCAGCCTCCTGAATAGCCAGGACTATCGGCCTGTGTCACCACACCAGGCTAATATTTATTTAATTTTTTGTAGAGATGGGATCTCACTCTTTTGCCTACGTTGATCTTGAGTTCCTGTCTCTAGCACTCCTCCCACCTCAGCCTTCCAAAGTGCTAGGATTACAGGCACAAGCCATCTCATTCATAATACTGCATGTAGCAGTAGCTCATTCTATCTATTGCTGGAAGGTATTCCATCGTATGCCACATCTGTTTATCCATTCTCCATGCGATAGCCATTTATATTTATTCCTCCAACATATAAGATTTGTAGACATATGTTTTCATTTCCCTTGCTTAGATAGTTAGAAAGGTAACTGCGGAGCTAGATGGCAAGAAACTATAAAGCAATCTTCTAAAGTGGCAGTGAGATTTGCACTATTTCCAACACTGTATGAAGATCCTAGTTTCCCCACATGATCTTCGATACTTGATATTTGATTTTAGCACTTCTTATGGGTTTGTAATTGTATCTCATTGTGGATTTAATTTGCATATTTACAGACGACTAATGATGTTGAGTGTGTTTTATGTGCTTGTTATCTGCCCTTTACACATCTTTGCTGGACCAATTCCAATATTTTTCCCATTTTTAATAGGGCTACCATTTTATATTTGAGTGATAGTAACTTTTTATGTATTTTGGAAGACAAGCCCATAGATACATATTTTGAAAATGTCCTTTTCTATTCTTTACCTGACTTTTTATTTTCTTGGTGGTGTTTTCTGAAGAAAAAATATTTTTAATTCTGGTCAAGTTCTATTTTTTATTTTTTTATACATTTTTGTCACTAAAAAGATCTTTGCCTAATTCCTAGGTTCCACGAATTCTCTCCTATATTTTCTTTAAGAATTTCATAATGTTAGGTTTCATGTTCCTGTATTTTTGATGCTACTGCAAATGAGATTTTTTTGGATTTTTAATTTTATTTTTTGATTGTCTGTACACCTATATACAGAATCCATACTGTGATCCTATATGAGATAAAAAACAATCTGAGTAGACAGGTACAGCTGTTTTTAACAGGGATACAAGACACCACCATGATAAAATTAAAGGCATTTAACTGTACTTGGGGAGCTCTACAACAAAAATTGTTTTCTTATGACAGTACAAGAAAAAAAAATCTATGTATCTTTAAATAATTGAGTAAGAAAAACTGCAAGGAAGAAGGAAGAGATGAAAGTCCTAATATATTGTGAATTCATGGTGTTGCTTGAGAGGTTAGCTGCTCCTTAAGATTCCAATGACTCGCGCTCATATGAGCACATCCCATGATATCCCCGACTCACCTCTAAATTAATTCATTCACTGTAATTCATTAGACACAGGCAGGAAAAGTTTATATTACATTTTTAATATGTTTACTTTCTTACATGCAAAATTTTAAGAAATGTAGAAGGAATTTTTCTATAACAAAAATTAAGAATACGAAGTATGGACTCAAGTATACTACATGAATATTACAGTGTTACAGTGTCATCCCTAGTTGCATTCCTTTGAACAAACTTCAGAATCTCACTGCCGCTCCTCCATCTCAGTATCCTTCCTTTTCTTCTCTGGGCAAGTACTTTGAAAGACCTGTTTTCAAATGCATCTTGCTTTCTATTCAAATATGTATTTGCCTTTGTCTTGTATGAAATATCAAAAATCTTACAAAGAGCACCTTTGAGGTTTATACCAACCCTATTGACCATTATTTGTGCCACTTCTTCCTTTCCAGACAGTGACCAGTTTGTTACTTTCCTGTCAATGATCACAACACAGAGCTCACAGGAGGTCCGAGTATATGCAGGTGTTAAAGTCTGCCCTTTAGACTTGTTAAGAACTGGGCTCTCATACTTCAATCCCTCGCTGGTAAGCAGTCAACTCTGCCTTCACACAATGCTGCTCACGCAAATGCCAACATTCTACATCTGTGGTCTTTTGTTCACAACACTATTATTATAAATAATGAAGAGGTGTTTGCTATAATTGAGGCATTCTAACAATAAAATTGCACACTCAAAACCTAGCTTATTTGCTCTTATTTACCCTTAAAATTTTTGGAAATAATAAAGATAAGCACCTCTGCTATAATTTTAAAATATCAATAATCAAGAAAATGTGCTTCAATTAAATGCCTATTCTTATTTTCTTTAGAAGAATTTGCTTAGTAATATATTTAGATACTTTTTATATGATCCCAAACTATTAACGCCTATTTCTCCTAGCAAATATTTATAAAAATAAGAAAAATTATTGACCATAAATGTAGTAATTAATTACAGGACTGATATTTCTTAAAAATAACAGAATTGCTACACATTAAATACGTTGCTGAAACCCCTCTGATAGTACTCAGCCATTGCTAATCAGTCTGAGCTATTAATTAAATTTAATGGGCAATGTTTTCTTGGCTTTGACACAGCATGTGGTTTGTCATTTCTAAAGAACTCTAGATAACAAAATAAGAATGGAAAGAACAGAAATCAAACAAAAAAATGGGTTTAAATCAGACAACAAAAATATATTTTATAAGATGCAATCATGAATAATGAATAAAGTAAAAAAGCCACCTCTGGCCTCATCTGTATTATGACAGAAGACCCACATCCTTACACTTGTCAGTCACTCCCACTTAGACTTCTGTGGAATAGTGCAACTGCTAACTACAGCATTCAAGGTATTTATATTCTACAGTTAGAGAGATTCACATGTACCCTTATAGGATGCAACATAGGCATGATCCCACCAATCACCCTCCCTCCACCCAGTCTATGTTAACCAGTTGGATGAAAGTATTTCAAATTGTATACAGAAACAGTACACTGTACCCTATGATAGTATTAATGTACACTGCTATGATTTAATAAAAAAATAAAGCACTCAAGGTGTCATGCCATAAGTGGCCACCAGTCCATACATTTTAAATTTTAAATTAATTAGTTTTTAATTTATCTGCATTCTCCAATATAATTCTAGTCTCACTATGCAGTAAAGTCATTCTTTTTCATATTAATTATAAAATTTTTATGGTGTACAAGAAAAATCATGCTTTTGAAATAGCTAAAACATTCAGAGAAAGAATGAATTATGAACTCATAGAGATCACCTGAAAAGCAGCACCACTAGCATTCTATGACGTCTGCAAATGCAGTGTGATTTCACCATTTATGCACAATAGTAATTGCTTAATATTCTTTCATCTTCTAGACTTATTATATTTGGTGATTGGAATGTTATAATGACATAAAAATATACTTAATTTGACTACATATGATAACAGATTATTGCATAACATTTAAGCCTTCTTTTTTCCTCCCTGCTAAATGGTATGTTTTCTTTCCCTGACAAAACCTACATGCCAAAGAATCGACGTTTATTATATATGAGACAGCCAAAGACACCCAGTTTTCCTTCTTACTTAAGAAGTTTACGGCACATGGCAGCTATCAATCAATATTTAGTTACAGATTTGCTTGAATGGACTGGAAAAAACAGCCACTCCCCGTGAAAGGGATAAATCCTAAAAAGATTTCTCTCTGTTCTATATTTGTACTTCCAATGGACACTGAAAATGGTGGCTATACTGTTACATAGTTCAATTTTTCTTTATTTGTTCCTGTGGTTTAGGGAAACAAACAGTAAGGAAAACATCCACAAAGTAATACAATGAACTACAGAATAATACACATCTTATTACTCTTCTCTTATTAGTGTTACTATTTATTATTTGATTTGGTTTGATTTGGCTTTGGACCAAGTTTACCCCCAATAAATCCCTGAAAACCATGAGGATAGAACCTATACAAAAAATGGATTGCAGATAGCTCTTAAGAGTGAAATTTTTTATGGAAGTGCTTACAAATTATAAGTATGCACGTATGCACGTGTGGCTGAGAAGGGCTAAGAACAGGAAATGACCCTCTAAGTTGCCCCAACAAATACATGAAATACTGACACTGTTTTTTTTTTTTTTTAGAGATAAGAGACTCACTTTATCACACTCTGTAGAGTGCCTGGCATCACAGCTCACAGCAACCTCCAACTCTTGGGGTTAGGCGATTCTCTTGCTTCAGCCTCCCTAGTAGGTGGGACTACAGGTGCCCACCACACTCAGTATATGGGACTGGCACCCAACTCACTAAGCCACAGGCACTGCCCTATACTCTCACTGGTTTTTGACTACAACTGTTTGAAGAACCTCTCACTGTCTGTCTGTTAGTGTTCCTGACCTTGTGATGTGTTTGCTAAAAAAGATGTAACCTATTTTTTAAAGGCAGAGTCTCAAGCTGTCACCCTGGGTAGAATGCTGTGGCATCACGGCTCACAGCAACCTCAAACTCTTGGAGTTAAGCAATTCTCTTGCCTTAGCCTCCCAAGTAGCCGCGACTACATGCACCCACAACAATGCCCAGCTATTTCTTTGTTGCAGTTATCATTGTTGTTGTAGCTGACCTGGGCCGGGTTCAAACCCACTAGCCTTGGTGTATGTGGCTGGCTCCCTACCCACTGAACTATGGGCACAGCCAATGTAACCTATTTTTGATAGCTGCGTGACATACAGGATTAGTTCTGTAGATCACAGCTGACACAATTGTTTAAGTTATTCTCAAGGATCCTCGAAGACGTTTTCCTCTGCTCTTCACTTGGAACTGTTATGCTTATTATCAATTTTTTTAATCACTGGAAAAAATGAAGCAAGTTTAACATTGATAAACATTGATGATCATGTTAGGAAGTATCTGGGAGGATAAAATCAACAGACTGGACTATCTGATATTGGATCTAGTATAGTCAAAGTTCTTAGAATTCTCTCTAGTTTGTTTTAATTGCAGCAATGAAATTTACATAAACTCTGGTGAAAAACATCTCTCAATTGTTGAGCCAAACTTTGAACTATTTTTGTCCAATCAGGATTATATAAGATATTCTGTATGATGTTTGTTAACATTAAAGCAGCAAGCAGGTAATTTTTTATTCTGTTACAATTCTCTGTGTCTCCTATCAGACATTAAACATTTAAAAATGGCAACCCAAGCAGGGGAAAAGAACTACATATGGGTAAGATACAGCATAATACAAGCAGAAAAGTAGTGCTTGGCTCATAATAAATGTTCATTTAATATTATTTAACTGAAAGTTTTGGTGGGCACTTTTGTGGATACAACAAATAACAAGAACTTATCATTTGATTAAAGAAAAGTGACAAAAATAGGTAATAATTTAAAACACAATCTATAATTTAAATAAGGAGGAAACCACTGCCTGGTTTAAAACAGTATTATGGGCTTTAGGAGTTCAGAAATTAGAAAATTATAGGCAGTAGGGATCAAAATGTTTATGGTTTAAACTGGGTATTTTGAAAGATTCTCAGAAAAATAACCTAATGGTCCTAAAAGTCATAGACCACTAGGAAATAATATTTCTTTCTTATGTATAAGATGAAAAAAATAGATTATGGTCATTTTCCTTTAGCAAGCCTGCCAAGCAAGATCACTCTGCCCTTTCCTGTTAAGATTCCTGCAAATCTGCTCCGAGAGTGAATAATGAGCACATCTGCTGCTTAAGGCCCGTGTTTTTACTCTTCCTCAGTATCCGTCCCAGAATACTGATCAGGGAGAAAGGTATCCCTTTGTTTTCCACATTAATTTAAGGGATTGGCATTTGCCTACTGAGGTTGTAATTTGATTTCACCAGGAACTCTCAATCTCTGTCTAGGGAAAGTAATGAAAAACAAAGGGTCAAAACATTCCTTGCCATAGGGCTAGCCTGGTCTGTCAGACCCAGTTTTGAAGTCTAGCATAGTTCGATGTTTGCAGAGTCCCACCCTCGTGACTAAAGAAAAAGCCATGTAGGAAAAATCCAAATATCACCTGACATGGCATTTGATAGGGAAGAAAGGAAAAACTCTACCAATGGTCTTATTTTCTTGGAGCTCTGAAGTTTTCATTGTTATTTAAAAATAAAAAATAAAAAAAGGAGCACAATCTATTCCAGGGGCAAAGAATTTTGTTAATTTGAAAGACACTAAACACAAGAGAAGCCGGGTTAGAATAGGCAACATGAGCCAGGGAGCAAGTACATTGAAGGTGAGAGGAATCAGACAGGCAAAAATCACACTGGCAAAAGATCAAGAAGTATATTTAAGGGACTGTGAATGAGCCAAGTTGGCTAGCGGAGATGATTTCTATAGAAATATGGGATGTGAGGCATAATAAATGTAAATTGAAACTAGGCCACAGAGTACCTTGAAAGCTCTACTACATAGGAAACTGTTAACGTCAAGGAACCATTTAAGGTTTTTGATTCAGGAAGTGACAAGATCAAAATGAGTTTTAAAAAATCCTTTTGGGGCCACATCTACGGGAAGTTTGATGGAAAAGATGGGATTAAGGAGGGTCATGTAGTTGGCAAGTCAGCCAAGCCGTGCTCAGTCTAGGATTACAATTGTGGGAACAGAAAGGGGAGAAAAGGATGAATATGAGAAGGAAAACTTCTCAAGGATTGCAAAAGTTGGGTTTGTTAAAAAATTATATGTAAGTGTATAGAAATCTGTGAGTAGCAGATTTCAAAACTGGTTAAGGAAAGAATGGTACCTATCAAAAGCAGCCAGAGTTATTATTAGCTGCCTGCATATAAGCTGAGTGATGAAGACACTGTGGACCTCAAACCCAAGCTGCTCTGGAAGAGAAAAAAAAGAGAGATCCACTCACCATGGTACATTCCCTTTCCTTGTTTTATTCCTAAAAAGTAATGCTGACCTAGGAGAAGTTACTCAGTCCACTCAGTCCTAAACATAATTTCTCACCTGTGCCTTCTCTTTTTCTTTCTTTTCTTTCTTTTTTTCATTGCACCAGCATGCAATGGTGTCAGCCTAGCTCACAGCAACCTCCTGGGCTCAAGTGATCCTCCTCTCAGCCTCCCAAGTAGCTTGGACGATAGGCCCGCATGACCATGCCTGGCTATTTTTTTCTATTTTTAGTAGATACAGGGACTCTTTTTTGCTCAGGTTGTTCTGGAATTTCTCTCAATCTCCCAGAGTGGTAGGATCACAGCAGTGAGCCACCGTGGCCTGCCCCACATGCACTTTCATGAATGAAGTTCTGAGCCTTTGTTAGTAATTTTTCTATCTTTCTGTCCTTTCTTTTTTCTCCTTTTGTAGTCCAGTTTTCTTTCTCCTAATTTCCTAGATTAAATCATTTAAATTGGCTCTGTTAAAGACTCCTCACAGATAATATTCATGTTTTAGTTAGGTCAATTATTATGAGTGAAGAGGACTCCTTATAATTATCTAAAGGAAAAAGAAGTACATTGGAATCTTTTCCGGGGGAAACTTGAACTTGCAAGGCATCTCTAGGTCAAGGGCTGTGGGGTCTCTTCTTTTCTCCGCAGACTTGCTTGACTGAATGTTGTCTCCTCCTGACAACTCTCCCCTGGTAGCTCCTCTTTTCTTCTTCTCCATTACTCTCTTTTGCACATGGTCCATCATAAACCTCCATCCCTGCTTACCATTCAGCTACAACTCAGGTCAAAAGTGGCAATCTTTTTCTATATTTATTGTCTAGTATAAAGTCCAGGGGTAGGGAGAGAGAGAGAAGTTAATGAATTTCATTAGCAAGTTTATTTTCAAGGCAGGACAGAGTTTATGTGTTACCCTCCCTAATCCACATTTAGCATGCCATTGGGTCACTAATGCCCTTCTGTTCTAGTGAAATGTGAAAAGAGAAGGGGTGGTGTCAAAACAAAACAACCAACGAAAAAAATCCCACAAAAAACCACAAGAACACCACCACTATATTCAGGTCTATGCTATTATTACAAATTAACCACAAATTTGGTGGCTTAAACGATCTAGATTTATTTATTTACAGCCTGTAAATCACACATCTGATGCAGACCTCACCAGACTAAAAGTCAAAGTGTGAAATGGTTGTGTTCCTTTCAGGTGCCTCTGAGAAGAGGATCTATCTCCTCACTAATCCAGAATTGAGTTCTTGGCAGAACTGAGTTACATCGGGGTGTAGGACTGAGCTCCCTGTCTCCTTCCTGGAAGTCAACTGAGAGCTGATCCCAACTTTTAGAGGCTGCCCATATTGCTTGCCTCAGGGTCCTTTTCTCCATCTCCAAAACCAATAATGGCAGGTCAAGTATCTGTCACATTTTGAATCTTTCATCCTTAGGTCAGAGCTAAGACCACAGCTAAAAAAGATTTTTGCATTTAAGGACTCATGTGATTAATCTGGACCCACCCAAACAGTCCAGGATAATTTACCAGTCTCAAGGTCCATGCCCTTAATTATGTCTGCAAATGCCCTTCTGTGTGTAAGGTAGCATTCACAGGTTCTGAGGATTAGGGTTTAGACAACTTCAAGGGTATATTATTCCATCTGCCCCTATAAAGCCTATGGAAAATGTCATTTTTCTCTGGAAAAACAAAAGATAGTAGGGTAGGCTTTAAAAGCACATCCAGTTCATGACAATACTTTTGCCTATGCGATGTCCCCAATCTAGAACACATCAGACTAGACACTAACAGTCAACTGTGGTCAAAGTCCTTTTAGAGTCCTTTCCTAAAGAATCTAGATCATAGTAGTTCCTCCATTCTTTAACTCTATGTTCAATTCATATGCATGACCACAGTTTCCCCATATTATTTACATTATTTCACTCAATAATCCATTCATTCAACAGTCCTTATTGAAGTTTTGTGTAATAAACTACTGAAAATATAAGAGATAAACATAAATATAAATCATTGTTCCCTTCAAAAGCTCGTGTATTTCATGAGCATTTATTTTCTTTCCTCTACTAAAATGTTAGTTTCTTGAGGGCAAAATTAAACCTTTAGTGTTTTAGCAGAATAGTAAACCCAGTATAATTATTAAATTCATGACTAACCAATTACTAAGAATAAAAAAATCAGTCTTCAATACCAACTTGATATATTAATCTTTGAGTAACAAATATGGATATCTAAGCAAAAACTAATGATTTGCATTTCATTCAGAATAGAAGTACTAGCATTTTTGGTTATATAGATTTCTCTTACTTCATCTCATTTTGAAAGTACCTTATCAAATCATCACATTAGTAAAACTTTATTACTTCTTAATATTATAACACATCCTGTCCCAGAGAGCACAACATTTACTCATTGTTACCAATGGAAAGTTTTTCATCAAAACTTCCAGTATTACTGATAATTGTCCTATAGTTATGAACAATACACTGAGAAATTAGAGATAAATCAATGGATGAGACCCAACATTTAATGTTAAAGACACATGAGATCAATATTTCCTTAAAACTTTTATAACCCAAATTTCACACTTTTCTTGATTACTAATTGTTCATCTTTAGTTTTTGGTTCATCAAATACAGCTAGAGACACTGGACTTAGTCCCACATGAGCTTCAGTCTTGTCATTAAAACCTAAAATTGCTTCTGGATAAATATTCTTTGAACTGATTTCACCATAACCCTCAGCTAGAGAGGCATATTTCATAGTGACTGACTACACATCAAAGTATAAAACTGAAATTAAACTTTCATAAAACATCTACCCTTTGCAACACATCTACGTATTCTGTTAGTCTCTATTCTAATCTATTTTACTCAATTCTATACCATGTTTTTTAATGCCAAGTTTAACCTACAAAACTGATTTCGTGAATCAATAATAGATCACCAATAGGCTGGGAAAATCTCATTGCAAAAAATCCTATATAATTCACCCAAGAACTAGGAAACATATTTCTTTCTCTTTCTAAATTGAAAAAAGAAATCCATGAAAATACACATGGTAGTTACTTTACAAAGCAAGAGAGTATAATTTATTACTAAATTATACTTAAATTTATTATAATTCATTATAAAAACAATTATAAAAATAAATTACATAGTTTTATTTATAGAAATGCTAAAGAAATAGATTAGAATTTTATTCAATATTTATATTTCATGCCTCCAGAAAAAGAAACTATAAACATGTTGATAAACACACTGAGAGACTGTGTTTTCAGTTTAGATTTGTAAATAGTCTTTGCTCATAAGTAAACTTGAAATGTTATTTTGAGTCTCCAGTGTGAATCAGAACAAATATTGTCATGCCTATAAAAGCCACAATAAAAGGGTACTATATTTTTCCAGCAGTGACCGAACACAGCTGCCAGAATGAAATGTTAAATCAGAGGACGAGGCTTTAAACACTGAAATTAATAACATCTACAAACAGAGAACATTATCAAAAACTTCTGTTCTGGAGCCATAACTCCTACATTCACTAGTGTCATGCAAATTTCTATCAACAGAGAAAAGAAGTATCCCAAGCATTGCAGTGAGGTGGTCAAAGCTTTTAAATACATGTGTATATACTTAGTAGTTTAAGAAATTATGAGTCAAATTTCCCCTGTCAAGTATCTTTGGTAAGTGAAGTTTGTTGCCAGACAATTTGTGGATAAATATGTAGTGCATTTCATTGTTTAAAATTACAAAAACCTGGATTAATGCAATGGACTTCAAAAAAGCAATAAATATATCCTTAAAATATCAAGATGGTTGTTTTAATGTCATATCTCAAATAAAACAATAAAAAGGATGCCATAAATGAAATTCACAAATGTCAATTAACTAGAAAATTAAAAAATCAATATATAGTGTAGGACGGCAGAAGTTCAAGATCCCAAAATTTTCATCTCCCTCATTTCAGAAAATGTTTATCATACTCCAAAACTAAAAAAATGGTAAAAGCATAATTACAATAACAGATATATTTACAGATTAGTTTACCTTCAGAAAAATGGGATGTTAGGGCTTAATGAACACATAGAGAAGCATCATTCATATAATTTTTAGGTAATTGTTTCCATGATGTTGGAAAATCAGCAATACAGTTCCAGAACCCACATTTTCCTACCTGCATGTTACTATTTTCCTGGTTGGCCACTGTAATGGACATACAAATATGGTCACCAACAATTTCCCTTACCCTTTTCATGGGTATTGCTCCCGCCATCAAGAAAGGCAAATTTTCCTCCTTTTCAACTGAGCCGAGCTTGTAACTTGACTTGCTGTGATCAACAGAAGTGGCTGAAGTGACATTCTTACAGAGCAAGGACCAGACCTAATAGGACTAGCAGCTTCCACTTTCTGTCCCTTAGAACTCAAAGGCCACTATGCTGTGAAATAACCAAAGCAGCCATCTGAGCAGGCCGCATGCAGGAGAACTAAGGGTTCTAACTGACATTCCAGTCCAACCACCAGCTGAATGTAGCTGCATGAGTGATCACACCTGTGACCAGTATGGGACCAGTCAACACACAATCATGAGAAAAAATAACTTCCATTATGTTAAGCACCAAGTTCTAGGGTGTGTGTGTATATGTTTGTATTTTACAGCAAGCGGTATCAGAAATTATCAGTTACCTATTCTCTTTTATATGATCTTAATTTTTCTTACAGGAAATATCTAAGTTGTAAATGGAATCCTTCTTATGTAGCTGCCAGATCAGACCCTAAAAAAATATGATGCATTTGAGCAAGAACAAGACCTCATCTCTACTAAAAATAGAAAAATTAGCCAGCTATTGTGGTGAGTGCCTGTAGTTCCAGCTATGTGGGAAGCTGAGGCAGGAGGATCACTTGAACCCAGGAGTTGGAGGTTGCTGTAAGCAAAGCTCACCCAGGGTGACACTCTACCCAGGGTGACAGAGTAAGATTCTGTCTCAAAAAAGAAATATATATATATATATATATCTCGCACAGTTAAGTATCTAATACAATCCAAAACAACACCTTTGTATCTCTAACAGAATGCATTGATCCAACATATGTATCCCTGCCAAATCTGATGACTGCCCTATAACAGTGTAGACTTCCTTAGGGATCCTGGCATGGAACTCAGTGTGTAGACTCAAACGGGCTTCTATCACTCAGCCAGACTGCGGACCCACATGGCATGTTCTCATTGCTCCCTTTTAGGCTTAAGTTTTATATTACATACTTTTATTTTATTTTCCTGGTTGTTCAGAACCATTGGTAAGTACAAAAAATAAAGGGGGTATAAAAAGACAAACTTCAGTCATTTAAAAAAAAATAAAATCCTAAGCATCTATACAAATATGATCAGGAAAACACATGTCTTAATAAATATCTAAAAAATTATGTCCTTGCCAAATGTCCAAAGCTGATAATATGAGAAATTCTGTCAAAAAATAGTACTAAACTACCCGAAGGAAAATTACATTCTAGTCTCAAATTTAATGCTGAGTATCCCTGTTCAAGTCGCTTAACTTCTTTATGCCTCATTTTACTGAACAATTAGAATGATAATACCTGTCCCTACATACATCACAGGAAATTTGTTCAAATAAATGAGATAATATATATGAGAGTGCTTTTGAAGACTACCTAAGAGGGTAGTTAATGACACAAGAGAAAAAAGTAAGGCACAGAATACGGAAGTTGGAGGAGAATTTAGAGGTCAGGCTATGCAACATTTCATCCGCATTATCATTCACCTTGTGCTTGACCTACATTGTAAAGGCAGGTCATTTCATTTTCAGACAGCTCTAATTATTAGTAATGAGCTTAAATAATCTGTGTCCTTGTCTCTTCTGCCCTCTGGCCCTATTTCTTTCCTCCAGAGCACGATGGAACATTTCTATTATACCCCCAGTTCAATTCAGTACAAAAGCATATTGTCAGAAATTGAACATAGACTGGGGCTACGGACATAACACATTAGTAAGATGAGGTCTGTGTTCACATATCCCTCGCAGTCCAGCGGAGACAAGCACACGTGTCAATACATGAATGTCCTTTAGCGTGCTAAGTGCTGAAATAGTAAGGCTGGGCAGAAAACCAAAGAGAACACAAAAGAGGGAGTGGTCATTTCTGGGAACACCAAGGAACTGAGCCTTGAAAGATGATTCCGGGAACGACTTTATAGAGAAATGTGAAAAAGGTAAATTTGAGGGGAAAGGAAACAGTAACAGCCCTTTAGTTATATGTACCCAATATCACCGTTGTAAAAATATCCTAAACAGTCTTTATAGTAAAGAAGTTGCAGAACTACGCTCCAATTGTGCAATCTACCATCATTTCTCTGAATGTGTTACAGAGCTTAAGGAAAACAGAGAGAAGCAAAAACAATAAACCAAGTCCTGGACACAAATTATTCAGGCTGCATCTTTTCTTATTTGTTGATATAATCCGATACTGAAACTTACTGGGGAGGGAAGAGAATGTTACAGAAGGAACTAGCACCTTGTGAGCAAAAATAAATAAAAACAACAACAACAACAACAACAAAAACTCTAGTCTACCTTCAAACTAACCACTTTAAAAGTGTGGCTTCGGCGGCCTTTTTGTAAGGTTGCATTTAATGTTTCAACCTAAATGTAAAATTTAATATTTCTTCCTTTAAATATTCACTTTATTGTTTTCAGATATTGATTTCAGTCAAATGAAATGAGCCTAATTCCAATTTCTCCATCTAGTAGATCACTCATACTGCTCATTTTTATGATAGTTGAATTCTTAGAGAGACTCACTCACTTTCTATGTGCTCATCTAAACAGACAGCGGAGGAGAGTCACAAGAGTGTGGCTACCTCAGCCCCCACACTTCAGATGCCAAATGATTTCATGATGTCCATAGTCACTATTTCTCCTCTAAGTTCTAGAACTGCATGTCCAGGTCTAGAATATCCAACAAGGATTCGAAATCCAATGTTCCCAAGCTCCTCTTTATTTGCAATCATCCCCTACATTTGCTTTTCCTGTTACTATCCAACTTGTTTCAAATGGGCTTTATTCTAATAGTCTCATCTAGAAAGGAAGATTCATTCATTTTTTTTCACAAAATAATTTGGTTCTCGGGGCAGTGCCTGTGGCTCAAAAGGGTAGGGCGCTGGTCCTATATGCCATAGGAGGCAGGTTCAAAACCCAGCCCCGGCCAAAAACTGCCACAAAAAGAAAAAAAGAAAAATAATAATAATTTGGTTCTCAAATAACAAATAAGTTGAAAATATCCACAAATCCATGTCCTTAACAATTTTGCCTATTTTAAGTCTTTACTGAGAAAATCAAGCCAAGGCAAATTCAGATGCACCTATCCAGTTAGGTTAGCTTGTGGAATCACACAGAGAAAAGATGCTTTGAGTGTGACAAGTGTTTATTGCCTAATTCCCTGGAGTCACTCCTTAGCCTGCCAACAACTGACCATAAACCAAGCACGATGTAATTTCTGACCTGGTATCAGAAGGCATATGTTAATACTACCATGATGATGTTGATGAAAATTTACACCACCAAAAGGTTTGCCTGCTACGAACTTTGAGCATTTTATGGCTGTACTTGGCATTTTGCAGTCCCATTAAATAATTAAGTGGGTCTTCATTTCTTCAACGTGTCATTGCTCTAAGTATGACCCTTGAACTCCAGGCATAGCCTGTGGTAATTGGAATTTAAGTAGGCAAAAACAATGAAATCCCGCATAAATTTTCTTCTATAATCCTGAGATTCAATAATCTGTGACCTAGTGCTCCATAAAACAAATCAGGCTGAAAGTAGAGCTCTACCAACTACCTGAACATTTTCCAATCACCTTTGCTGGTCAGATTATTCACACAATCTTTTCCCCAGCAAGTTTTCTTTATTTTATCAAGAATAATTTTTGTTTTAAAAATTAAGTCTTTAAATAAAAATCCTCTAATTTCCCAAATTTACATTCAGAGTCCCAAACTATTTAACAAATACCTGCTGTGGGTAGATAGTATCTCATTTGATCCTCAAAAGAATACTTTAAAATAGGTAGTATTAGCAAGGGATGGAAGAACACGGGTGAGGCTTTGGCCCAGGGGATAGAATCCTGATTCATTTCCTAAGTTTGCATGCTAGCTGTCTGGATAAACTCCTTAACCTCTTTGTATTTCAGTTTCCCGATTTAGAAAGTGAAGATGATTATTGGGGTACCACTCCTTAGAGTTGCCTAAGAATTAAAGAAATAATTCATTTAAGACCCTTAGAATAAAAAAAGTGAATTGAGACACAAAAGGTTAAGTTTCTTATTGAAAATTGTGCAGTTAATAAATAGTATTTTTATTTCTCTAATTCAGACAAATTTCTGTTACGTCCAGTTTTCTTTCCCTGCAGCAGCTACATGAAATCTTATTATTTTTACAATGTAGACAAGGTAACAAGGAGAGCCAAGATTACTCTAAAAGTCCTCAAGACAGAGAGTAAGACCTTCAGAAATGGTTTTATGTCAGAGAAAGCCTTTTAATGTAAATCATTCCACAGGAATCCCTTTACCAGCTGTTTGATATGAGGACACACCTTGACTTAATGAAAACTGTTAGCAGCAAAATACAGATGCCTGCTAGCAAACAAAAATCCTGTTATTCTTTGTTTAAGAACATATGTAAGAGAAACCTGAATATATTTTTGCACATAACTCCACTATTATCAGGAGTATTTC
Source organism: Otolemur garnettii (assembly GCF_000181295.1). Taxonomy (NCBI): domain Eukaryota; kingdom Metazoa; phylum Chordata; class Mammalia; order Primates; family Galagidae; genus Otolemur; species Otolemur garnettii. The sequence goes on from NW_003852399.1 coordinate 40,569,710, forward strand.
AGGACTTTGTATTAACCTGAAAACTAGAACAGAGAACGTGACAGACAGAAACAGCTGACAGATGTTCGCAAACAAGACAACACATAGAAGTCTTCCCCAACTCAGAGGTAATTATACCCTTCACCAGTAATCAGGCATCCCCTTTGCCTGTCTGGCCCTGGGTGGACCTATAATTGTGGCAAATTGCTTGTTTAATCATGACCCTAGATATTCCGTGATACTCCCTCTATGCCTTTCAAAATATTTTTAAATGAAACCTTACTCATAATCATAATAATTTTGCTAAGTAGCATCTTTATTTATGCTCCTGATTATACAAAAGGAAAAAAAAACTCAATCTCCAGGAAAATTATATACAAAATCTCATTCATTCATCCATTTCCATAAAATTGCTTTTAAAAAATTTAAATGAAGTATCTAGGAAAAACTCTGTGAGTGCATATAAGCACAGTCACAGTCACTTCAGACGTCAGCCTTAATTGTCCAATTATTAATTTATTTTTGTAGAAGTATTTTATTAACTGTTTACTCTTAAGCAATGGTCTATGACTAGAAAGATAAATAGGGCGAAGTTTCTCTGTTAAAAAGTTCAGGTGATTTTTTAAAAAGTGAGACTGTTAAGTATGGATTTCAAAGCCCTTTACCCATGGGTCATGACCGAAATTTCCAGCATTACTTGCACAAACCTTCATCAAAGATCTGAAGCACCAATTAAACCCAGGTTATTTTGACTTTCCAAATGTGTCCAGAACTTGCCCAACCTTATGTATTTGTTATGTTTACAGCTGTTTCCCCAAATCTGTCAATTAAAATACATCTTATATTACCTCAAATAATTCTTCCATGATCTCCACCACTCTCTTCTTTTCCAGCTCTTTCTAATCTGTTTTACATGATATCCTAGACTTTGTAGTGAACGTGTATAAGAAATTTATGTGAAGGCAGAATCTGTACTTAAATTTTTATGTCCTACGCATTTCACTATAATACCTTATATTCTGCAAACATATGTTGAATCAACTTTTTGAAATAATTAAGACTTTCAGTTTAAGCATACATTATTTTGTTAGACAAAATTGACTTACTCTTCAGGTTCATTCCATTTAATACCCTCCACATACACACACTTCAGAATTCCCACAGTACTAATTTGCTAAAACTCGGAATAAATTTTCAAATTTCAATGGCAGTTGGGGCCTTCAGGATAGCTATTCAGACTAGACACAGATAAAAGAGAATTTACCCACTTCTCCTTGGGACCCATTACCCAATGTCAAAGGTACTGGGATTTCACTGAAGGGAGGGCCAACAGACACTCAAACCTCATAGACTTCTAGAGAACAGTTAGCTGAAAAGACAAATTTCCTCTTTACTTTACATTCCTTCCATTTGTGCTCCTGTGTCTACATCATTTGAGGGCAGGCCAGGCAAATATCAGAGATGTTTGGGTTGGAGTGGTACCCATAATTTGAACAAGTATATTAAAGGTTATCATTTAATCTTATGTCTTTAAAGCCAGGTTTATTTATATATACAATAGAAGATAAAATTAACTTGGCTAACACTGATACTTAAAAAAATGAATAATATTCAATAAAGACAAAAAAAAAAAGGCCCATTGGAAGTAACAGACACTTTGAGAAGTTTAAATTTCAGAATTGCAAATACAGTGAATGACTGTTCAGTTTGCCTGAACTATGAAAGTCCCCAGGACTTAAGATTTCCAAAGGTGTAAGTGTGTCAAGTGCTGGGCAAACCATGATGAGATGGTCCCCCCTAGTTACAAAAAGATGAGAAACAATAATTTCATCCACTCAAGGACATCAATACCCAGAAAGACAGTATGGATGGGGCTGAAGTGGGAAAGCAATGGTATGCTGCATGTTAGAATAAGGAACTGGCAAATAGCAAAGGATGCACCCATGAAAACAATGAGAACATTTTTCTGTATCACTGATGTCAGAGGAAGAAAGATTGCTTTAAGTTATCCAAAAATCAATTCTACTTCATCCAGCCAGACAGTGGATGAGTGAGCTGTTTCCTAACTCAAGAGACCCCTAATATGCATGAAAAGGCAATATCCAAAAAAGATGGAGTGAATGTTCATACATCAACTGCTTTTCTATTTTAAGATGCTAACCAAGAGCTGCAACAGCACCCAGGAGGGTCAAGAACAGACTAGTCAGAATCTGTCTTTCCCAATAAATTCCTTTTCAACCAGAAGGCATGCAAAGAGATCTTTTCATTAAGCAGCAATGGGTAAAATGAGACCACATGCACCCACACATATACACATTTTTAAGAAGAGTAATGATATTGATTTAGAGGTAAATATATATCAATTAAAAGCCATAGGCTATTAGGAAAGAAGTTTTAATCAATGTAAATAAAATAGCAAAACTAAATCACATTGGAAACAATAACACACAAGTCGTACGTAGAAAACTAAATCTATAATGTTATTGACACACTAGAGAAAACTCTCAAATAATGGAGAGAAATAAAAATATGTGAAGAAAAATTAAATGAGTTATTCATGTTATCTTTAAAGAAAAAAACAAACACAATGCAAAGAAATAATGTGCACAAATAAAGTAATTTAGTTTTAAACCTAAGCTTGAAAATTGAAAGGATTATCAATTATATTTCAACTTAATTAAAAGACATTAATATCTACACATATTTTGAGAATTCTTTTCTAATTATCTCAGGATAAATAAAAAATTATATGGAGAAAAGCAGATTATGTGTGTCAGGAATAACAATTGCCTTTATTTCACTTCACTTAAATTATAAAAATCATTCAAGGCCCAGCACAGTGGCTCAGGCCAGTAAACCTAGGACTCTGAGAGTTTGAGGTGGGAGGATCCCTTGAGCTTAGGAGTTTTAGACCAGACCGAGCAAGAGCAAGACCCTGTCTTTACAAAAATAAGCCAGCCATTGTGGCCAGTGCCTGTTGTCCCAGCTACTAAGAAGCTAACTCAAGAGGATCTCTTGAATCCAAGAATTTGAGATTGTAGTGAGCTATAATAACATCACTGCACTCAAACCAAGATAACAGACTGAGACTCTGTCTCAAAAATGAATGAATGAATAAATAAATAAATGTAAAAATCATTCAAGTACTGTTTCCAGAAACACTAGGTTTGCATGATTCAAGTTTCGCCTATGGTCATTTCTTTTTTTCTTCCCATATTAAAATTACATAGTTGAGCATGAATGCCTTCAGAATGGGTCAGCACTTCTGCATTTTGCCATAGACTTTATCCATCATCTTATATGTGCCACAGTTCACCATTTACATTTTTAGGTTAGATTTGTGAGTTCTTTTTAACCTCTAGGCTATAGAGAATCTTATGATTAGTTAATATTTAATTTATGTTGAAGCAAAAGAATTTGTTTTCTGTTACACCTTCATGTCACTCTTATAAATATATCAATACGGAAAAATAGTTTATTAACAGTGTGAGTAAAGTATTTTTAAAAGAATGAAATGTAGAGGTTTCTCTCAATGTTTGTCATAAATATGGTGTACCACAGAATGTAATTATGAAAATTTGTAGCTCGAAGATAAAATGCAACAATTAATTTTATAAAATTACATATCAACAGAACCTATGAAACAACTGAGTGAGAGCATAGGAGAAGTAAAGAGCACTAACTCCTCCATTTTTCATATACTGAGTTGATATAATTTCCTTTTTAATATTAAGAGAATTATAGCTTCAACATAACAAAAATAAACAACTAAAATGGAACTATTAGGATAAAAAGAAAAGAAATAATTCTAAATCTTCTCTCCAAATCATTAGAGAAAAACAGAAATGAAAATAAATTCTACACATCAAAACAAGAAAACAAATGCATAAACAAATAAAAATAATGCAAAGAGAAAAAAACAGCAAATATGAGCCTATTAGCTGAAATAGCAAAAGTAAATGAATTAATGCCCCTATTAAAACACAAATATTTGCAAACTGTGAATAAAGATCAAATATTTTAAGTTTTAAAATAGTGATTTAAAATAAAATGTTATGTAAGGGTAAGGTTAACTATATATACACACACACAAAGACAAATATAATAATTTCAGATGGTGGAAATTTTTTGATGGGTGTGTTTGTTTAGTAGTGGTCCAACTAGACATTAGACTCCAAACTGAGAGAGAATTTGCTTTCTTTTAAAAGTCACCATTTAATAACCTTACCTGCAACACAGTGGGAACTCATTAAACACTGAACAGATGGAAGAATGGATGAATAAAGGACTAAATGAGCAAATGAATAAAATATGGCACAAGAGGATCTATGTAGTTCCCCTGCCAGGCTCTACCCTCAAGCACTCTTTCCCTTCTTTATTCTACATCTCACACTCTCTTCCCATAAGATCTTTTGTATATCTCCCCAGAAATATGAGTTTTCTCCCTTTTCAACTGGTTGGTAAGTTCCATGAAAGCAGATACTATATATTTTATACCAGTATTTCCAGTCCACATCCCAATACTTGATGCCACTTCAAACACTCAAAAAAAGTTTGTTGAATGGACTTCATTATTTTTTGGTCTCTATATATGGAGACCAGACTCAATGTGCTGACTATGTTATATGTATTAACTCATTTGATGAGTTAAAGACCCAAACCTGAAGGTACTATTAATTATTCTTATTTTAACAGAAGAGGCAATTAAGACACAGAGGGGTAAAATAACTTGTTCAAGCTTATACAATTAATAAGCAGCAGATCTAGATGTCTTCCTCTAGATGACCCTAAGCTCTTAATAAACACACTGAAATGCTCACAAAATAACTAATTCAAAAGTGGTTTCAAGGAGATATTTTTTACTATTATAAGACTCAGTATATTTTGAACAAGAAAGTTTTCATTATTTGACAACAAAAGTAAATTACTACCAACATCAAACTCAGTGGGGGAAAATTGAAAGCATTCCTGCTAAGAACTGGAATAAGACAAGTGTGCTCATTGTCACCACTTATATGCAATATAGTGCTGGAATGTCCCTTACAGAGAAATGTAAGGGTATCCACAACAGGAAATAGAGTCAAACTATTGCTTTTTGCTGACCATATGACTTTATATTGTGAAAACCCCAATGATTCCACAAGAGACTTCTGGAACTGATAAATAAATTCAGTAAAATCTCAGATTACAAAACTGATGTACACAAATTAGTAGTGTATCTCGACACCAGCAACAGCCTAGCTGAAGTCAAAGACTCAATACTATTTCCAATAGCTACAAATAACATAAAACATGAAGGAAGTAAATAACCTCTACAAAGAGAACAATGAAAAATTGAAGAAAGAAATTTCAAAGGATACAAACAAGTGGAAAATCATATCATGCTCATAGATAGGGAGAAACAACATTGTTAAAATGTCCATACTCCCCAAAGTTATTTAGAGATTCAATACAATCTTCATTAAAATACCAATGACATATTTCACAGATCTAGTAAAAATAATTTTATGCTTCATTTGGAACCAGAAAAGAGCGTAAATAGCTAAAGCAATTATAAGCAAAAGGAACAAATCTAGAGGCATTACATCACCAGACTTCAAATTCTACTACAAAGCTATAGTAACCAAAATAGCATGTTATTGGTACAAATGCAGAGACACAGACCAGTGGAACAGAACACAGAACTCAGATGTAAGATCATCCACCTACAGCCAACTGATCTTTGATAAAACAGACAACAAAATACACTGGAGAAAAGAATCTCCATTCAGTAAATGGTGCTGGGAAAATTGGATGGCCTCATGCAGAAGAATAAAACAGGATCCATATCTATCCCCACTAACTTAAATAAATCAAGATAGATAAAAGACTTAGCATAAGCAATGTATCCATAATAATTCTGTAACAGAATATTGTAAAATCTCTTCTAGATATCTTTCCAGGCAAAGAATTATGAAGAAGACCCAATGGCAATCATTGGGAACAACAAAAATAAATAAATGGGAATGTGACCAAATTTAAAAGCTCTGTAGAGCAAAGGAAAGAATCAACAGAGCAAATAGACCACCTACAGAATGGGAGAAAATATTTGCAAGCTATACATCTAATAAATGGCTAATAGCCGGAATCCACAAAGAATTCAAATCTCAAGAAAAATTTATAGAAAAACATTCAAAATTTAGGCAACAACTCATGAACAGAAAGCTTCTCAAAAAAAGAGCTGTGGTCAAATTACAAATGGTCAATAACATATAAAAAATGCTAAATGTCACTAATCATCAGGGCAATGCAAATTATTATAAAACCACACACACACACAAAATAAAACCACAAAGAAATATCATCTTATCCCAGTTAGAATGGCTGTTATTAAAAAGTCCAAAAACAATAGATGACGGCATAGATGCAAAGAGAAAAGAATGTTCATACACTGTTGGTGAGATGGAAAATTAGTACAACCCCTATGGAAAACAGTATGGTGATTCCTCATAGAACTAAAAACAGACATACTATTTGATTCAACAATCCCACTACAGGGTATTTACTGAAAGGAAAATAAGTCATTTTTATCAAAAAGACACCTACACTTGAATGTTTATTGCAACAACCAAAGTGTGCAACCATTCATGAATGAGTTAACAGCATATGGTATATGTCTACCTTGAAATACTACTGAGCGACAAAGAAGGATGACTTAATGGCTTTTGCAACAATCCGGGTGGACCTGAAGACCATTCTCTTACTTGAAGTATCTGAAGAAATGGAAAAACAGACAACACAAGCATTCACTACTAAATTGGAGTTAACCAATGGGCATACACAGGTATAAAGGGAAGTAAACCTCAATGGAAATCAACCGGGGGGAGCACAGAGGAGGGGATGGGTGAAAAACTTTCTTAACTGGTACAAAGAGCACTTACCCAGGTGATGATCAAACTTATAACCATGACTCAAGCATTATAAAAAAATCAATCCAGGAAACCAAAAATATTTGTACCTCATAATACTTGAGATTTTAAAATAAACAAATTGCTATCAAAATTCAAAGTAAATATGTACAGGAATATCTTAGATTTGTTTTTGTACCCTATCTTCAGTTTTTGTACACTATCTTCAAATGAACAGTGTGATAAATTGATTGGGGTAGCAGAGTTTCTGTGTCATAGCCTGTAGTCCACATTCTACAACTTCTATGATGCAGAAGCCATCACTTAAAGGTTATCTACTTCTGTTTTGTTAATTCTATAAGTGAAACAATAATACTTTCCCCATTACCATTTTTAAAAGAGTATGGTGAAGTGAAAAAGACATCCTCCATTTTAAAAAAAGAACAACAACAACAACAACAACAAAAAAAATCCAAAACTTGTAAACGGTTCCTAGAGTTTCTTACCTGTCATTTTGTATACAGAAAACACTCTGTCAACATTACTGCTTTTAGAACTTTAAGAACCTACGTAATACTGAAGAATTAGGGACAAATTACTTTGCAAAGAAAGAATAAGAGTAAACTGACATGCTAAAACCTTAGTAGAAGAAGATCAACTGATAGTGACATGGTTCCAAAGTAATAAATTTTAGAATAGTTTTTGGTACTTTCTAGTATACAAAGGTTGTGGGAGTAAAAATTAGGCTCCTTGGAATTCTACTTTCTTTTTATTACATATCTTATTTTGCTGATAAATCTGTAGTATCTCTAGGAGAGTAATTGGTAAACTGAAAAATTATCTTTTTACACTAAGGAAAATCAGTATCAACTACTGCATTAAATGTCGTACATAACTTTTTAAAGAAATTTGACATCATATGTGTATTATTTGTTTCCATTTTTTCAAAGCAAAAATTCAAACACTTCTATATTTCCATCTTCAATTTCCTATAATTATGGTTATAGGAAACTAATCCAAGTTTTGTTTTCATAAAAATATCAAAAATAGTCATTATGTCTTTAGGCTACTAGAATAGAATTACTCAAAATTGAACATAGAAAGATCTTTCTGCTGGCCTCTCCCAGCAAGGCAGGGGAAAGAGAGAACCCAACCATATTGTCTTTCCAGGGCAACTACCAGGCAGTGTTTGAGTACCAGGGGGAGTGGATTTCCCATAAGCTTGTCTGCGGGCTAGGCCACCATTGTGGGAAGGTCATGGCTGCTATCTGGGTTGCCATTAAAGGAAAGTCAGTGGGTAGGACTGTCGGCAGGGGCCTAGAACAACGGCTGGCTCTGATATGCCTGCTGAGATCCAACTTCTGCTCTGGGGGTGAGCTGAGTGGTTCCTCCTCAACCTAACTGTTGTCAGGGGGTACTGCTTTGTTCAGGCTGCTAAGGATTTCAAGGGGCTGCCTAGTCAAGTCCCCCCAAATTTTTATGTTGCAGGTGTGGTGATAGCAGCATGCTGAACAAATTTTTTTCCTGTTATTATTGTTCTCTCTGTCCTGCTTCTCTCCTGTTCTTCAAAACTTTTCTTTCATCCCACTTTTTATTTTTCCTTCTACTTTCTTCTTTCCTTTTTCTTCTTATTTTCTCCCTGTTCACTCTTTATTCTTCTCTTCCTGTTGGCCTTGTCCCAAGAGGCCACTTCAACATCTAAGCTCTGAGGCAAGGTAATTTAAAGTAAAGGATGCAGTAAAAAGGAAAAAGTAGGGCCAGGAGATGATCAAGAAAAAAAAAAAAAAGAAAACACACATGAGGACAAACTAACAGAAAAATTCTGGCAACATGAAAAAGCAAAACAGAGCAACTCCTTCAAAAGAACATGAGGCAGCTACTGCACAAGACTCCACCTATGAAAAATTAATGCAATTGACTGATAGGGAATTTAAAATATGAATGATAAAGGCAATAAAGAAAATTGACAAGAAAGTGGAAAAAGAGAACAAAAAAGATGGATAAAAGACATGAAGAATATAAGAAGGACATGGCAAAGCTTAAGGAAATGAAGGAGTCATTTGGGGAATTTAAAGATGTAGTAGAAAGTATCAATAACAGATTAGACCATGGATAAGAAAGAATCTCAGAGCTAGAGGATAAAATTCATGAGCTAACACAAGTAGTTAAAGAGACAGAAAAGAGGAATGAGAAAAAAGAACAATTACTCAGAGAATTACGGGACCTCAAGAAGCACTCACACATGAATTATAGTGATCCCTGAAAGGAGAGAAGAATGTCCCAAAAGAATGGAAGGCCTAATGGAGAATATCATAAATGAAAACTTCCCAAGTTTCACTAAATATTCTGACACACTCCTTTTAGAGGTACATCAAGTCCTAGATCATTTCAACTCAAACAGCTTCTCCGTGACACAATGAGCCTGTCCAAAGTTAAGAAAAAAGAGGAAATTCTGCAAGCACCCAGGAATAAGTGCCAATTAACCTGCAGGGGCAGATCCATTATGGTGACAGCAGACTTTTCAGCTGAAAATTTCCAAGCGAGAAGAGAACTGTCATCTACCTTTAGCATTCTTAGACAAAATGATTTTCAGTCCAGAATTCTGTATCCTGATAAAATAAATATCAAAATTGATGGAGAAACCAAATCTTTTGCTGATATGTAAACACTGAGGAAATTCGTCACAACAAGACAACTCTACAGGAAATAATTAGGCTTGTTCTCAACGCTGACCATTACAATGGACCACCATCAAAGCAAACACCCAGAAACTAAAGGCCTAAACTTAGCTTCCCAATTGTGCAAAGGATAAAAATATGCAATGGACTTTCACAAAATAAGATGAGTAGAACTCCATCACACTTATCAATTCTCTCAGTAAATATTAATGACTTGAATTCCCCACTGAAGAGGCAGAGACAGGCTGATTGGATAAAAAAAGCACAAGCCATCCACATGTTGACTCCAGGAAATGCACCTAGCCTTGAAGGACAATCAAGGCTCAGGGTTAAGGTATGGAAAACAATATTTCAGGCAAATGGAAATCAGAAGAAAGAGGGTTTGCAATCTTATTTTCAGATACAAGTGGACTTAAAGCAACTAAAGGTAGAGAAAAAAAGATGGTCACTTCATACTGGGAACAATACAGCATGAGGACATTCAATTCTAACTATTTATGCACCCAATTTAAATGTTTCCCAAATTTATGAAACACACTTTGATTTGTCTGAGCAATATGATATCCCATAATACCATAATAACTGGAGACTTTGATACCCCTCTAATAGAACTGAACATCCTCCAAACAAAGATACAAAGGACATAAATGTGACCCTAGAACACCTGAGATTAATAGACATATACAGAGAATACCATTCCAAAGCTAAGGAACATACATTCCTCTCATCAGCTCATGGAACATACTCCAAAATAGATCATATCCTCAGATACAAATTATACCTCAACAAAATTAAAAAAACTGAAAATGATACCTCATATCTTCTCAGACCACAAGGCAATAAAGATGGAACTCAACTCCAACAAAAACATACATCCCCCCACAAAGGCTTGAAAATTAAACAATCTTATTCTGAATGACATTGTGTCAAGGAAGATATAAAGGAAGAAATTGTTAAATTTCTCAACAACAATGACAACGAAGCTGCAAGTACAAAAACCTATGGTATACTGCAAAAGAAGTCTTAATAGGGAAATTTATTGCACTAGATATCTACATCCAAAAACCAGAAAGAGAGTACATCAACAACTAATGAGAACTAATAAGAACATGGAAAAGGACAATCTAATCCCAAACATAGCAGAAGAAAAGAAATAACAGAAAATGAAATCAAAGATCAATGAAATTGAAAACAAAACAAACATTCACAAAATGAACAAAACAAAAGTTAGTTCTTCAAAAAAATAAATAAAATCAAAAAACCTTTGGCTAAATTAACTAGACACAAAAGAGTAAAATCTCTAATGATCTAAATCAGAAATGATAAGGGGAATTAACAATAGATATCACAGGCTCGGCGCATGTGGCTCAAGTGGCTAAGGCACCAGCCACATACACCCAAGGTGGCAGGTTCGAATCCCCTGCCCGGGCCTGCCAAACAACAATAATGGCTGCAA